>NC_086177.1:60442500-60790833 GCF_023053635.1 Elgaria multicarinata webbii
TGTAGCCTCCTTCTGTTTAGGATCATGCTAACATTATGTTGTTTAATGGCATATGACATCATGTTGTTTTACATTATGTCAGCTGTCAACATCTGACACAGCTTCAGAGTGGTGCAAATGCCATTATTTTACTAAAATGTACCCTCCTTTTTCAACATTGGAATGATGAGCTTCTGGCAGCTCCTGTAAGTATCTTGGGGTAATCACCACTTCTAACTTGTAAACTGAAAACTGGTGGATCCCAAGTCATCATGGAGAACTGTATCCCTAAGTCCAAATGTGTGGGTGCTCAGTAAAGTGAAGAATGAAAAGCCACTCTATGTACACTGAAATATATTTAATTTCATATGCCTTGTAGGGATTATTTATTTATTTATTTATTTACTTACTTACTTACTTATTTACAATATTTATATACTGTTCCATATATAAAATAGATTCTGGAGTGGTGCACAGAGAAATGGCACAGGAAAAAAGAAAGAAGATTACAAACAGCAATTAGCATTGTTAAATTTAAAATAAAGAAACAATAAAAAAAACAGTGGCAGTCAGATGAGGGAGGCTTTCTGGAAAAGAGTTGTTTTCAGAAGGTGCAGGAAGCAGCATAGTGTCGGCACCTGCCTGACCTTCAGGAGTATAGAATCATAGAATAGGAGATGCTGACTTTTTTTCATGGGAAGTCTGGATCACATTGTCAATGGAATCAGTTTCTAGGTGTTCAGCTATACATTAGGGCACTGAATAGTTGCTGAGAATAAGTTTGATACAATTCTGAAAGTTACTGTACCATTTCCACCCTTATAAATAAATGCACAAAACTGTCATAGCCCCCTGAATCACAGCACTGCATTTTTGATCATAGAATCATAGAATAGCAGAGTTGGAAGGGGCCTATAAGGCCATCGAGTCCATCCCCTGCTCAATGCAGGAATCCACCCTAAAGCATCCCTGACAGATGGTTGTCCAGCTGCCTCTTGAATGCCTCTGGTGTGGGAGAGCGCACGACCTCCCTAGGTAATTGGTTCCATTGTTGTACTGCTCTAACAGGCAGAAAGTTTTTCCTAACGTCCAGCCAGAATCTGGCTTCCTGTAACTTGAGTCCATTATTCCATGTCCTGCACTGTGGGGGGATCAAGAAGAGATCCTGGCCCTCTTCTGTGTGACAACCTTTCAAGTATTTGAAGAGTGCTATCATGCCTCCACTCAATCTTTTCTTCTCCGGGCTAAACATGCCCAGTTCTTTCAGTCTCTTCCCATAGGGCTTTGTTCCAAAGAGAAGGGGACACCATACTAAAGGCTCTTCTCTTGGTGGAGTCCAGTCGGGCCAAAGGCCCATGTGGAACCACCAGGAGCATCCCCTCCAATGACTTCAGTAACCAAGCAGGTTGGTAAGGGAGAAGGAGCTCCTTCAGGTATCCTGGTCCCAAGTTGTTTATGGCTTTGTACACAAGTGGCACAACCTTAAACCTGGCCCAGTAGGCAGTCAGAGCAATTCCCTCAGCAAAGGAGTTATATGCTGAAAAGAGCATTTTCTGACAACAGCTGAGCTGCTGCATTCTGTACTAGCTCCAGCATCTGGAGCAGCCTTAAGGGATGTGTGAGAACTTTATTCAATCTGCATTTTAAAGTAAATTGATCTAATCTGCGCTTCCCAGACTAATATGAACATTGGAATAGAGTTATCCTGTGGGTTGCGTACTTCTTGAATTTTGTGATGGAGATCTTAGCAACAATTGCATACAGAAATGTGTATATTAGGGAAAGTTGCATGTGAAAATAACTGCATTTTATTGCATTTTTTAAAGTTGCAGACAGATGTTGAAATTGAACAATCAATATTTGTGATTGAATGCAAGAAAAACCAACATTGGCTGAATATAGACTGATTTGTCCATTCCCAAGGCCTGTGTTTCCTTGGGTGACCCCTAGCTTTGGCATTCAAAACATGCTCCAGAGATAGGTACATGAGAGACAGATTAAGCCATGGTGACTGAGTGACAAAATGCCCCCTGATGCCTATGTCAGCTGAAAGCTTAATTTGTGGTGGCAACAGCAGTGGCAACAGCAGCAGCACTGTGATCCATTCCGGGCAGCAAGCTGCAATCTTAATTTCTTATGACCTCAACATAGTGTCCTTCTGGGGTATTATGGGACATCATAATGGGAGCTGATTGGATGGCTCAGTGTGGCTGGCCCAATGGCAGTTGTCCAAGGATACCACAGATTGATGCTGGTCCTGGGCACCTAACCTCATTCAAGAAAGTTTGGGGTTTACAAACTTTAACCAGTTGGTTGGCTTCAGTCCACTGCTACATTATTAATAGGATCATGACTTATTAAGTATGGAAGATGCTTGAATATGCTACTGAAACTTTTGAATTATATATCACAGGTTATTGGTGTAGATGTCTCCATGGGTCAGAAATGTGTTTGGGAGATCTTTGGTTTTTGACCTTGATAAATTCTACAGTGACACTTCCATTTGGCAGATAAGCATATTGAACAAAGTATAATAGAAAAATCAACAAGCCAATGTATCAAGGAACCAATCAACTAAGAGCTGATTCACACACAGTGGTTCCCCCACCCCTGTGGCTAGTGTTGACCTAAAGGCTGAGATTTCAATGGTGGCAGCAACATTTATTTGATCTGCCACCACTGCAGAAATCAAGTAGTGGCATCCACATAATCATTGACTCATGCAATGGTGTCTCATTGCAGTCCAATGCTCCCTATACACATGACCAGGTCCAGGTTGGAAAGGGTCCATGGCATGAGTTCAGGTGAGCCCACCAGGGAGATGTCTTCATGGCTCTAGATCGGTGCTTCGTCTCTTGGAAGCCTGGCACTTTCCCTCCCCTGGGGTTACCCCAATGCTGAGGAGGGAGCATGGGGCTTCTGGGCAGCTCTCCAAGGAATGGAGCTGCTCCCACTCTCTTCCTGATGGAAGGCAGCCAATTGCAGGTCGTCTTCCATGAGGCACTGCCCAGCCATTCCTCCACTGTGACTCTGGAGCGAGGTTTTGGAGCTGTCTTGATGCCATTGTGCACATCCTCGCCTCGCTCCAGAGGAAAAAGTCAGGGAAAGTCCCCAACTTCTCTTCTTTGCAGCTTCGGCAGAAAGTCCCTGGGTGGCAGGATTGTAGTGGCATTGTATAATCGACACCACGCCAACATGCACCCACCCCAGGTCTTTCTGAGCATTTAGACAGCCCCCAGGGTAGTGGGAAGCCACTGTTTTTAGTTTCACCAGGCATGAAGAGGAAGTGGGAAGGCTTTTCAGAAGAGGGAGAGGAAAATGACACCAGCAATAGTGGCACTCATTCAATGAACGCCAAGCAACCAGCATTGTAATTGACCACAATGCTCCACAGCAATGCCCAGAACTCATCAGAGCACAGAGGAAAGGGATCCAGGTCTCCTCCTCCTCTTCCTCCTCCTGCTCCTCTTTCTCTTTCTCCTTGAAATATGTCATCATAATTAGTGGCCTAGATATGTAACCTATTGCAAGCGAGCTTCGTAGGATGTTCTGTGAGAAATAAGATAAACTTTAAATACATGGAAACAGATGGTTGGCTTTTAGGATGGAAATGGCCTTTGGAATGTTATGAGATTATGAGAAAGGAGTGTGAGAGGCGGGAAAGAGGAAAATGCAAACATAATGCAAGGGTGTTGTTGTTTTCTTGTTGGTTTTTTTTGCAACACTTTTATAAACTTGTCACATAGTTAAACTTCTTTTTAGAAGGAATAGTTAGCATTCATACTGAACACAAGAGAGAAAAAAGTATAAATTCTCACACTTGGGAGACACTGTAAATATACTGTTCAAAGGTTTATCTGCTTTGGTCCGTTTCTGTGGTATTTTTATTGGACATCTTATGTTTTGCTTATCCTTTCTCTAGATTCCAGAAATAGAGTACAACTAAATCATCTATTTGCAGAGGAAATGAGTCCCTGAGAAAGTATTTTTGCTCATCTCCTATAAGCTTCCTTGACTATATCAACATAGATATGTAGCAGGGAGTGGTAGAGGAGGGTGGAGGAGGTGGAAGGAAAGGCTGAGAAATATGACTTGGGTTGGAATGATCTTAAGATATCTGAATGAATAGCAGAATCAGGCCTTGGCAAACTTGGGAGAGAGCTTCAGATACATCTAGACAACAGCTTGCCATAGACTGAATGCACAACCGGGGACATGGGAAGTTTTGCCCTTAATGCTGGCCGACCAACCTTTGCTAAGCTGATTGCTTGCTAATGGTCAGAAATGATTGGGTGATGTTTCCTCCATGAGTAGTCTAGGTTTTAACAAAGGAGACTTAATGGTTCTTCAGTGGCTATGGATGTTCTCTTGAATGAGCAATCTATCTGCAGGGGGTGGGGTCTGACACCAGTGCTGTGCGTATTCATGGGTCTGTATGTGTGTGAGAGAGACAGAGGAGAAGGCTGTTTGAATTTGGAGAGAGACAGCTGAGAGATTTTTGCTGCTCTTAGATAAAGCTAGGCTGTAGCCTTCTGGAGTTGAAAGCCTGCTGGGGGAGGGTCTGCTTGTTTCCACAATGTATGTATGTATTTTTGTTGTTGTTTATTCGTTCAGTCACTTCCAACTCTTCGTGACTTCATGGACCAGCCCATGCCAGAGCTTTCTGTCGGCTGTCGCCACCCCTAGCTCCCCCAAGGTCAAGTCTGTCACCTCCAGAGTATCATCCATCCATCTTGCCCTTGGTCGGCCCCTCTTCCTTTTGCCTTCCACTTTCCCTAGCATCAGCCTCTTCTCCAGGGTGTCCTGTCTTCTCATGTATGTATTAATAATTTAAAATATTTATAGGCCACCTTTCAGATCAGGAGCCCTCCCAAGGCAGCATACAACAATAAAATGCATATAATGAAATGCATTTAAAAAAAAAAACACCTTACAGATGTGTGAAGCAGTAAAAACCGAGCTTGTCAAAACTCTCCAAATTCCATAGAATCATACAATCATAGAATAATAGAGTTGGAAGGGGCCTATAAGGCCATCAAGTCCAACCCCCTGCTCAGTGCATAAATCCATCACGAAGCTCATTCTGACTCATTCTGACTGTAGCAGATTGAGAGCTTTATTTCTTTTTTTCTTTTTTGCGTGAAAATTCATGCATATTTTTCCAAAATACACATCCATTGTGCACATCTTTGAAATGTAAGCATTCTTCTCCCATTGATAAAAGTTTATTTGTGAGCCTTTTTCAAAAGTGCACATTTTTTCAAGCATGTTTTTCAAATATATGCATGCTGATGAACACATTTTTTTTTTTGTTCCCACCGCATGCGTACAAACATTGACTGCAGATTGCATCTGATGCCCTGTTCACTCCACAAGGTGTGAACTGGGAAAATCCTAATAAAAAATGAACTGAACTGAATTTCTCATACAACCCTATAAAAAAACTGATGCTGTTATAAAAGCAGCAAAAGTTCCACAAAACGACAAACATCAGCATAAGACAGAACCTACAACATGACTGCAGCTATAATCCAGTCTGATTAAACATGATCAGAGGAAGTCCAGAGTAAAGAAGTAAGTCTTCAGGGCCTTCTTAAAAGCCTGCAATGTTGGAGTCAAGTGGTCCGCTGATGGCAGCTTATTCCAGAGGCCACTGCATAAAAGGCCCCCTTTTCAGTAGGGTTATCACAGTTGCCCAACTGGGTCTGGGAGTTCAACGAACTCCACGTCAGCCCCCGAGACCCGGTTGGGTGCCATAGCGTTTTCGCAGACCTGCAGATCATGTGCCTGGAAGCTGGCCGCCCCGTCCAGAGCCTTCATTCTGTGTGACAATGGAGACTCTGGAAATCATGTATTTCCCCCACTGTGTAAATAGTAGTTGTAAGGGCCTCTTTTATGCAAGAGTAAAGGTGCCCCATGCACCCCTCAGAGGTGGGGGTTCAAAAAGAAAAGGGAAAGGGGGGGGAAATGGAAGGAACTCTCCATTGATTCCAGTGGAGATGGGAGTTTTTTGCTTTGTTTTTGTCACCCCTTACTTGTTCATTTGCACTCTCTGCTTGTAGTTTTAACCTGTGTGAAATGGGAACCATGGGGAGAGAACTAGGTGCCTCACATGCTTCTCCCTGCAGGAAGATGTGTTTGCTCTTACCATATAAATTGTTTTTAACTTTTGTAAACCACCCAGAAAGCTTCGGCTATGGGGCAGTATATAAATGCAATAAATAAATAAATAAATAAATAAAGAATGCATTTATGTACTTTTCAGTGTAATAATAATAATAATAATAATAATAATAATACCCTATGCTATAATATGATGGGGAAATGGGAATACAGGCAGGTAAATAACATGAGAGGTTGGAAAGGCTTTAAAATAAAATAAAATATTGCTTTAACAATAATAATCCATCGGGAAGATTTCCTAAGCAAGCCTCATTTCAACTGGTTGGAAGTTGTGCTACTTTTTCTTTCCATGGGATTTATGTAGGGCAATTTCCTGGTGGGTTGTGTGTCCTAAGTCAGTTCAGAGGAGGCAGAGGGAAAGCAGACCAGTGGGCCTCTGGCACTATCTGGAGATGTTACAAGGAAGGAGAACCATCTGAGCAAACAAAAGCATATGGGTAGAGGTAAGAGAGAGCAGCCTTAGCAAACATGCCTGCAAACAACATTTTGGGTGTTTTACTGCAGCGGTGCTGATTTTACAATTGAGCATCTGTTTAAATAGCCCCAGCTTTTAAAATAACATTTTTAAAAAACTCTTCCTGTTGCTCCAGGCATTGCTCCTTAGCTGATCACTCTTTCAGAGCTTCTAATGGAAGTGTATCAGCCAAGAGATGTTATAACAAGACGTTTGTCCTCTGGCCAAAATGCAATCATTTAGCAGCCTGTTGATCCTCCTGGACACAATGGTTTACTGATAACCTCGATGAAAAGGGCAGGGAGTGGGTGGAAAGATGTAAAACCGATGAAACTAATAGTATATGACCTACTGAATCCAGATAGTATCAAAGAGATTGCTGAAACAATCATATGAAGCTCTTGAAAGAAATAAAGGCAGAAGCAGTGTCTGATTGGTTCAGATCACTGCTACTCTGAAGAGTTAAGGAATAAAATACCTGATCAGGGCCAGATCTACACCAAGCAGGATATAACCCTATGGGCATGTCTACATGGGGCGATATCCCGGGGATCGTCCCTGTGCATCCACATAATGCACAGGGGATCCCAGAAGTGGGGAGGGATGATCCTTGCATTTCCCCAGGATATCGTCCTACGCATTTCCCCCAGTTTTTCCCACCGTCCCGGGATGCTTCTGAGACCGTGAGATGTGTGGGCGGCTGTCCTGGTTTGTCCCGGCTCCTCATGAGTAAATGCAAGGGGCCGGGAACCGGGCATCGGGGGTGGGGGAGGGGGAGCAGGAGGCTTTTTTTTTTTAGTTTTTTAAAAAATTACCTTTTGCAATGGAGTGCTCATGCGCTCATTTTCGATTAAAAACAAAACAAAACAAAATGGTGGGCGCTACTTCCTTTTCCTCCTGGGATGTCACACACCACATGTAGACACCCTGGGACAATCCTGGAAGCAGGTACGTCCAGGGTCGTCCCACCTACCTACCTCTACACCGTATGGTGTAGACATGCCCTATGAAAGTGGTTTGAAAGTGATATATGGAACGTGTCATGTGCCTCAACAGTTGTCAGTGCACTTCAATACCACTGTAAAGCAGTAGTGAAGATCCTGCCCAGGTGAAAAATAAATAAATCAGGGCAGGAGGGAGTCCCTGGAAAGCACCTTGCCAGAGTCCCCCTCAAACCTAGCAGTACCTTTAGTCAGGAGTCCGTGAGGCACAGACAACATTAGCTGACCTTGCTATGGTGAAATCTGCCACAACGAATTAATTAATTAATTAATATAAATAATTAATATAAATAATTAATATAAATAATTAATATACTAACAGTGTGGTCAAACTAGTTGTTGTTGCTATTGTTTTATTTACAATAACAAACAAACAAAAATACATTGAATTTAGTTCTAGTTGTTGACAGAGGATAGTACATTTAACAGTCCTCTTCCTCGTTTACTTTACAGACAAAAATATAGGTGGAATTCATTGCTTATGTGGAGGTTTTCTTTATGGTACTTCATAATAGCAAATTATGTTTTACTCTCTTTTTCACAATCTGAGTAAAATTTCTGACAAATATTGCTTCATATGTTCCTGATAAAAATATACAATAAAATTATGCCATGTTTTTGTTTTGTTTTTCATAAAAAATCAGATATTTTGACTTTGCCTTTAGCTAATTTCAGTCAGTATGTCAATTTTTCTGCCACGGCTGTTTGCCTCAGCTCCATGTATTAAGACTTCAGTACCAGAAGTCCTGCAGTTTTCCAACTTTGAGCTATTACCCTGCGAGCTGTCACCAGGGTAACTGCAACTAATTCCTTTGATGTTGTTTTTGCATTTTGGTCATCCCATATTTTTAATAGAACTAAATGTTGATGTAAAATAGATCTTTCACATTTCTGAGAATATCATGCTCCAGAAAATGCCTTAAACCAATGCCCAGCAAAGCTTGGGCATGGTAGGGCTGTTGCGGGTGGAGGTGGCGGAGAGGCGTGGAGGCAGCCTATTGGCTGTCCTTGTGTGGTGCCACTGGAGCCAGGGGAGGGGGAGCCTAAATAAGAACGCTCATCCCCTGCTTCATCCTTCTTCGAAAATCGGCTCCCTCCCTCCCTCCCTTCCCTGTAGGCAGTGTGGGTTATCTGGTCATCCTTAGGAGAACAAGTAGGATTTTTTTTTTACTCAAGACCTAGTGTTAAGGTGGTGAGGTTTTTTTGCCTACTGATAGTATTAAATAAGTTCATTAGTTATTTCAATTTAATTATTACAATTTGGTCACATTTGTGGGCAGGGAATCTTCATATCACGAGGATTGGTGAGCTTGCCAAGGCACCTAACGGTGAGGCTCACCAGCTGTGAACCTAGAGGCCCAGCTGGCGAGATAAGGGTTACCCTTGCGGCTGACCTTTCTCACTCACCCGGAGGCTAGTGTCACGGGGAGGAGTGACACCAGAAGGTCTCCCACCCCAAAAGGGGGTGCCAGGGGGTGGCGACACCACTGCCGCCACCCTAAGGCCAGGAATAGCTCACCCTAGCAGTTAGCAGCTGGTGGCTGCTGAAGTTCTGATGTCTGCTTAGGTTCACCCCTCTGCAGAGATATAATAAAATGTGGCCCAGTTTTAAACCCAGCTATTTTGTGTCGCCTCGCTATTTCCACACTCCACATTCCGCAACTGTAACATGACTGGACATGACCAACACATATGAATATATCAACCTTGTTGACTACCTTTTCTCCAGCATTGCTTACATTTCTTAGACATCTTTCTCAGAAGAGATTCAAGCCTACTCACAACAAAATTCAAATATAGAAAATTTAAAACAGCTAAAACAATTATTCACTAAAATACAACCACACCACAAAACACCTTTAAACATCAGTGTTAACCATAAACAATTAATTGCAAGCTTCCACCATACTATGGGCATATCTATAGTATGACCCGGGGTCAACTCCAGGTCATCCCTGTGCATCCACATGATGCACAGGGCAACCTGGGTGCAACCAGAGATGACCAGGGACTTTCTCTGGGATATCTGGGACCATGGATTTCCCGATATTTCCGTGGTCCTGGGACCATCCTAAGGAGCATGGGCAGTGTGGCCACTGCTCCCAGGTCGTCCCTTGTTTCCCATGAGTAGTGGGGTTCTGGAAATGGGCACAGAGCTGCACAGGGGCAGTCTGTGCCCATCAGGGGTGAGGGTGGGGAGCATTTGCAAGGTTGTTGTTTTTTTAATTAACTTTGCAGTGGAGTGCAATTGCTCTCTATCTCAGTTCCGGGGAGGGGGAGAATGGCTGCTGTGACGTCCCTCTTCCCTTCTGGGATAGCGCACAGCCATCAAGACACTGGGGGAGGATTACGGAAGCAGGTAAGTCTGCGATGTATGTCTCTTTACTTGCTCTTCTTTAGAACATTAATGTACACCAAGTGTGATGTTGCATCATTGTCCTTCATCTCTCTCCCCACCCCCATTCCTGCTACTGACAGGGGAGGCAAGATGCACAGCGTAATGTTGTGGCATCACCCACTGTTTATATCCAGCATTAGAAAGAAGAGAGAGAGTGAAGAGACACAACTACTGACAGCCTCACATCCATTTCCCTGATGATATTGAGTTTTGCCTTGACTTGCAAAAACTGGTTAATTTGACTGCCAAAACTAGCTTGGAAGTGACATAGAGGCAATGGACTATGTGTTACAACATCATGTGTCATTTGGCTCCCATCAGGCAAACTCCTGAAACTGATTTGTTAGGTGTCAATCAACAAACTTAGGCTAATGATAGCTGGCATGTTCCTGACATTAACTTCTAACAGGCATACTGGTTCATCAGACCAAATGCTAAAAATACTAATGTGCTTTGTTGCACGGTTCTACATTATGAGTCTCAAGCTGAAACCACAGGCATGAATGCAATCGAGCTCTGTTGATTATGTCCTTGCAAAAGTCTGGTGGGGGAGAATGACCAGCACAGTAGACAATAAGGAGACGATTAGTATTCTTTTGAAGACTGTTGTGTGAACTTGATTCCCACTGCTCCAAGAATTGCTACACAGCGCAATTTTAATTATTCTTCCTTAGTGAAGCTTTTCTCTCTCTCTCTTGCACCTATCTTCAACTCCCATTGGTATGTTTGGATGAAATTTTGCAGAGAGGCGGAATTTGTTTTCCTGGATGATGTGCTTGCCATATGAAAATCTTTCTGAAAGTTTACTTTTCATACCTTCTCCTCTCACTATACGTCTGTACTTCTAATAAATGGGGATAGCTGTGATCTCACTACCAATTGCTGAAGTTGGTGTATTATCAAGCATTTGTATAGGGCTGCCCCACTGCCCCATACAAACATTTCATGCATTTCATACTTGTAAAAAGAAATCTAATAAAATTAATCTGTTTGTTGTGATTATTATTATTGCTATTTACTCACACACATTTAATGATATTAAATAACTTGTAGAAGTCATGCTAGTTGGATTACAAGAGTTTCTCTCTGATAGTGTGATAGTGCAGCTTGTGATGGTAGTTGGAAACTTTTGAAATGTAAGTCATTTACATTCACACCACTTTTGTGACATTCTTCTACGGAATCAGCCTTGTTTTTGTTTGGCTGGGAGAACAATTCCCTGGTCTATCCTATTACCAAGAAGGACTTTCAAGCTTATTTCTTTTGGAACACCTCCTCTGGTGTAGGCAAATTTTCATAGCAACCCTCTACAATCTCCTGGGACCAAAAAACATAACGGCATCTTCTCAGTGCTGATATTCCATTATAGAGCACGTTTGTTCCACTGTGTAAATTTCATTGGTTTACGTTGCTTTTCAATAGTGAGGGTTGTCAGTTCTTCAGTTCCTACCCTTGGGATGTCCCTTTGCCTGTTACCTCTGGTTTCCCTCTGCCCTTTCTCATTTGTTTATTAGCTTGCTAATCTTATTAGCTAGTATTGCCTCATCTCTCTTAGCCTGAGCACTCTGTTCCATGCTTTATTTTCTCATGTCAGCTCCTTGTCATTCATCGATATCACAGGCTTTCTTTTGAACTGTCTTTCTGGGCCTAATAAATCTGAAAATATTCATGAACTTGTCTTTTCAAAAGATTTCCATTTCCTTGATATTTCAGAAATTTCTTTCTTTTTGTATTGTGTATGTGTTAATTCAGATTCTTCTCATCCTGATATAAGCATTGGCTTGTTTGATTTTATTCACTTTTTTTTAAAAAAACTTCTTATCTGTTGCCTCTTCAACACTCCCAAAATTCCTACATCACAACATGAAGATGTTCACATGACTGCAATGTGCAAACCAAAATATATTTGATTCTTTTGTCCTTCACCCCAATAATAATAATAATAATAATAATCATCTTGATTGACATAGATATGATCAATTCCATTGCAAATGGTCCAATAACTCAGTATGATGAAGAGGTAGTATCCTTCCAATTATTTTTTTTTACAATTGGCACCTGAATTTACCTTCTTCCAGAACCCTGCTGTATGAATACTGTTCTACAAAATGGAGGCCTTAGCTAGACCTAAGGTTTATCCCGGGATTGTCCCGAGGTCATCCCAGCCTGCTCCCGGGATATTCTGTGTGTCATTTACATGAACAGGGATGACCCCGGGACGATCCCGGGATAAACCTTAAGTCTAGCTAAAGCCAGAGTATCTGGCTCTAAGCTGGCCAATCACAATTATGGGCATTGAAATGCTGATAATGGAAGAAAATCTTGTATGAAACAGCTTTGTTTAAAGTTAACCTTGCATTTCACTGATGCAATCATATGGATTGACTTGATTCATAATTCTTTAACCCTGACAATAAGGATGGGAGAACCAGGGATGTTTGAGCTCACTGAAATTGTTCTAACTTCACTTTGAAGCTCAGTTAGGATTGCTCCTGTTTGAAAAGGGAAAGTGTGCATTTCGAAATGGAAAAGCATGGATTTCTGTAAATGTTTTTCAAAAATGCACTTTCCCCACATTACATGAAAACGCTTTCTTTTTAAAGTGCAATTTAAAGTATGCATTTTTAAAAAACAACAACCAGCAACCACATTTTTCTAACATGATCAAAGTTCAGGAATGTGTAAACATTTTTGAAAAAAAATGTACTCCTGTTCACATTTGGGCTTGCAAACGGCATATATGGATGATTTGTGGATTGGAAAAAAATTCTTGTACATGCCTTTGATAATATAATGTTTAAAGGGCAGAGATATGACAGCTAAAGAGGAGGAGGCCAAAAGAATAACCCTGTTCTTTACTTGCATTGTTGATAACTTGTCCAATTGTGTAAACTCATTTGTCCATAAATGGGGAAAATCTTCTTTGTTCTTTAACATTGTCTTAGGAAAAATAAGCTAAGTTCTTGACTAGGGGTGGGTGAAATATTCACTTCATTAAGTTAAAAAAAAAAAAGAATTACACAATTTGCACCTCCTAAGACTTTAAGTGAGTCGAGACCGAGTTGTGTAATGAAATCCAGATTTTTGCCGGCTTTGTGATGCAACAGCTTTTCACAGAAATAAAAAACTACTTACGGAACTTGTTCAGAAAACACACTAAACCACAATGGTTATGCAGTTTGAGCTAAACATTATGGGTTAGTTTGTTGCATGAAGCGTGACTTAGCATGTCACATGTACCATTCCTAACCATGGTGGCTACATATCAGAATTAGCTTCCAAGGCGAATGAGGGGTTTTGTGCACAGCCCTAATTCTCACCCATCTGCCTCAGCCAACTTCAATAGACAGAGTTATTCCCAGTTTGGAGAGGACCATGATGTACCTGCTTGCCATTTAGCTGTTAAAGACAAGCTTTCCCCGGGGGGCGGGGGGGGGGGGGGGAAGAAAGAGGTGGCAACCCTAATGAGGTTTTAGCATCATTTATTCAACATGGATTAAAACTTTATCCCAGGGATCATCCTGGGACCATCCCTGTGCATTCATATGATGCACAGGTGATCCCGGGGGCAGGGATAGAAGATCCCTCCATTTCCCTGGGATAACCGGGATGGCTTTTAACCCAATTTTTCCTGCTGTCTCGGGATCGTCCCGAGACCACAGGAAGTGTGGGAAGCCATCCCGGCTTCAACTTGCCTCCTCGTGAGGAGGAGTAAATTCAAGTAGGTGGGAACCAGGCACGGAGCTCTTCAGATAATCCGTGCCTATCGGGAAGGGGGGAAATTGGGATAATTTTTTTTAAAAAAGTGACCTTTTTGTTGGAGCACACATGTGCTCATCTTCAGTAAAAAGAAAGAAAGAAAATGGCGGGCTCGATATCCCTCCTTCCTCCTGGGATGTCACGCTCGCATGTGGACAAAGGGGAGGATATCACGATCAGAATATCATGAGATCCTCCCCCCCCCTCCCAGAACACTGGGAGGTGTAGACATGCCCTCAGACTTTTAAGAGAACTCAAACACTGGACCTGGACAGATGAATCTGCTAGATTCACTATCTCCCATATCTAAACTTTTTAAATGTCAAACTCTTTTAGTGAATTTTGGCAAATTCTTATCAAGATCAAACTGAAACAAAATTCTCATCCATCCCTAATTAAAAGTGCTTAAGAAAACTTTCAGTGAGGACTTTTAGACAGGGGAAAATCACATTTCCCTTAACATTGCTCTGCTTCCTTTTTCTCTTCCTCATTTAAAACGAGCTGAATTATATGGGAAGGGAGCAGCGACCGCATGGCCTGTCATGTAAAAAACTCCCAGCTCATACAGTTTAATGGGACAGCACTCTCTGGTGGGAATTTTATAGCTCAGCACATGGCAGGAAATCCTGACAAAACCCAACATATTTCAGAAGAATCAGGGTTTCTGCAGTTTATTTTTTTACAGGAAAAGGAGTGTGAGATGTGCAGGATGCTCACCGTGCCATCAAAATGACCCACAAACATCCGTGAGTGGCCAGTCATGGGCATGCTATAAATCGCACATTTAAAGAAGCCCAGCGACTGACTTCATGTTTGTACAATCATTCACCTTTCCACCTTCTTCTTTCCTTTCCTTTATTTTGGCATGTTTGTTTTGGTTCACTGGTTATTGTTATCCAAAATTGCCTTAGATTTGGTGTTCCCCTTTTCAAGGAATAGGATGGCTGAGTTTCTGGGAAGGGAATAGGCTTAATAGGGGAGTTTTGAGAGTGGATTGTTGGGGAAAGAGGAATATGTAATATTGCAACATCTTTTAAATTTTTCGGTGTGCATTTTACATACCAATAAATGAATAATAAGTGCTTACATGCCAGAAAATATACCAATAATTGAATTGATTCCATGGGCCTTCATTTCAAATAACTGTGCTTGGCTTTTCAGTTAATTCTGTGCTTGGAATAGGATGACTATAGCAGGTCAGGGCCATTTGATGTCTTTTATTCAGTTTGGCCTCATTCTCAGGAATCTTTTAAGTGAGCTGCATATGCTATAACACCTGCATTCCATCTTTTAGAATTCAGGAGGTCTGTTCACCCCACCCTTACCCCCACCCCCGCCCACCACACACACACACACACACACACACACACACACACACATCCTCTCCTTTCTGTGAAAATCTGCTCCCATATATCATGCTTTGGTTGAAGGTTAGCAACATAAATCTTTCAAATAAAGAACAAAGGTCTACCAACCTTCTTTTAGTTCTCTGTGAGAACACAGCTATTTTCAAAACAGCAATTACCCAACACCATAAAAATGCATCTTCCAATTCCCTTCTCAAATGAGAGACAGGAATGCCTTTATTCGTGAAAAAAATGGATACAAATCTTCATATATATATATATATATATATATATATATATATATAAATTTAACAAGCTGGGTTTCATTTACATTGTCGAAGTAGTCTTTGTGTCACAGCTTTTTGATCAATAGCTTTTCGGTTTGCATTCACTCTTCCAGTGGAGATTATGGGAAATTGAAGACTAAGGATTTGACATTTTCTGCAAAGAAAAGCTGCTGCCATTTTTATCGAAGGTTTAATTGCTCCGAGTTTGGATAACCTTATAAAGATCAAAGGGAGTAGGAGAAGAATAATGCACAGCAATTATACACCATGTTTAACCTCTGAAGTGCTTTACAAACATTAACATTTAATAGATCACTAAAATGAGTGGAGAAGTTAAGCCAAGGGACCAAAGAGAATGGTGGCTGTCAGTTATAGTGTAGAGCTCAGTTCCATTTAGTCTTTTGCTTGGAACACATTTGTGACAGGTTGGTCACGTGGCCTACATTGTGTCAAGTGGGCCTTTCTTTTGTACCCTCTGAGTGAATCAGAATGTGGTGACAACACTAAGGGTTAGCCTGTAAGGAGCTTGAGTGTGTGGCACCTTTGTAAACAGTTTTTGTCTTTGTCCTTCATATAATAACGGAGTTTAAGAATAACAGAGGAAGACATTCAAATAGTCTATAAAACCTACTCCCATTCTTTTGGGTTGAACATAGGAAGCTGTTATACACTTATACTAAATCAGACCATTGGTCATTCTACCTCAGACTAAAACTACAACTTTCTTTGAAGACTGAGCTAACAGCAATGCCCATGGGTAGTATCCAATGTTGTTACTCCGCAAGCTCAAATAGTGCTATCAATCAGTTGTGCAGGCTTGTGCAATGTGTTGCACAATGAATTCTGCAATGGATTGCACAAACACAGGGCAGTATCCAGTTTGGGCTTACTGTGCATGGCCAGCCTCACTGGTTCCAGTCTGCCTGCAGAAGGCTCCACTGGCCTTGATTTGCAAGTGGCCCCTGCTGCTTGTGTGACGCAATGGCCTAAACTACACCAAGCAGGATATTGCACTGTGAAAGTGGTTTATAAAAGGCAGGAGCCACACTACTGCTTTATAGCAGTACTGAAGTACACTGACAACTGTTGGGGCCTATTGACACAGACCATATACCGCTCTCATACCACTATATCCTTCTTGGTGTGGCTCCTGCCTTTTATATACCACTTTCATACTGCTTTCATAATGCGATATCCTACTGGATGTAGATTAGGCTGATATCACACTTCTAGGAGCAAGCCCTAAAATTAGTGAAAACACTTCTTTCTGGAAGGGGCATGGCATTTCTGCTTGCTTTGGGCCTTGCCCCTAGAAGTGTGATATGCATTTTGCAAAGGGTAGAGCAGTAGGGAAAGGCGTAAAGCCCCTCTATCCCAAAAAACTGGGGTGCTAATCTCAATCAGAACCCCTGCACAAAGTAAAAAGGGAAGGAAGTTGTAGCTACTAGATACATCTTCATAATAAAGTACAGCTTGGCCCTTAGTATTGACTGCATTGATTGGCAGACACCCTCTATGGTTTCATAGAGGTGTCTTTCCTAGCCCTACCTGGACAAGCTTTGGATTGAACATGGGACTTTTTGCATACAAAGCATACAGCCTCTCCCACAAATAGATTGGAGCAGGGCAGAAATGCACCTGGCATTCTCCCCAACGTATGTTGGCAAAACACTGCGAGAAATATACTTTGTGAGACTGAGGACAGTAAATAAAAAGATGACACACAGAACATTGGGTTTAAACAGGGCCACATTTTATTAAAGATCTGCAAAGGGTAACCTAAACGGCATCCAGTCTGGCCTGGTTTTCAGACCTTTCTGAGTAGAGCGAGCTATTCATGTCCCATGGGTTGGTGCTGTACAATTCACCCTCCCACAGGCCACCCCTTTTGGGGTAGGGAGACCTTCCGGTGTCACCCCCAACCCAGGCCACAAGGCTCAAGGTGGATGAGAAAGGTTGGTCTCAGAGGTAACTTTATCTCCCAGTCCGACCACAGGGCTCAATGCTGGGAGCCCTCAGGAATTATCAGTCACCGCAACAGTGCCTGTGAATGCTCACCATTACAAAATCCCTCTGGATGCCCATTCCTTCCTGCCTACCATCAAATGTGACCAAATTAATAAGCAACGCCAAATCAACCTATTTATACTCCCAGGCTGTCTTACAGTGTGGAGTAGGTGAAAAAATTCATGAACAATTTAGAACATGAGCAAAAAATTCCTACTCGGCCCTGAATGGTGACCAGAGAACTCACACTGCATACAGGGAGGGAGCTGCACAAACAAGAAGGAAAGTTGGAGAGGTAAGTGCCTCTTTATAGGCCAGCATTATACCCCTCCATGCTTGGTGACACCACCTTCTCAGAGCCAATAGCAGAAGGGCTCATTTCTATTCTTCCCCTGCTCACAAATGCTTCCCCATGTCCAGGCTGTGCCGGGCGTGGCAGAATGGTCCTTTTGCATAAGTGTTCTAACAGTCTGTCATGGTACTTATGGGCAAAAGTAGAACACCACAGAAAAAGAATGTTGGAGAAATCATAGTACTTCTTGTCAAGATTGCTTCTTTTGCAGTATTTTATCAATGTGCACATTAGTAACATAGTAGCAGGGGAAGATACAATGAGGAACTGAAAGCTGTGAATGCTTCAGTTCTGGAATGGATTTTAGAAAGACTCCTAAGCGGGGATATCAGAGGTGTCTGACTGGGCTTGAGGCCCAGCAATTCCTTGCCATCTTGCCACCACTCCCAGACACAACTCCATGTATCCCACACTGGCAAGATTCGGCGCACAGAGTGGGGCAAGAGCGGGGATCACTGCTCCTTTGCCAGTATGCCATTTTGTGTAAAAATAGAGGCTCTGCCTTTTTCATAAGGGCTATTTGCATAAATGGCAGCCATAAAGGGGCCATTTACAGCCACCATTTACATTGGCCCTTTATGGAAAAGGCCAACTCACCATTTTTATGTAAAAAGGCAGTTTGGCAAGGGAGCTCACCTGTGAATGACCCAGTGGCTTGCCGCATGCAGCGAGCAGGCTTGGGTGGCCGTTGGGGGTCCAACGAGCAGCACACAGTCCCAGGCTGCACTAAGTTTGTCCATCCCTGCTCCGCAGACTTATTCAGCTGTTCAAATTCCTCATATGATTTATTAGTTTATTTATTTATTTATTTTCTTACATTTATATACCACCCCATAGCCTAAGCTCTCTGGGCGGTTTACAAAAGTTAAAAACAATGAACATTAAAAACAGATATACAAAAATTTAAAAGCATCAAAAGCATCAAAACAACATCGATTTAAAAACATGTGAGATGTGATACAGGAATGCACTGGGGCCTCCAGCCCCCAATTTTTCACTCAAACTCGCATTTCATCCTTAGCCTTAGTAAATGCACAGGAAACTTACTTATCACATGGATTACAGTGATCACATGGCTTAGTAGAATTGCAAAAAAAGCCAGGTATACACCTGCATTTTACATTCTGGGTGGTGATACAGGGACTCTCAACTTCCATACCATGCTCTGTGTCATGAGTTCTGCACCTCAGACATTGGGTGTGATGATTGTAATGATCCATATACTCTTTGCCCACTGTGCAACTTTTACAAAGGGTCCTAGGATTGTCCTTTGTACAGCCAACGGTTTTAGCAAAAGAACCAGGTTCACAGGAGTTGCAACAGGTTCATTGAACCAATATTACATGAATTGTCAACAGGCAGAAACTTGCTGCTTAGAAATAGATTTCACTCCAGTGACTTTATTGTATGTTCTGTGTGTCACAGGTACCGAATTGTTGTTGTGCAATGATCCAGCATCAATCAAGTCAAATGCAGGCCATATGGCTAAGAGGTAGAGAAGGAGCTCCATGTTCATTCTGACTTCAAGCCAGCCCTTCATTGTAGGACTGTGAATTATGTGAAAGGAAGTGGAGATCATCCACCTGGTGTTTCAGCTGCCCTGTGCTTTATCCCATTGGGGAGGACATGGGGTGGATGAAGCTGAGTGGTCTCAGTCCTCTTCAGGATGAATGAAATGGACTAGGGCAGCTTTTCTTTGACTACTTTGCATCCTTCCCAATAAGAGAAGGTGCTGGGCAGATGAAGCACTGGTGGCTGAGTTGTTGGGTGGATTGTCCACCACATGCTGCATCCACATTGGCTACACTGCACACAGAGGCTCCCTGAATAGGAAAGCCTGCATGCAGCGAAGCCTGCTTCTTGGCCAAAGTGCTGGGTGGAGGATCTACCTGGCACATCAACCAAGGAGCAAATGACATCAGGTGAGTGTGGCCACACACCCTGATATCAGGGTCATGGCTACACCCACCTCATAACACACAGCCCATAGGTTTAGAGAAAGAAAAGTAAAATGTGCTAATTTTGGAGACACTCTGTTTGTCTTTCCGAAGCCAGATTTTAAATGAAGCTTCATGCAAGGTCCAGCTTTGGTTCTGGTCACTTTTGAGGGAAGCCTACTTTGCCTTGGGATGCCCCAAATAGCCCAAAGGGGGCTGATTCAACTCAAACTTCAGCCGAATCCAATGCACATCTCTAGAGCAAGCATATGCATTAGCCCATCCATGTAAGGTAAACAGGGGAAGCCATCAAACTTCTAGCAATATTCCTGTTCACAGTGTAAGTCCTGTCTTAACTCAGCTCTACCACTGGAAGGCATATGTAACTGTGGGCTCCCACTGGGAGCTAAGGGAGTGTCTCCTTCCTAATGGAATAAATTCCTATTTGGAAGCTTGCATGAGGTATTGAACTATAAGCGGTGACATTTGTATCCATAGAAAAGCTGTCACTTGTCCCAGGGTTTGAAATTACACCTGCCTGGGAATGGAGCCAGAGATGCCAGATGCACAGAACTGCTGAGAAAGCCCAGAGCTTAAACATGATTGACTGGGCTGCCTCCTGCTGATTTTGAGAAACCTAGACAATTATCTGAGAACAGTGTGATGTTCAGGTGTGCACTGTTCTTCACAGTGAATTTAATGGGGGCCCTGGTCAGTGTAGGCCATAAATGGGAAGTTAAACCTTCTAAAGCATCAAATAAGTTAGCCAGTCAAATTAAATAGTAAGAGCTGTTATTAAAAAAGTATAAAGTGGAAAAGAAATAATGATCAGACAAATGATCAAACAAACACATGATAAATGAAGAGAATGGAGAAAAGACAAAATGGAATTATAAAACAATGGGGCTTCAACTTGAGCTTCCTGTTCTTCAGCTGTCTTGTATAATGTTTTCGTGTTTCTGAACAGAAGTCTTGATCCTGGACACTCCACTGTTATTGTTCACATGACTCTTCTGTCTTGATCCAGATTGTATGGAGGCCTAGGCAGTAGTTTGGTTGGCCACCAGTTGGTCCTTGTCCTTGCCTGGCTGCAAGGGGTGCATGGGCTAGCAAATGCTCTTAGTGCACATAGTGTGGCCTTCATCACCACTTGTATGGGGATGAACATCTGCTGTTGTGATGAGGCAAACATGTATATAATTTGATCACTGATGAGCAAGGAGCCATGAACAGAAGGACAGCGGGAGGGTCTGAGGAAGTAGAACAAGACATTACTAAGGAGAATTTGTTGTTTTTTATAGAGGGTTCTCTGGAATAAATTGCAGTCTTCTCCTACCAATGGACTTTATTGGGGGTAGGGGGTCCTTAGGGAAAGAGCAGAGTAGATATAGCCATTAACCTATTCTACATTAGTATTGGGGACACTAACCTAGGGAGATCTGAGAGGGGTCTCTGGAGCTATTTTTAGTGTGCATTTCAAGAAGAGGTGGACTTACATGGGAAGAGGCAAACTATGAAATATGCTTGGACCAGGCGAATGAACATACATTCAGAAATTAAAACAAGTTACTTACTTGCTTACGTATTTAATTTATATCCTGCCATCCTCCAAGGAGACCAGGGCACATCATTCTCCCCACCCCACCTATTTCATCTTCATGAAGATAGTAAGGCTGAGAGATGGTGACTGGCCCAGGGTCATGGCTGAGGGAGGGATTTGGACCAGGGTCTCCCCATTCCTAGTCTTATACTCTAGCCATGATACCACCATGACATTTGTATCACAATTATCAGTTTTGGCACCACTGAAATTATGTTTAAAACAGCAAGATTATAAAAGTAAACTTTGTTGCTTTGCTTCTGTTGTGGTTGTTTTATCGACTTTGGAACCTTTAAACTTCATCCCTAATTTTCGGGCAAGTTCAGCTTTGGCCTGACCATAAGAACATCATACACTGTTGTGAGAATGTATTTATCCATGTTGCTTCTTCTATTCCATTACAGTGCAGGGAAGGGCAGGTTTGTTTTGAATTGAGCACAGTGTGTGTGTTACTCTTGTTTCAACATAATCAGATTATCTACAGTGGTTGGTCCTGACAATGCCAGCTGAATCAGAAGCCTCCTCCTCCTCCTCCTTCCCCCCTTTTTGTGTGTGTGGGGGGTGTTAAAAAGATTTTTTGATCATACATCTTCTGACTTGTTTTCCAATGTTTCTCTTTTCTCACTTCTTATCCTTATCATTCTGAGGAATAATAATGACCACCAGTATATGGGCTCCACACATTTATATACATAGATGATTTATCTTTAACATACCATATAAAAAGAGAGCAGCTTCTTGGAAGCTAATCATTGCTGCTGCTATGCATTAGAATGCAGCTCTGGTGAAACAGGGCAGTGGCGGTGGTGTTTATTGAACCACTTTTTGTGAAAGATTTGCAACACGCTTTTTTACATCAGTGACATCACACACACTTCTTTTTTTACATGAATGTACCTGCTATTCTCAGAGTCCATCCCCCCCCCCGATAAAGAGCTGCTCAGGTTTTCTCTGTTTATCTGTCTGTATAAAACCCCTGTTGCTGTGCAGAAGTGAGAAGGAAAGATAATTCTGAATTTCCAGGGCCGTTTCTACTCCTGCCTTTCCCCCCAGGATCGTCCCTGTGTATCCAAATGCCACACAGGGGATCCCGGGAGCAGGCAGGGATGATCCTTCCATTTGCCTGGGATAATTCTTAGGTGTAAAAAGGGCCCAGAACTTTCAGGAAATGCTTTGTCGTGCATTTCCTGAAGAAAATAAGAAACAACCCATGGTTGCCTTAATATACATAATTATATCTACTTTAAATAAATAATAATCTGAGAATATATTATAAAATGGGGTGCATGGGGCAGAAAAAAGAGGGCTTAATGGGTATTAATAATATCTCCAGTTCTTGCATGATGAGTAAGGCATGGTCAATTTAAACATTATGTAGGGATATTTCCTCCCCCCCTCCCCTACTCTCTTTTTAACAAATTTACGCAGTGGTTAGGCATATGCAGTTTAAGAAATTGGTCATAGCAAAGCATGACTCATGCTAACACAATATGGAGGTAGCACAAGTATTTTGAATGCATTTTTTTGATTGGGGAACTCCAATGCAAAATCCGGACAAGTGCAAATGTAGAAGTTTTGCTTCGCATAGTGGTTGAAAAGTGTGAAACTTCGTACATTTGCTTTTCTCCCTATCCTTAGTGCTCAGCTGAACATGTTTACAAAGCTCTCATGATCGGGAGCCCTGTTAAGTTCCTGTTCCTGATCATTGTAATTGCATTCTACTGAATGTTCTTGCAGAACCCTTCTGTAGGTGGTGAGAAGTGCAGGGATGTGGGGTTCAGAGCTTATTCCCATATTCATCACAGCAAACACTGATCTAATACCAGTGGACCTGCTGTGCTGTGTAAAGTGTGAAGCAAGCGACCCGTACTCTGCAGTGAATGACATCAAGGTTGAAGCCTACAGTGTTACACCAGAGCTATTCCAAATCAATGTTTTGAAGAGTGCACCCTAGGGACTCCTTGCTCCATTGATTTGACTGATAACAGAAGTTGGTATGGAGAAGGGCAGGCAGGAAAGTTAATGTGCCGCTTGCTCACTTTTGACTTGGTGACAAATGATGACTTTTGCATGGTGTGACTCTGAAAAAAAATCTATGTAGCAAAGAGAAGAGGCAAACATTTTAGCTGTGTGCGATTTGTCTCCATGTGTCTGTGCAGGTGCACACACAAGTGTACTTCTGGGGAACTGATGAACTCTGAGTCACTTAGAATGCTGAAGCACCCCCTTCCCAAACATGAACAATGTATACTTGAACAATGGGCATTAGTACAGCTTTAGCAAAAATTTCATGACATTTGCCATTTAACTCAAAGCAAAGTATTGTTTAGCATTTACAAGCCTGCATGTCAATTTCTCAAGGAACAACTAAACCAAAGTGATTGATAGTTATTTATATTTGCATCTCAAAGCAGTGTATATCCCCCTTTAATCCACACCACAACTTTGTGGGGTGGATTAGGGGGAGAGAGAGAGAGGGTTTTTTCATGGTAACCTACTCAGCTTTGTTAGTGAGTGAGATTTTGAATACAAGTCTTTCTAGCTCAGTGTCAATACTTGAACCACTATACTTCAACTTTGTGCCCACTAGAAATTTTGGACTACAGCTCCTAGCATCCTTGACCTTTGGCCATGCTGGTCGAGTCTAATGGGAATCAAAGTCCAAAACATTTGGAGGGTACTAGATTGTGGGAGGCTGCATTGCACCATGCTAAGGTCAGTTAAAGATGTGCTTAACTTTCCCCTTGAAAGTGGTGGGTCTTCCAGGCATCCTAACATCCTTTCCTGAAAATGCAGTAAAACTATTAAGTTGAGAATTAAATTTAAAAGCAAAACAAAAACCATCCAGAGAAATACCTGGGGTAATCAATACACACTAAAAATGTGCTAAGGCTGCTGTCTTCAAATGATTTACTGCTATGTAGTCCCTCTAAGTTCCCTTTGAATTCCTAAACACTTGCTCAATTTATGCTACTATGTTGCCAACATAATGTTTTAGGGCACAATCCTATGCCTGTTTAGAGAAAGGAAAACATCCTACAACTCTCAGCATTCCCCACCAGCCATACTGGCCGTGATATGCTGGGAATTGTGGGATTCCCCCCCCCCCCGCCCTTTTCTAAACATGCAAGCGATACTCGAGCCTAAGTTATTGGCCATGAGCAAATATCATGGCTGGCTGGTGGGTTTTACGTTTGAGACTATAGCAAGACTCTTAATCTATGTTGATCACAACACCCTTTTCAAAAGACTTTGTACATAATTTTACTAACTGAATTAATTAAAAATCTATCTAGCCTTATCTTCATTCTGTTAGGCAGATGTCATAGTCTATCTCACAACTTTTGGCTTAATTGTTTTTTTAAAAAAGTGAATTATTGCTTATAATGAATGGCCATTTTAAATAACATTTAAATTGGAAATGTTCAGAAATGGAAAGTCATGTGTTTATTGTTCTCTTACACTGAATCCATCTAATGGTCCAACTGGCCTAATGCTATTTGTTCTGATTGGTGACACTTGTCCAAGATCACAGAAAGATGCCTTTCCAGTTTTGCTGCTCAAAAGCATTTTAGATGAAACAGAGAGAGATTAACCTGGGGACCTTTTGTATGCAAGTACAGGGTTTTGCATCCCCATCATTTCCTTTTCAAGCTGATGTTCTGTGGGGTTGGAGCAGGCTGAGGAGGGAAAGGAGTCGCATACAGGATCTTTGAAACAAGGAGCTCTTAAAGGCAGTGCTGCTTTTCATTAGTGGGAAGCAGTAAGTGAATGAGGCACAGACCTGTCCCACGAAATGAGATCTCATTAACAATCCTCAGACAGGTTATCATTCTTGTATAAATGTTTGAGTCTTTGAATTAAGTAGTTCTGTGCCTGCAGATAGAAGATAAAACTACCAATAAAGGTGCAATCCTATGCATGTTTAGACAGGAAAACAAATCCTACGATTCATAGCATTCCCCACCCAGCATTTTAGGAGTTGTAGGACTTTCTCTCTCTCTAAACATGCATAGGATTGTACCCTAAGCAACCAAGAATAGAGATGACTCATTTCATATACATCAGGGAGTCTCTAGGGGGAAAAAAATTAATACCTGAATTAGCTGAGATCCCAATGTGTTGCCATATAAGTTTATGTACCAGTCATAGTTGTGTTTACTATGCATATGACTACTAAAAATGCACATGGCCTGTTTTACAATTACAGCAGTTGCTAGTACTACTAGTAGTATAGGGCTACTATTATTACATTCCGTTCATTATGTAGTTCCACATACTGAAAGGTGCTAGGATTGCCTGTTTTTCAAACACAAGTAGTCACCCCACAGAAACACACACACACACACAGAGGCCTTAGCTAGATGGAGCTTTATCCCAGGGCGAACCCAGGGATCATCCCTGTGTGTCCACATAATGCACTGGGGATCCTGGGATCAGGGAGGGATGGTCCCTCCCTTGCCCCGGGATAGAACCCTACACTTTTGACCTGGTTTTTCTGCGGTCTCGAGCCAAGCCCGCAGAACGTGTGGCCCATTGCCGCGAGTTGACCCGGCTTTGTGTAATTCCTCGTGTGGAGCCGGGAGCCACTCCTCGGGAGCGCTGCGCCCATTGGGGGTAGAGTAGGGGGAGTGGGGAAATTAAATTATTTTTTTAAAAAAACACTTACCTTTCAGCACTTGAGCGCTCCTGCTGCTTTTTTAAAAAAATGCCTCTCCTCCTGAGGTCGTCGTGCCTCACATGTAAACGGATGAGGGATCTTGCATTAAACACAACATGAGATCTTCCCTCCTCCATTGTGTGATAAAAGGTAGGTCTAGCTAAGGACACACACACACACACTGCCCCACTCCATTTGGTAAGCCTCCTTAGAAACTGAGTGCAGTTTCAAAAGTAGTTTGTGATATGGGATGGTGGTAATGGGTGTCCTGCTCTTTAAAAGAGAAAAGTCCCTTGGCACTGAAAATAGCTCTTTGCATCCTACCAAACGTGATTCAGGTTCATTACATAGTTGGAAATAAGATCAATTGCCACACTTGAGCTTTGTGAGCAAAATAAAATCTTACTTCAGGCTTTGAGTAAAAAGAAGCATTACTTAGGAATTCAATGCACAGAAAGATTCTTCTCTGTCATTCAGGAGGAAGGAACATCCACACTTATATTTTCTTGGTATGTTGAGTAGAGGTCACTGGAGGGTCAGGGTAGAGTAGTGAAGAGTGTTGGACTTGGCCAAAGAGATCTAAAGCTCCATCACACCTGGGGGAAAAACGCAGGCTACCATGGCTTCTCCACTTCTGGTTTTGATGCTCAGTTACTTCCTGTTTGAAGACAGGAAGTAAACAATGAGCACGAGGCCCATTCAGTCGGGCGTTGTAATCATGTTCCTTCTCCCACACACAGCAGGAGAGAGCAACAACTTGATGTTTTCTGACTTTTCTTGTGGTGCAAGGAAGGCCAGAAGGGGCAGAAGGGGCGCGAGAGGCAGACACATCATGTGAGGGACCACTGAGAAATCCGTGAGTGCCCAGTAATGAGCGTGCAATAAAACGCTCATCGGATGAAGCTCCTAAATTCTATTCAAGTTACCTGTCCTCTATGAAACTCACTGGGTGTCTGTAGACCAATTGCCATCTCTCAGTTTAATCAACTTCATTCACACTGTTGTTCTAAGAACAAAATGGAAGGATAACCACCATGTAAACACTCTAAGGATGTTGCTGGAGGGATAAGATGAAAATGAATTAAATAAGCCCAGAAGTGGACTATATAATGTAATTGCAGCCATTTGCAGTCTGCAAATGTTTTTCTTTCTTTCTATAACCAGGGCAGGATCTACATACTGTTTTATAACAGTTTATAACAGTTTTGACAACTGTCTAGGCCCAGGGCACACTACATATACCATTTTCAAAGTGTTATATTCTGCTTGGTGTAGATCTGGCCCTTCCATTGTATACTAGTGTGGGGTGTGAATTCTAGAGAAATGTACTTCAGCAGGAAAGGATGAATTCATTCAATTTTCTTTATCAATAAAAACATATTTTAAGTCTTCCTGTAATCATGGAGAACTGGGCTAGTAATTAGCCCATGATATGGTATAATCTAATCACCCTGGATGCTTTGATGGAAAAAAATATTTATGTTCTATGGATTTATGATTGAATAATTCTGCATTTCTCATCCATGACAGTTTTGCAAGAGGCAATTCCATTTGTTATTATATGTGATTTCTTTTATTGATTTTATGCCATTAAAGACGACAGCGAAATTACAAGAAAAAATTTATGTGCTAAATTTTAGCCCCACCCCCACTGAATCAACTATGAAAACATTAACCTAATTCTTAATATAGGATTTATATAACCATTTTAATATTCTAATCCTTAGATTGTTCTCTCTCTCTCTCTCTCTCTCTCTCTCTCTCTCTCTCTCTCTCTCTCTCTCTGTGTGTGTGTGTGTGTGTGTACATCACTCACTCACTCTCTCTCTCACATACAAAGTCCCTTGAATTCTTGACAAGTGTAATGTTCTACACATACTCTTTTTATAGGCCAAACTAGTCATGATGGTAGCAGATGTGTGTCTTTAAACTCGATCTACTACACTCACTACTGTAGAAAGTCAAGGGAGAATTCTGATTAGAAGAACACAAGGGACACAAGGGTGAAGTCCACAATCCTCCCTTGCAGCCACAACTTACCTTCCCACAATCCTAGGGCCAAAACAGACATTACTTTAAATCCATATCTAGCAGCCAGAACGTTTAAATTTTGGCTCTAGAGTAGGCACAGGTGAAAAAAGACATAGGACAGGACATGTCTACATGACACTTTTATCCCATGGTCATCCCTAGGTCATTCCTGTGTATCCACATGACACAGAGGGTATCCCAGGGGCAACCAGGGATGACCCCTCCATTTTCGCAGGATAACTGGTTGCCCAGTTATCTCGATTTTGCCCATGGTCCCAGGATCATCCTGAGGCGACGGAAGGTGTGGGGGCCTGTCTCGCCTGGTGCCCGCTTACTCATGAGTAAGCACCAGAAATGGGCACAGAGCCATGTGGCATGGCTCCGTGCCCATCAGGGGAGGGGGTTACAGCAATTTTGCCACTCCTGGGATGGCAGGGAGGGAGTTTGGGGGCCGTTTTTGGGGGGAAAGGTTTTTTTTTTTTTCATGTAGCAGGGCCTCACTCTTGTGCAACCAGCTCTGCTGCTTTAAAAAAAAGTGGCAGCTGCAACTTCCCTGCTTCCTCCCCAGCCATCACGTGCCACATGGGAGGAATAAATTCATTATGTCTTTTCCATGGCAGGAAGTGCAGGAAGCCAAGGAGGCTACAGGCTGTCAGAGAGGTGATTGTACAGTGAAAGACAGGACACTCACACACACACTCCTCAATCATGTCATTAGAAAGGTAAGCATAAGGACCCTGAACCAAACTCATGAGAATTTCTCCAAAATTTCTTCTCCTTTGAAGTTCTTTTCGAAAGCAATTTAATTTCTAACAAACTGAATGAGAATGGTCAAAATTTTCATAGGAGACATTTTTGGGACAGCACTATATAATTCATTCATAATAATCCACACTAGAATGGTAGAAATGTGAGATTCCTTCCAACATAAGGCACATTTAAAAAAAAAAAAAAAAACTCCAAGCAAAATATCTCCCCTTAAGGAAAACATGCATCTCTTGTGATTCCAGATTCATAGAGCTTGAGGTGAACTATACAAGGTTGTGGTGGGTGGAGTCATCTCTCCCCCCCCCCATAAACACACACATTTGATTTTGAATTGGCCTCAGCAAAAGGAGCCATCCCCTGCTCAAAAACCCACCAACACCTGGAACATAACTAATTTAAATCCAAGTGCTATTCAGAATCCCCATCACACTTGTTGGGGGTAGGACAGGATTGCAATCCCTCTTCCAGCTTCCCTGTGAGCCCACTTAATGGGGTGCTGTGGTAGTATTACATGTTGGGCTTTTTCACACAAGCAAAACAAGGCACACTCATGACTGGCCACTGATGGAAATTTGTGGGTCCTTTTAATGACATTGACAACCTCCTGCATGCCTCCTGTGCCTTCCCCTGATAATTCAGTTTTTTAAAGAAATCCCTGTGATATCCTGATTCTGTTGAAATATCCTGGGATTTTTTATCATGTAGAGGGGAAATTGCACTACAAATCAACCACTAGAATATGCTGTCCCATTCAGGACTTTGAGCAGTGAGAGGAGGAGAAATTTACCATTATAGATCACATGGTCACCAGTCTCCACCAGAGTAATGCAGCCCCATTATGATTGCGCAAGAGAAGCACGAAGCACAAAATGTGATTTCCCCATAATCTAAAGAAGCTCCTTCTGTTTCTTCAGCAGCAGGCAGGGAGATAGGGAAATAGGTCTTTCTGTCTCTCTGACCTCTTTCTCTTCCCCATCTTTCTTCCCCCTCTATTCCTTCCCTTCCTGATTGTAAGGGGTGAAGGAGAGGCATTATTTTCTGGCTCATGTTATAATCCAAACCAAGCGATTATGAAATCTGGTGACATCTTTATTTCTAAAGTAATCTATGCTCCTGTCCACCATGTGCCGCACACTACAGGAAGATGATCAGTAGGAAAATTATCACTACACTAAATTACAACCTGCACACCACAAAGTTAAATAGATAAGGGTGCAATCCTACACATGTTTAGAGAGACAAAAGTCCTACAACTCCCAGCATGCCCCACCCAGCATGGCCAGCTGGGGCATGCTGGGAATTGTAGGACTATTTATTTATTTATTTAGCATTTCTATACTGCCCAACAACTGAAGCTCTCTGGCCAGTTCACCAAAAATAAAACCACCTCTCTCTCTCCCTCCCTCCCTCCCTCCCTCCCTCTCTCTCCATGCATAGGATTGCAACCTAACAATGCTGGGACTTTCATCTTGGTGATGGTGCTGGGAATTCTCTATTGGGGGACCCTTAGCCTTTGTTAAGCCAGTTTAATTCTGCAGTATAGAATAGATATATCTTACAGCTTTGTTGACAATCACTTTGGTCAAACAACAGGAACTCTGATGAAAGGGGGACCTGGTGGTGGTGGTGGTGGTGGTGGTGAGAGAAAGCCTGTTCACACTCCCTCCCTCACATGATATATGAAAAAAGAGGTCCACATGTGGAGGCCGGGACTACATTACTGGCCATATCCTTGGGGCCATGCAGATTTCCTTGGCTACATCCTTACTATCCATGTGTTAGGTAGAGGGGAGAAAGCCTGTGCATAAAGACCTCATCAAGAGCTGTAACCCTGTGCAATCAGATCTATGAGTGGACATTGTGGGAAGCCATGTGACCAAAGGGTGGGACTGTGGCATGGCCCTGCTCCCTGGTTGGTGATGAAGCAGGCTCCTCTTGTGCTGAATGGTAATTGAAGCCAGTCCCACTAATCCTGCAGAAATCAGTCATGATGACCAGATTGGAAATAGTGTCTGACAAAAGTCTATTTTATTCTGAAGAGAAACTTGGAAAAAGAAAGAAAAACAACAACAACAACAACAACAACAACAACAACATCAACCCCCACATTCTTGGTTGTGCTGTAGAAGGAGAGTGGGATTCCCTTTCTTTTTCTTTCTTACTTTTTTCTTTTTAGTAAGAAAATGTTCTTTAAATGGGAGAGGATTGATTGTGGGGTGTTGTAAGCCTTTTTTGTCCTTTTAAATGTCTTAATGAATGTTCATATGGATAAATGCTATTTATTTATTCATTTATCACCCTCTTCATTGCACTTAAAAAAATCAAATCAAAGAAAAGCCTTTTAAAATACTTTGAGCATGATACAAGGGGCACAAGGGGAAGTGGTAAATACATTACTCATTGAATTTACTGTCAAAGGCATCATGGCAGAGAAACACATTCAGTTGGCCCGTGGCAGAGATACACAATCTGCTATAATTCAAGCTGTTGGCTTAGGATGTTTCTCCCCCCCCCCCCCCAGGCATTTATCGTACACTCCTGATTGTTCTCTCATGGAAGTTCAGGGGCCCTTTTCATGACATCATCTACTTCCGGTGCCCCTCATTGTTTTTAGGTTTATTCCACCATTTTATAAATCACCAAAAATGCAGTAACAAAACAAACCCTGCCAAAAACTTCCAGCAAAGAGGTGGTGTAATTCAAGAATAACATGATATTGCAGAAATATTGCAGTGCCATTTACTGGCTACATAAACAAAACATATGGGATGTGCAAAGGAACTGGGAAAACAATGGTGGGGAAGGATGTGTATTGTGGCCATTGCAAACCCGCAAAGACTCCAGAAGACAAAGCCTTGGTAAGGCAGTGGAATCTTTCCTTGATGTAGAGAAGTCTTTAGTTTCATCTTTGCCCATAAAACCTTAGAACAGAATTAGGCAACCCAATGCCCTCCAGATATTTTGGACTACAACTCCCATCAGCCCCAGCCAGCATGGTAAATGCCTGGGGGATTGTAGGAGTTGTATTTCAAAACATCTGGAGGCCTATTCATCACAGTGGATTTACTTTTGAGCAAATGTGAATGGAACTGCATTGTAAACCAGTTAAGCCTGAAACCATTGTAAGAGAAGGTAAATGAAATGGAGAGACTGCAGTTCAGTGGCAGTAAAATGCAGGCATTGCATCTCCAGGTAAAAGGATGAGGTAGCAGCTAATGGGTCAGGCTTCTGCCTGAGACATGCTGGGAGCCATTGCCAGTCAAAGTCGATATTGTAGCAGGACAAAGAGCCTGACCTGATATAAAGTAGGGCTGTGCACGGACCCCCCGATCCACTTCATGGTCCGATCTGGAACCTCTTCAGCCCGATCCACCCATCCCCAGCTCTGCAGAGTGAGATCCAGCTCCGCCACCATCGCTGCATGGACGCCGACGCCGCCAGGTAAGCCAACCCCCCACCCCCTTACCTGTGTCCGTCATTGCGGGCTTCAATTGAGGCCCCGGCTTGAAGCCGGAAGAGGCCTCGGCCTTCACTTCCAGCTTCAACCGGGGCCTCAATTGAAGCCCGTGACGGACCATGACGGACGCAGGTAAGCCTCCCTCCTCCCTGCCTCCTTACCTGGCTCTGCTGCCGCTGTTGCTGCATGGATGGTGGCGCCGGCGGTTCCAGGTAGGCCACCCCCTTACCTGCGTCCATCGTGGGCTTCAATTGAGGCCGCAGCTTCAAGCGGAAGAGAAGGCCGCAGCCTCTTTCGCTTGAAGCCGGGGCCTCAATTGAAGCCCATGATGGACCACGATGGACACAGGTAAGCCTCCCTCCTCCCTGCCTTCTTACCTGGCTCTATCGCTGTTGCCGCAGGGACTGCAGTGGCGGTGCCAGTGCCAGATGAGTCCCCCTCCCCTCCCCTTACCTGCGTCCGGAGCTCTGGATTGAGGCGATCCTCTTCACCTCGATCCGCAGCCCCCCCAACTCGCTTGTCCTCCGCCTTTTCTGGAGAAGAATCAGGCTGCCTCTCCGACCCAAGGAGAAGTGGAGCACAGCCCTAATATAAAGCAGTTTCCTGTCAATGTGTACACTGTGTGCAAAAGTGACTCTGCAATGCCACCGCTATATTTCTGAAAGTGTATGGTCTGTAAGTATGCAGCCTGATTTGAATATGTTGTCTGCTTTGATCACTGTTTAGTGCCACTCCTTCATGTAGAGTTGAAGGAACAAAGGGTCCATTGACATTTTAAGGCACAGGAATATGTTCTTTCTCCAAGAAATGAATGGCTACATATCCTAATGCAGAGTTGTCACTTAGAAATCTTAATGCTTTTACATCCCCCTGAAACATCTCCTCTGCATCTTCAAAAGGATATGCCTGAAAATTTTCCCCTGCAAATGCCAACTTACTGACCACATAATGGAGTAAATGAAATAACAAGCTGATTAAAGGGGATGGCCAATTTTGACCTCTGGAAGGTGATTCCCTGGGATTAGTTGTTCTTACAAAGAATAGCTGTTAAACTTCTTAAATTGTCCATTTGATGAGACACATAAAACGCTAATACATATTTTGGCGTCCCAGTTGTAAAATGTTAAGCTCTTCACACAGGGCATTAACACTTGAAAAATGACCCCCATCCCCTCTTGATGTCGATAAATTAAATTAGTTAAGAAGATGACTGTAGATCTTATTCTTAGATCCAGATATTGGAGCATTATATCAAGGCAGCGTGCCAGTGATCTTCCCTTTCATGGAAAATGGTTATGCCATCAAAGTTTGTGCGGTTTCCAATTTGTGTCGATTTTCACTAGACCTCTGTTGTGCATAAGTGGCCTCTTGAATTCTCCGCCCTGTTCTTGGATAAGAGGATTGAAAGGGCCATTTTACTGGATTTCTCTGGAGGGGAAGAAGTTTTCCAACCATCTCTCAGAGGTGGGGCTCACCATTAGTAGTGGCACTAGCAAAACACCTTCCTTTCTTTCTCTCAATCATTTTTATAATCTCTGGAATTTGCTATGACTACGGCCAGTTCTATGCCAAGCAGGATATGACACTTTCAAAACAGTTTGAAAATTGTATATGGCGTGTGTCCAGAGCCCCAACAGTCATCGCTACTGTCATAATCTGTTTTAAAGCGGTAGTGTAGATCCTGCCTACATATAACTGGTAAAATCCTATTTATATGACATGTGTAGTTTGGACCATCATCATGATCTAGTAGCTTCTATGCAGATCATTTTCTCTATTTGTAAGCTGAAATAGCACAAAAGCAACAAACTTCGAGATCTGTGCTATTTTCCAGAATATGTCTATGGTTGTAAGTTTCACACGAAGTTTATCAGGAAGCTGAGTGCATGCAGCACAGGGGTCAAGCTGAGTGAAATGGTCCATGAGTCTCCAGCAATGGTCTCGCCAAACTCCTAGTGGAAAGGCAACATGCAAAGTCCTGACATCTGCAAGCACTTTATACAGAGGCAACTGTGAGACTCGAGACTCCATGCTGGTATCTCAAGCAATCATATTAATGGTGCATATTAATATTCATGTACTTCTCCAGAGATAAGTTACTGTAATATTGGCATCCTTCAATTTAGAGTAGAACATAGTGGCATTCAACCCTGATACATCTGGATTTAGTGTCTTGGATAATTTTATTTATTCTTTTCTAATGCCTAAAATCTCATCTTCATTCATATACATATCACAGTCATCTCCAAGGAACATGTCATTAATTGTTGAGATAATAAAGCAAATGTTGTACGAACAGAACTCCAAAACTGCATGTAAATGGGTGCATTAGCAGTGAACCAAAGTTCACTTCAAAGCCCCATTTGGCTTACCTAAGATTATTCAAAATAGATAACATGCACACATCAAAATGGCTTTGAATCAGAGTAGTTGTAGTTCAGGGAACAAAACAGCAAGTGATGTGGTGCAGTTCTAATGGATTGTACTGATTTTTGCTTGCTACCGCTGCTGAAGATATACTTCTTGATGAAACGGGAGTTTTCAGTCGTTACAGAAAACATGTTGATTTTTCCATTAGAATTAGCAGCTCCCTCATGCATATTATCTTGCCCAGAACAGCTGCATACAACCAGTGTTGTGTCATGCTTTTAAGCGTATCCACAGTGCTACACATGACAGCGCTGGTTCCTTTCTCATGTCTGACTAGCTGCAGAAACGGCAATGAAATCAGGGAAGCAATCTATTTCTATACAGGCGGCTAATCTTTCAAGGGTAGAATAATAATACTTATCCTAATACCACTTTCTCGAAAGAAGAATCTTCCACCGCACTTCTGGGGATGGAAAAATTTAGATTTGTATTCATTTTTCCTCCTTCCATTTTCCTTTATCTCTCTTTACCTTTCAGGCCCTTAAATGTACCTTTCCTGGAGAATTCACTGTGCTGCTTACTATTTTAATCAAAGGTGTGCTGAAGAGTTAATTGGAATCTGCAAGCTGTGAGTCAGATAAGGGACTCTAAATAAGCAGAGAGAGGAGTAGTTCTCCCAGATCCAGACTTTTGAGGGGCTTTCCAATAGGAAAAGTGGCACTTAGGGTGGGGGGTTGCTTCAGATGCATTTGCTCTCTCTTTCATCTTGGGCCATGCTGTTATTCCAGAGAATCACTGTAAATCAAATGGTACATAGATTATAATGTTGGTTAAGAGATTGCCATCTCACATGCCTTGTATTTTGGATTACATATTATTTGGCTGTGGCTCTTGAGTAAGAGTATGGATTTATATATACACACAAGAAATCCTCCAGAACTTTATAAGATCCCTGGCTGCCTTTTTGCTAATGGGCCAGGTTTAAGGTTTTGTTATAAGGCTCCTTCGCATGAGCAAAATAAGGTGTGCTTGTGTTTGGCCACTGGCCACTCATGGAAGTTCATGGGTCCTTTTGATGACATCAGCAACCTCCTGCACATCTTCTACACCTTCCCCCAGTAATTCCGTCCTTTAAAAAAAAACCTAGCTATCCCAATTCTGTTGAAATATCTCAGGATTTTCTACCATGTATAAGGGAAGTTGCACTACAAAGCACCAACTAGAGGGGACTGTCCCATTCAATACAATTACAGACCAGGTGGTTGCCCTTCTCCACCCATGTAATGCAACACCATTACAATTGTGCAAGAGAAGCAGGAAGCAAAGCCTGGTGAGAAAACACAATTTCCCCTTAATTTAAAGAAGCCCATAGTGTACTAAGCCCTAAACAACTTGGACCTGGTGTATTTGAGAGAATGCCTCCTCCTTTACCAGTCTGCCCAATTGCTGCAAGGCAGAATTGATAAAGTTACATGGCAGGAAGGAACATGGGCTAAAAATGCAGCACGGCAGCCATTCAGGATGTCAAGCCCTCCCCTCTGCCACTGTGTTCCCGTGGTTACCCTGCACTTGGATCCACCCCTAGCAATGTCTACATGCTTAACCCGAACCGAGGCCACCACTGACGAATAAACAATGTGGTGACCTCAGAGCAACTGAAAAAGTTATGGTAAAATGACATCATGAAAAAGTGCAGTTTTAGGTGCAAAAGCCTGATGTGGCTGTGAGTTGGCAGTTGCATCATATAGACACTGCAGCGCCACTGCGCAGCCATGATGAGGGTATACAGGGCATATATACACTGATATCCACTGTATACCCATGATATACACTGAAAAAAAATGGATGGATAGAGGGGGAAATTAAGTCATCTACCAGCAGAGCTGGTGGAATAGTCCTGCTTCCCCTTTCATATCCCATCTGTACAGGCCGTTGGAATGGCTGCTGGTGGAGCTAATTGAGGAAGAGGCTTTGTGGGGAAAGGCTTCAGCAGGACTAATGGAATGGCCCCACCTCTCCTTTCAACTTCCCATCATCGCATCTCCTCATCCATTATTTCTTGATTTTCTTTCCAGAGAGACTGACTGCTCTTGATAACTGGACGTCTTTGCACCTTCCAGTTGAAGTGCCATCATTGTATTAATACATTCACAGTAAATTAATCCACTGCTTTGCTGTCTGCACATAGCAAGGTTTTACAAGCAATGTAAACACTCCTGTCCTGGCCCTGAGGGTGCATCATGCTGTGCAGCACTATTGGCAAACACAGACACCCTTGCAAGAAGCCCACGGGGTGGGGGGAGGGGAGACCTCAAAGCACGCCATTCTAGCCAATGATTTCTGCTCAAAGGGGCAGAGGAATTGGAACTCATTTAAAACATGGAGAGGAAACCACAGTGTTGTATTTACAGGATTAACTACATCCGCTTTTAATGCTGCATTCACCGCAGCCTGTCTAGTTTAATACTTGCTGGGAGAGATTGCCCACATGGGGGCAGGGAGAGAGGAAAGTGAATGGACCAATTTGAAATAAATGTATCCCTTACTCTTGAAGGCTGAAATGCAAGACACACTTCACTAGGAATACATTCCTAGTGAGACTTACTTCTGAGTAAAAGAAGCAGAGAAGAGGCAACTATAATTAAATGTGTATATTCTTAGTATACCTAGCCAAAGCCTTGAAATTTCTTAAGGACGTCTGGCATGTATAGCTTAGCCAACCATGAACCCTATGCAGAGGGAGATTTGCTACCCTGTACAATTGGTAACACCCTGGCATTCAGTGTTAGATAGGACCTTCAAATACTTTTCTAATGCCAGTGGTGACATAACATTAACAGCAACATGGCAAAAACTACTGAGAGATTTTATTATATTCAACAGTATATAAATGCCACAAATAAATAAATAAATAAATAAATAAATCCCATACAAATGTATTCTTAAGTTTATTACATTGAAAGAGAGGATTTCATCATATGGCAAGGTTTCCCATCCCAAGATGGGAAGTTTCTTGGCAGCTGAGATCCATGTAAAGGGCAGGATCCAACGGGGTACTTATGGCTCATCAATTCTCTTCTGCTCCACCACTTGCATTGTGAAAGTCCCCCCCCCCCCACTGCTTGTACAATGGTGATGCTGCACTTTCAGGCGCAACCCAAAACTAGTATTTCTGGAAGGAGGTAGGAGAGCAGAGTTCCTGTGGGTCCCACTTGCGGAATGGATTTGGCGGAACCTACCACTTGTGGAAGGGAATTGGCAAGGCAGGAGGAAATCAGTGGGGGTGTAAGCACCCCATTGGATTCTGCCCAATGACAGCTGAGTGAAGGGCCCAATCTGCATTGTGATTGTGGCTGACATGAGTTCCAAAACCCAGAGACAGCCAATCAGAATCTGTCATAAGGTATGTTGAGAACAAGCCTGAGTATCCCCCCTCCCCCTGCGGACCAGTGCCAGTTGTTGTATTTGCTTAACTCTGGCTTGGAAATGTCTACAAGTCCTGTTCTTCCTCCAAGGGGCTCAGTGTACAGCACATCATTCTCTTTCCCCCTTTATCATGGTCAAAGGGATAGAGGAATTGAAACCCAAAAAATCTATATAAATAAAAATGTAAATGTTCGTTTGTTCCTAATCTAAAATCTCCGAAAGTTCTTCACCGATTGCTTTGAAATTTTGACACAACGTTGCATTCGAATACGCGCGTGTTTTTATGTAACTATATTATAGATGGGGACAAAAGTGTGTCTTAGAATCGAAGAAATAGGGTATATGAAAGCCCAGAGGCCTCCTCCAAGCCACTTATGCAAATAGGAGAGAAGGCAGAGGCAGTGGATTGGCGTTTATTTCACAGCTGCAAATGTGCAACAAATTGCCCTGAATCCACTGGCTACAACATTAACTGCTTTCTTCACCTTATGTCAAAATGACGCGTTTGCAAAAACACTGCTGTATTCGGAAGTGCCTACGTATTACACATGGAATGCAAGTAGAAAAACATTTCAATGACGCAAACGAGGACAGCGAGTTGACGGACAACCTGGCATATTCAAAGAAACAACGATAGGCAGACTGTACACCGTGCATCCCAATCAAGATGAATGCTTCTTTCTTCAAATGCTGTTGGTAAATGTGGCCGGTCCAACGTCTTTCCAGCAATTGAGAATTGTCAACGGTGTTACACATGCCACTTTCCGCAGTGCATGTCAAGCTCTGAATTTATTGGAGAACAACCGACACTAGGATGTATGCATCAATGACGGGTGCAACACGTCACATCCAAATCAAATTCGTGCATTGTTTGCAATCATATTGACCGCCTGCTCTCCTTCATCTCCAACAGAGTTATAGGAGAAATATAAATCGGACATGGCTGAAGATATTTTCCGTCGAATACGCAACGAAAATTAAAATATGAACATGGATTTCACAGCAGAAATCTACAACGAAGCGTTGATAATGATTGAAGATTTGTGCTTAGAAATCGCGAACAAAGTTCTCAATCAATTGGGAATGCCATCACTGAATCGATCTGCTCCTGCTTTGTTCGATATAGAATTGCGTCGTAAACAAAATTACAACACGGATGATCTTTTGTCGTATGTGCAATCAAATATTCCTAAGCTAACGCTTGAGCAAAATCACATTTACGATCAAATAATGTAACTGTGAATAACGGGGTTGGAAAAATCTTCTTCTTAGATGCGCCAGGAGGAACTGGTAAAACGTTCCTAATTAGATTAATTCTGGCAACAATTCGATCCCAAAATGTCATAGCCTTAGCTCTTGCGTCGTCCGGAATAGCTGCAACATTGCTACAAGGTGGAAGAACTGCTCATTCCGCATTGAAATTGCCACTGAATATGTAATTCATTGAAACTCCCACGTACAACATTTCCAAAGCATCCGGCATGGGAAAAGTATTGCAAAAATTCAAACTTATTGTTTGGGATGAATGCACAATGGCACACAAAAAATCCCTCGAGGCTTTTGATCGATCATTGCAAGATTTGCGAGGAAACATCAGACCATTTGGGAATGCAATAATATTGCTTGCAGGAGATTTCAGGCAAACATTACCTGTAATTCCTAGATCAACACCAGCGGATGAAATAAATGCTTGCTTGAAATACTCTACTTTATGGCAACACGTCAAGACGTTAAAATTAACTACAAATATGCGTGCCCAGCTGCAAAATGATCGATCAGCTGAGATATTCTCACGTCAATTGCTGGAAATTGGGAACGGAAAGGTGCCAGTTGATCTGACCTCAGGACAAATTTCATTGCCTCATAACTTCTGCAATTTAGTGACATCAAAAGAAGAATTGGTTGAAAAAGTATTTCCCAATATTCAAACCAATTATAAGAATCACGATTGGCTGAGTGAACGAGCTATTCTTGCGGCCAAGAACAAAAACATCTACGTACTTAAAAATATTATTCAGTCTAACATTCAAAGCGAGGCAGTCACATACAAGTCCGTCAACACTGTTGTGGAAGCAGATGAAGCGGTTAATTATCCAACAGAATTTTTGAATTCACTTGATCTGCCAGGGATGCCACCGCACGTACTGCAATTGAAAATCGGCGTGCCAATTATCATGTTGCAAAATATCAACCAGCCAAAGCTTTGCAACGGCACGCGGCTTGCAGTAAAAAAATTACTGAGCAACGTCGTAGAAGTAACAATCTTGACACCCTTTCAAAGGTGAAGATGTCCTCATTCCTCGCATCCCTATGATTCCAACGGATATGCCATTACAATTTAAGAGATTGCAATTCCCAATTCGATTGGCATTTGCAATCACCATCAACAAAGCTCAGGGCCAATCTTTAGAATTGTGCGGTTTAGATCTAGACACAGATTGCTTCTCACATGGACAATTATATGTTGCGTGTTCTACAGTCGGCAAACCAGACAATCTCTATATCTACACAGACAATGGAACAACAAAAAATATTGTATACCCACAAGCATTGTGAAATTAAACATATTAGAAACGTCTGCTTTGTGTTTTCTTTCTTTTCCATTTAACCACACTGAGCCACAGCAACGCGTGGCCGGGTACAGCTAGTGTTAAATAAATAAATAAAATCTACATGGCAGGGTAGGCTGCTGGGTGAGACTGCCTACCGGGAACAATTCTGAAGTTGCCAGACATATCCCACATTGCAATGCCCAGTGTTATGAATTGCACTGTGGAGCGCAGAGAAATCATGATCATGGCCATCTGGCTCCAATTGGGTACCTTCCAGCTAGTGGTGGTGGTAGCAAGTTGCAGTGGGGCAATGAGGGGTGGATGGGAAGAAGACATGCTAGTGCTGACGGAACCCCAGGTTAAGTGGGCTCTGGATACTGACATAAGGCCTATACACTGGCTCATTATTTACACCATTTCAAATCATTTCAGTCCCATCATGATAACTCTATATCCCTCTTCCGCACAATGGCACTGGTTGTGGTATTTTGGATGATGTGGAATGAAAAGCAGGAAATAACACTATGAAAGTGGTGTGTGGGATGTGGATTGTGCCCCAGGAGTTATCAATGCACTTCAATACTGCTTTAAAACAGAAGTGTAAGTCTAGCCATTGTGTTTTCAAAAAAATAAAAATAAATGAATGAACGGATTAAGCATGAATTATGGTAGTTTTGAAACTAGCACACAGAAAGGCAGTAGTGGTCTGAAAGCACCCTGGCATGCAGAAATGACCCTTCCTCTAAGGCCCTTAGCATCTCTTCTTAGATAATGCAGAAGTGGCATGTGAGTGTGATTCAAGGAGCATTCCAGGCATCGGGATCAAAGGATGTCTTTCTGAAGTCATCTGCCCATTAACGATGCAATTCTATTCATGCCTTCTCAGAAGTAAGTTTCATTAAGTTCAATGGGACTTACTCCAGGGTATGTGTGTATAGGATTACAGCCTTAGTTTCCATTATATAGGATTAGAGCCTTGGGCCTTAGCTAGACCTACCCCATAGCAATTAATGCAAGATCCTTCCTCCATTTATACGTGAGGCGTGACGACCTCAGGAGGAGAGGCATCACGCCGCCTTTTTTTTAAAAAGAGGAAGGAGCACACGAATGCTTGTGTGCTGAAGGTAAGGGTTTTTTTAATTTTAATTTCTTTTCCCGCTCCCCCCACCCTACCCCCGATGGCCACAGCACTCCTGAGGAGCGCTGCTCCCCATGCGCGGCTCCGTGCGAGGAATCGCGCGGAGCTGGGTCAAACTGCGGCTACAGGCCACATGTTCCACAGTCTTGGACTTATCCCAGGACCATTGAAAAAGTGGGCCCAAAGGGTAGGGCGAGATCCCAGGGCAAGGGAGGGATGATCCCTCCCTGATCCCGGGATCCCCTGTGCTTCATGTGGACGCACAGGGATGATCCCAGGGTTCACCCTGGGATTTTGCCTGGGCTAGTTAAGGCCTTAGTCTCCTGCAAGCAAGATGTCTCTTTGCCTAATAGGCCAGCATGGCTCACAGCAGTATATTTCCTTATTTTAATAAAAAGGCACGGCGAGGAAGATAAATTTCAATATCAGCCTCAATCTGTTCTTCAGGCTAATACTGAATGTTTATATTGCATTGATTGAATATCCTGTTTGTATTAAGCCTTTAAGCAATCTCTGTACCACCACCACAAGACACACACACACACACACACACACACACACATGCACTGAAAATGCTAAGCTTCCTGTGATTTCTACAGTACAGCTAATTTTTTTTTCAACAGAAATATCCATATATTCGTTTTTTTTAAAAAAAAAAATCTTTGTCAAATGAGTCCATGCTGCAGCAATTTCGTGGAAACACCACTTGGGCTATCACATACTGGGCCAAACTGAATGTGAGGATGAGGTTGCAAACCTAATACTGACGTTCCTAGGAAAAAGGCTCACCAAAGTCATTTGCGTTTATTTTGCAGTAGATATGTACAGGATTACACTGTAAATGCCTCTTTTTTTGCATTTAATGTGTATGCACTTTAAAATGCAAATAGAAGCCATGAGAGGTGAATTAGGTAAGAACTGAAGATGTGGAGGATGTTTAAGCCTTTCTTTCCTTTCATTCATCTTGACAAGAAGAAAGTCGGCTTGACTGTCATTTTCCGGTAGAAAGATGGGGTACAAAAATAAAAGAATAAATAAATGAATAATTTCATGCAGACCTTCTTCCCCAGCTCTTGCTATCCTGAGGGCTTCTTTAGATGAAGGGATATTGTGTTTCCTTACCAGGCTTTGCTTTGTGATTCTCTTGCGTAATCATAATGGGGCTACATTACACGGCTGGAGAGGGTGACCATGTAGTCTATAATGGAAATCTCCCCCTCCTCTCGCTGCTCATAGCCCTGAGTAGGACAGCGCCCTCTAGTGGGTGATTTGTAGTGCAATTTCAAATCCTGAGATATTGCAGCAGAATATCATAAGTTTTTTTTTTTTTTTTAGCGGAATTACTGGGGGAAGGTACGGGAGACGTGCCAGAGGTTGCTGATGTCAGCAAAAGGGCCTGCAAAAATCCATGAAGAACCCCCGAGTTCCAATGATGACGATGATGATGATGTACAAGCCAAATGCAAAAACGCATTCAAACTCACATTTAGTTTAGCTCAGATGTGCAAGTAAGCAAAACCTGAGGTTGTTGAGAATCTCCAATTTCCATCTTGAACCTTGTTCCAACTCACGTCTGTATCAGATTGTGTGTGTGTGTGTGTGTGTGTGTTTGTGTGTGTGTGTTTATGCATAAAAATCTTGCATATTTCTGCATGCATTACCCTATTTTTCCAAATGTACAAATCAATTGTGCACATTTTTGGAATGTATACATTTTTATCCCATTTCTCCCATCACAAGGTTGGAAACTGATGGACTTCAGACTGCAGATTGCATTTGGGTCTGTGTTCAGTTCTTGCAGGTGCAAACTGAATAAATCCTGGTCAAAAACAAACTGAATGTCTTACCCATCCCTAGTCAGAATCAGGACTTTTTATCTCAGCTGAATTGTGTAAGTTCTTTTGTTCAGTAATGTCCTCCATACAATTTGATTGCGTTAAGGTCTCAAAATGGGGAAATTTTGTAATTGGATGGAATAGATAGGACCTTCACTGCAAATATACAGTTCCATGCTAAGTTTCTATTAAAAGAAAATTGGCTTGGAATTATGTTCAGCACACAGGGAATAAAAGAAGAAGTCAATATTGCAGTGTTTTATAAAATCTATACACTAGAGAAATGTGCAAGACACTGGCTCTTTATGGGGTGTTTTGTTGTGTGCCCACCTTTTGCTTTAACTGTTGCATCTTAGGCAAATATCTATGTTTTCTTCTCCCTTGAAATGAAGTGATCTCCCTCACTAAGGCCACAGTACTAACCACACCTGCTAGAAAGGAAGCCCCATTGAATACAGTGGGAGTTGGTTTCCCAATGCATAGGGTTGCATTGTCAGCCTTAGGGTCCTTTGAAAATTTACTTTTAGGAAGTTGCTGGTCTGTGACTGATTGATTGATTGACTTATAGGCAAGGTGACCATATGGAAAAGAGGACAGGGCTCCTGTATCTTTAACAGCTGTACAGAAAAGGGAATTTCAGCAGTCATCATTTGTATGCATGCAGCACCTGGAGAAATCCCTTTTTTCTATACAATGGTTAAAGATTCAGGAGCTCTTTCCTCCTTTCCATATAGTCAACCTACTTATAGGAACCCTTGAAGCTGCATTTTACTGAAGCCGTTGCTAGATGAGGGTTTAGCCCGGGTTGATACCCAGGCTCACCCCTGTGCATGCAGATGACACACAGGGGATCTCGGGGTCAGCCTGGGCTAAACCCTCCCTTGACCCAGGATAACCGGATCCGCTTGTGGCCCGGTTTTTCCACAGCCCTGGGCTGAGCAAGGGGCTGCAGAAGGTCCATAGGAGCCTTGTGCCCATCAGGCCGGGGGGGGGGGGGAGAGCAAGCTCAGCAGGAGAGATGGGGGGGAAGAATGGAGCCAGGGTGGGGAGATTGCAGCCAGGGGGTGGAGGGGGCATCGGGTATGGCAACCAGATGGACGGACGGGCAGGCAAGTGAAGATGGCGAGTGGGGGGGAGGCGTACGAGCAAGTGGGCGAGCGAGCAGGGGGGCAGACATGGTGAGCGGGGGGGCGGATAGGTGGGCCAGCGAACATGGCGAGTGGGGCGGGGCGGGGGGAGTGGGCAAACGAGTCGGGGCGGACATGGCGAGCAGGTGGGCAGGGGGCAAGCGAGCGGGGGGCAGACATGGCAAGCAGGAGGCAGACGGGCAAGTGAGTGAGTGGGTGAGCGAGTGAACATGGCGAGTGAGGGGCGGACGGGCGAGCGGGGGGGGCGGATAAGCAAGCGAGCGGGGGGGCATCAGACATTGGGGGAATCGGGGGCAGGGGGGAGCAGGGAACCTTTTTTTTTTTTAAAAAAAAAGGCTTACTTTATCGTTGGTGCGCTCCTGTGTACATGGCCCCTTTAAGTGTTAAAAAAATGGCCGACACAACGGGGCTTTCCCGTACCCCATCACATCTCACTTGTAGAAAGGGGTGACGGCCCATGCTAGCTGCAGCACAGCCTCACCCCTACTCTCCACCGGATTAACAGGTAGGTCTAGCAAGGCCCAGCGTCAGGACATGAGCCATCTAGCCCAGGGCCGCCTTTCAACCCTCATTGGCACTGGCTCTTTCCCTCTTTGAAACTGGGTCTTCCCTGTCTGCCTTTCTTTTGGCCTGGGTCATTAAGAGTTCTCAAAACAATAAAGTTGGTAATAGTTGTCAAGATAAGATGTCAAACAATGTTCTTAAGATAAGGTGTCCAACAACTGAGCTTGCCAGATCTCAGCAAAGCACTCTGTTAAGGGAGCTCCTATTTGCAGAAACTGAATGGCAAGTCCAAGTAAGAGCTCACAAGAACATAAGGCGAGCCAAGCCATGATGGATCATGCCAAGGTTCCATCTAGTCCAACATTCTGTTCACACAGTGGTCAACCAGTTGCCCACAGAAAACTGAGACGCAGGAAATGCTCCTTTTGTGACCTTAGCTCATGGAACACAGTAGAGCTGAAAGACAGCTACTCATCCAGTAGCACATCAAACCTCTCCTGTCTACAAAGCACCCATTTCCCTGACCTGGGCCAGATCTACACCAAGCTGGATATAGCACTATGAAAGCAGTATGGAAGTGGTACATGGCATGTGTCAATGGGCCCTAACAGTTTTCAGTGCACTTCAATATCACTATAAAGCAGTAGTGTGGCTCCTGCCTCTTATAAACTGCTTTCATACTGCTTTCATAGTGGAATAGCCTGCTTGGTGTAGATCTGGCCCTGGTGTTCTCTAGATGAGTCCTATGGCCTGGCTTAGAAAACTGCCAAAGACTGGCTTAAATTGCTTCTCCATCTTATTTATGTGATGTTTATTTAATTGAATCCTCCTTGTCCTCTAAGCAGCTCAAGGCAGCATTCTCCGTCATGTATTTTATCCTCACAACAACACTCTGAGGTAGGTTAGGCTGAGAGGTGGCTGGCCAAAAGTCACTCAATGAGGATTTGAACCGGGGTCTCTCCAGTCCCTTTTGGGCATTCTACCCTCTACACCCCACTGGCTGTCTATGGCAGGCAGGGTGGCTGAGATCCCTACAGTCTGGATGTCATGTCAGCAGAGGGTTCTTCCTTGTCGCCCTTATGTTCAGGCTACTATGTTAGTCATAGAAGTGTTGTTTCTCAACAGTAGGGGAATGTTTCAATCATTATCTAAGTCCTGATATGTATACAATATGTCTAGCTTCCTATCAAACTCCAATCTGTTTCAGTTTTAAATCAAATCCTTTTACACTATACCATCTGCCAAAGAACAGTAATTAGATTTATGGTTTATCTGGCAAGAGTTGGAGGTCTGTTCTTAATAGCTCGAGTATTTGCTTTACAATATTGTTGTTTTACACTCCCCACACTAATTAATAGAGTAATACTGATGAGGTTTGTGGTTCCTTTTACAGAAAATTCACATATTTATTTCTTGAGGTTTAAAAGAGCTATTATAAAAATAAGACCAAAAGTAACACAGAGCTGTTGAAATGGTAAATATTTCACTATTGTTTTCATGAGGAGTCATTATATTGTTAGAACCATGTAAAAGATAGCATCAGCTTTACAGGTGTGAGGATGGGCAGATTTCCTTCACTCCATCATGTTACATGTTATGTTTGTTACGTGAAATAAAATAGCGGCAAGTGAGACAGGTGGAAAATAGTGTGTAGACAACAAACAGGGCTACCTCAAGGTCTGAGAAACCTTCACAAGGTGTCTTCTGAACCCTTTACTTTATTGATGGTCCCCCTCAGGCTCATCTGGAAGTAGATCTCATACATGAGACCCCACAGCCCTTGAGAGATCTCGCGAGACTCCTTTGCGTGGCAGCAAAGGTAAGGGTGTGTGTGTATGAGTGGAGGTGGCAATAGCCAGGAGAGCAGCAAGGGAGGGTTGCACGGCAGGTGTCAAGATATATCACTCCAAGCCTACCAGGTTATTAAGGGTCATTAAGATTTCCAAAACAATATGGTCTGTAACAATTGTCAAGGTAAAATGTATGAGCTTGCCAGACCACAGCAAAGCACTCTGTAAAGGCAACTCAGGTTTGCAGAAACTTAACAGCAAGTTCAAGTAAGAGCTCCTTTTATGAACTGGGTCACTGTAAAAAAATTACGGCTGCAGTCCCTTGGGAGAGGGACCTGCCATTTTCATTTCCCACAATGGTTCAAAGTGCTCAAAGTAGCATCATTCCAGGGCACTGGAGAAATGAAAATGGAGCCTCCAAGTCTAAGGACATGTCTACACCAGCCTAATAGTCTGGACTGGTCAAGGCCGAGTCCCTGTGCATCTAAATGATGCACAGGGATTTCTGGGGACAGGGGAAGATGGGCATGGGTTTTCCCAGGGATAAAGAAACCCTGGGAAAACACAATTCTTCCCGTTGACTTGGGACCATCCCAAGACCACAGGAAGTGTGGGTGCCCATCCTGCCTGGTGCCATGCTTACTTGCAGCACCAGAAATGGGTATGGAGCCATGTGGCGTGGCTCCATGCCCATCAGGGGAGGGGTGGCAGGGAGGGGTTTGGGGGGCAGTTTCAGGTGTGTTTTGTTTTCAACTACTCACTTTTTTGCTGGAGCAGGACCTTGCTCTTGTGTGAACGGCCCCTCTCATGGGGAAGAAATGGTGGCCGTGACACGCCTCTTTCCTCCCAACATGTTACATGCCACGTGTGCACCCTGGGGGAGGATCTCATGATCAGGATATTGCAAGATTCTCCCCCTTCCTTCCGGAAGGCTGTGAAGTGTAGAAAGGGCCTAAGATGGTTGATGCGGGTGGCCCAGAGCAGTTGACACAGTGCCAGTGGGCTGTGATGGGACCCCGGCAGCTTCTCAAATCTGCCAGGTGTTGGTGCTGGACCTGATTGGTTTCATTTGTCTGATTTGACTAGTTTCAGCATTTGATGTTGTGAACAAAAGAAGTTATGTCAAACACAAGGCAAACATGATGACTCCCAAATTTTTCTATTTTGTGAACCGCCCAGAGAACTTCGGCTATTGGGCGGTATAAAAATGTAATAAATAAATAAAATAAAATTCTTTGTATTGGATTTTAATCTGAGCCCCAGAGAGAATTCAGTTCCTCCTTCTCCCACCTACTTGCCTCCAACTGCCTCCCCACCTACCCCCATGTCTCCAGCCTCCTTCCCACCCCCACTGTTTGATCTTGTGGCTTGCGCTGCTGCTTCTCTGTCAGGAAGGGGGAGGAAAGTTTCTCTTCCACCCACACTCCCCAGCTCCTGGCTTGTTGCCATAGCAGTGCCAAGCATCTTATCTGTACTCTTTAGTTATGTGATGTTCTGTCTTGTATATGAAGAAAGGACTGGGGAAATCCGAAAATAAAATTAGAAAAAGCAGGGGACTCTAGACAGTGTTATAAAAGTCCTTCATTGACAATGAGAATTAATTTAAAAAAAATGGCACAATGCATCCTGGAGGATTACACATTCTGTTAGAAAATAATACATGCACATTATGGAAAGTTTGTGAGAAATGGCTATGCATAAAAGCAGTTGTAGAGCACTTGCCAATAATCTTGAGTTGTCTTTATTGTTCATTTAGCGCACAACTCTATACATGTTTAGACAGAAAAACAATTCCTACAACTCATAGCATTCCCCACCAGTTGAAGAACTTAGATGGCATAAAATAAGGTTAATACTAGGGCTGTGCATAGCCCCCGCTGACTCACCTCAGAGGCATCTGAGGTGAGCCTCTGAAATAGCCCTGATTTGACTCGCCTCAGTACCAAAGCAAAATTTAGCACCTGAAGCGACTCAGCCTTGTAGGTTCCTGGGTGCTGCCCACATTGCTGGCACCCAGGAAAGCTGTGTGCAAGACCAACAGGGAGCCCATGGGACTCCTGACTCCCCATTCCCTGTTTTCAGCCCCCTCGCCCCCCCTTCCCAGTCCGCTCACCCCTTTCCCCCTCCACCCCCAACCATGAACTACCACCAGGACTTACCTGTAAATTGCATTCTCCTGCCAGAGAGCTGAGCCCCAATTTAAAGTTAAGATCTGTATTTTAACTAAATCTATGGCTGCAAACTACAGCAGCCATAAAGAGAAATGGCCCTTTACAGCTACCATAGTTTGAGGCCATAGATATAGTAAAAACAGAGCAGCCTTGACCTTAACTTTTAATTGCAGCTCGACTCTCTGGGAGGAGGATGTGATTTACAGGTAACTCTTGGCAGCAGCAGTGGGAGATGACTAGGGAAGGTGAGGAGGTTGGGGAGGGAGAGGGAGGTAAGCATGGCCAACACCACTCTGAATCAGCCTAAGGCACCCTGAGGCTATGGTGCTGAACTTGGGGCATCTTGGGCCAACCTGGTAGTACCTTGGATCTGGGCCAAGACAGGCCAAATCTGCCCGCTTCAGCTCAAATTCAGGGATTCAGCCTGAGGTGGTGCACGGCCCTAGTTAATACTCCTTAAATTAGATGTTCTTGGATTGTTGCTACAGAATCTCTAGTATTAACAAGAGTCAGTTCAGGGTGAGAGGAATGATGAGGGCAATTTTCCCTTTTGTTTCTTTGGTGTAGCTCAATTATTGACAGTGGGCAGGGACAAATATTAGAGAGGCTGAAGGAACTTATAGATCCATGTCTCTCCCTTCCCATTGTCATGGCCCCTTTCCTCTCTCCTCAAGGTCTTCTGAGGGTGCTGTGGAGACCTTGCAAGGGTAGCCACCAGCAAGTTTTCCAAGGTGGCTGCCAAGGGCCAAGATAGGCAAATGATCCCATCTTGGCTTCTCCCTCCCAAGCTCATAGGAGTGCCTACAGCCTGAGGAGGAGGAATTGCTATATTCAAAGAATTCTGGGATGTTCTCCCAGGGACAGTAGGATTGCTCTGTTAGTATTTTTTTTTAAATCATTTTGTATTACAAATTTATTGATCTATGGGAACCCAATAGAAGACTTTAGTTACTATAAAGAAGAACATCATTGTTAATAATAACTTCTGAGGTGTTGATTATATGTACCATTTGCCAGCTTAGCCCAGCTTATCAGAAAAATAAACAGTTTCTCCAGCTTTTTCATTATCCTCTGCACCTTCTTGAAGCGATCTCCCCTCCCCCCAAATTCCTTCAGTTGTTAGAATTCAACGGTAATGTACTAGAACTCATAGGCATGAAATATGGTTTTTGATTTTTATACTTTCTTGATCATATTTTTAAAGTATAGATACTGAAAGTACTTTAGGGCAAAACCGAAGAGCTCTTTTAAAATGTCCCTGCTGGCTACGTTGGGTTGATGAGACCGATAGCAGAACTGCCCTCACTGATAGAATACTATCGCGGCTGGGTAGTAAACGATGACTTTAATCACATGTCTGAACAGAACTCCAACAAGCCCATCTCAGGCATGTAGTTTTGTAAAACTGGAGTAATTTAACTTATTTTCCTTATTTGTTTGTACTTTTCGAAAAAGAACTTGTTTTTAATAATATCCCAAATGTTACGATTAACTGCTTGAATAGATTTGTAATCCTACAAGCCCTGTAATACCGTAACTAGGGTCGTAAGTGCTCAGTTTAAAAAAGTGTTTAAAAATCCCTATTTGGTTAATGCAAGTTATGTACGCAAGTGGACAAATTATGCAAATTAATGTGGGGCTTTTGGTGTTTTTTTAGTTTTTTGCTTTACATAATTAAAGCTCCTGATATAGCTTTGCTTATTTTTATGACAAGGAGAAGAGAAGAGAGGCAGAGATAGGAGTAGATGGGGAGAACTACAAAGAGATGGAGATGCTGAAGCTTTCTCAGTCCACGGACATTTCCAGTCCAATCTGGGAAAGGTCTTGAAGCTGCATTAACTTTGGGTGGGCCCAAAGTATGATTCTTACTTATTTTAAGCTGACTCAGAAATAAGCAGGAAAAGCCTTTGTATGACTACTCAGAAGTAAGCATGACTTATAGTACGTATGACTACTCAGAAGTAAGCATGGCAGATAGTAATTGCAAATACTAAGCCTCTGTATGTCTACTCACAAGTAAGCAGAATAGTTTTCTGCATGTCCAGTCAAAAGTAAAGTGCGCCCACAATTTGCACAAAGTAAGGAAATTATGACTAAAATTTGTGGAAATCATTAGGGCTGTGCTCCGCTTCTCTTAAGTTCACAGAAGCAGGAGCGAGGCAGTCTGATTCGCCTCCGGAAAAGGCGGAGGTGAAGAGAGTTGGGGGGCTGCGGATCGAGGCGAAGAGGATCGCCTCAATCCGGAGCTCCGGATGCAGGTAAGTGGGGGGGGGGAGTGGGACTCAACTGGCAGTGGTGGCGTAGTCCCTGCGGTGATGGTGATGGAGCCAGGTAAGGGAGCAGTGGGGAGGGAGGCTTACCTGCATCCATCGCGGGCTTCAATTGAGGCCCCGGCTTCAAGCGGAAGAGGCCACGGTCTTCTCTTCTGCTTGAAGCCGGGGCCTCAATTGAAGCCTGTGACGGACGCAGGTAAGGGGACGGGGGTGGGTGGGGGTTGGCCTACCTGGTGCCGCCGGCGCCACCATCCATGCAGCTGCTCCCTGCTCCTTTATCTAACTGGAAGTGCCCTCAACTGGAATTGAGCTTGGGACCTTCTGCACATGAAGCTTGTTCTCTACCACTGAGTTCTCATCCTTCCATGAGTCAGGGATTCCTCAGATGCAAAATGCTGTGCCAAGTACTAAATTTATAATTTCAGAGAGTTGGTCTGCACCGTCCCCTGGTATGTAGGTGTGGGTGTATGGCGATGAATCTCAGGATCATAGGTGCCCCCTCCCACTGTATATGTAATATAATGTGAACCTGGACACTCTCATCTCCCTTGCCTGCATAACTCCATTCATCATTTTTGTGTGTATGGATTGTGCATATACTATGCTTGCCAGCTCTTGAAATCAAGAAGTCTAGTACCTGGAGAGAGGAAAGAGCTTTCTGAGTCAAGGGATGAAGCCCAGGGTGCCCAATGGTAGAGTCAGGAAGCAGAGCCCAGCAGTTTGGGGTAGGTGCAGAAGCAGAGCTCAGGGCAAAACCTGAGCTTTAGGTGTTCACTAAAGTGTACACCTAAAGCAAATGGCACGGTGGGAGCAATGGCATTGACCGTTGCTTTTCCAGCAACTAGTCCAAAAGCAAAACAAGTGCCTAAGCTGAAGGGTTTTTCTCCTGATTTATTTATTTATATTATTTATTTATTACACCTATATACCGCTCCCATAGCCAGGGCTCTCTAGGCGGTTTACAGAAATTCTAAAATTGAGATAAAAACAAGTATACAAAATTTAAAACTCTAAAACACAGAACATACACACATGATCAGTTGGAATTCAGTGTTTATACATGCTCCAGGTAACATGTGACACATTATTGCATTTAGTAATGTACATGTGAAAAGCAAGCCTGAGTCTCTTTCCTGTTTCCTACCATATTATCAACCTATCAGCAGATTTCCCCGAGGTGGGAATTCCATAACTTTGGCATCATCACTTTGAAGCCCATATTTCTTATTCTCACCTGCATGATCTCTCATAGTGGATGGAGCGCAACTTAACCTCTGTGCTTGATCTTATCTTCCCAATTTATTCTAAATATTATTATATTTCTTACTACCATTTGCTTGGCACTAGTAAGATTCTGATCTGATCCTTTCAAAGGAATCTAATATTCAGTATTGCAGGAAGGCTAGCCAGTGCCATGCACAGCTAGAAGGATGTGAGATAAATGTCCATCAATACTTTATTGTATCCAACTGACAAAAGAACCATTTGTACGTATATGAAATATCATATAATTGAGAATGTTTTACTCGCCCCTTTCCTCTTTTTCACAATGAAAAATGTGTGCAGATTCAATGTCTAATAACATGAACTCCTATTTTTAGAATGCAGTCTACCCATTTCCATAAGAAATCTATGCAGGCTGCTACTCCAAGACTGTGAATATATACCTTTTACCTTTTGCTGACAGTCATTGTTTCTCTGAATATCTATTGCTGAGCTAATGGAAGGAGAACATCTCATTGTCATCATGGCAAGGTATTGTGTTGCATTTTGCAATTTATATGTGCTGCATGATTCTTTCTTTGCCTAATATAATGTAAAATGGGTACACAATTATACTTTTCAGTACATCTATTAAGACTTAATACAACATAAATCTGCTGCAGACTAGATGAAAATGGCATGAATATTTTCTACAGTGGTGTGGGAGGAAATGTGAACGTGGTTGTGTTATGAGCCTCGAAGGTTGATGCAGCATTTCTCCAGGTCTAATGGTTACTTAGCCCTGCACATCCAAAAGGACTTTAATTAGGATGGCATCTGGAATAAAACTCTAAACTCCATGTCAGCTCAAATGGATGTTCATTGTATTATTGATCCAACATGATTGGCACCAGAGCAATTATTAGTGAAGGAATAAAATGTGCACATCAAAGAGAGCTAACCTAATGAGACTTTTTGTGTGCCAGTTTGTTTGTGAGCATTGATTGTAAGAAATGCAAACCACAAAAATAATTAGAATTAAAGTCCAGACCTATAGAGGTTTACTTGAAGGTAAGTCCCACTGAAAAAAGTAAGTGTACAGAGGATTGTAGCCATGCAACACAATCCTGTGCTTGTTTACTCAGAAGGAAGCCCCACTAAATTTAAGTAAATATACAAAGGATTGAAGCTAGGCAGTATCATCCTATGCATGTTTATTTAGAAGTAAGTTTCACTGTGTTCAATGGGGCTTATGCCCTCATCGGTATGTATCAGATTGCAGCATATAGTTAACTATTTAATTATGGATTGTAGCTTGAAGCCATTATCTTGTGAAGCGACAACCAACGTGACACATGAGCAGGATTAGATGTGGAAATCTTGCCCCGAAACTTTACAGGATCAGTCACATGGCCGTAATGCGCAGCAAATATCAACAAATTACTGAATAGAGTGACCATATGGAAAGGAGGACAGGGCTCCTGTATCTTTAACAGTTAAAGCTGAAGGAGCCCAGCCCTCTTTTGTATCTGGTCTAGAAGGAAGGGCTCCTGCAGCTTTAACTTTTGGGATGAAGAGGGAATTTCACCAGGTGCTGCATGCAGACAAATGACACCTGCTGAAATTCCCTTTTCTATACAGCTCTTAAAGATATAGGAACCCTGTCCTCCTTTTCATATAGTCACCCTACTTTAGCTGATTTAGAAACAGCTGATTTAGAGGGAAACCACTGTAGAAAACATCCAGTTAAAAACCTGAAGGCCCATATGTGTCTACAAATAATTTCCATGAATTACAGGTGGTAGTGAGAAAAAATGGAAAAGTGACCAATATATGTAGGAACACAACACTTCCCAGATGTGCAGCTCTTTCACATGTAGAAGGGAATTCCTATAGGGTGAAATAGACCCTCCCTCCCCTGCTGGCTTGTGGCCAGCTTTGAGCAATCAACAATGCACTCGGTCAGCCATTAACTGTTCTAGAAGGCTGTGTGCACCTCCCAGATGAAGGCCTAACCAGCCTGCTGTTTGTGGGGCCCACGCACACAGGTTAGGGTTGTTTGGAACACAAATAACTCAGGCTCAGCCCTGTGGAGGACTGGGCTGAGTAGATTGACATAGGGACTTCTCATAGCTGGTCATAGCTGCTTCCCATAGCACATTTGTGCTTTAATGAGCACCAGGGTGAGCACTGCTGTCTTTCCCTGCTGCTGCTCAGCCCCATCTGGCAAGCATGGGGAAAGGGGTTGGCTGCAGGCAGTGGTAAGCAGTGGTAGGGGTGGGCATTGATGCTCAGCAGAGCAGGGAAATGCTGAGTGACATGGCAACAACTGCTGTATTCATCTATCTGGTGGGGGGGGGGCAGAGTGCAGTTTGCCAGGGCCCTCAGACCTGGTGCAAGCCCTGTTCCATGCTTGTAGGTGGGGGCTTTGCCATTCATGCTCTCCTTTCTGAAGATCGAACCTGGAACCTGCTGCACACAAATCATGTGTTCTAAGCCTGAGCTATCCCCCTCATCACCCACAGTATAATGTGGAAGGACCTATGCTTTTCATTGCTGAAGGATGTATTATACATAACTGCAAAAATTGTTTAAACATCACCTCTCTCTTCTTCCTTTTTTTGCCTACACCCCTTCCTGCCAGATACGATCTTTCTCCTGCTCTTGTGTTCTCATACAGATGACCTTTTATTTAAAATTTCAAACAATTGCAATAATTCCTGGGTCACAGGGGCATATTATAAGGTCTTCTGTCATCCTAAATGGCTATGTATAGTATGATTAGATACATTATGATGTGATTCAAGGTGAGTCGGCAGATAGAATTAAGAGGGAAGTTGTTTGCATGGGCATGTATACACAAATGGCAAAAACAAGACACAATGTCAGAAAGCAAGAAAAATGCAATCAAGAATTTATCAAGTACCATTACCATCCAAGTGGAAAAAAGAGCCTCAGCTAAGAAATAACACCACTCTTGTTTTGTCAGTTACACACAAACGCTATAAGTAGTGGTTACCACAAATGTTATTTGAGAAACTAACATAACTATTCTCTTCAACCATCTTCATTTTAGTGTGGAAGATCAGTGGTTTCCTTATGCTCTCCTTTCCTGAAGTTGCCACCCTTGAATGTAGCTACCAGTTTAATCCTACTGAAGTCAAAGAGATCCCATTCAAGTTAGACCTAAGGCCAATCCAAATGACTATGGAGTTGAGTGGTGGCCACTTGAACAGCCTGCATGGGGTTATTCCCAGCTGGAAGTGAAATGCCACCTGCAGGATTGGGAATCAGCCCCACAAGCCCCACTGTATTATGCTCTTGTGTTGCCATCTTATCAAGACTGTACTGGCCCCATGAGTTCTAGAAGTAAATTGCTTCCGAAAAGGAAAAGGCTAATTCATAGAACTCGGGGTCAAACTGTGCCAATTCTTTTGACCTATTTGTTTCCAACCATTTATTGGGGAGGGGGAGGGTGCAAAGAAACTGCACCCAACAATTATGGGAAGGGATGAGAATTTTGGAGACTTTTCTCAGTTTGCAGGGCTTCAGTGCTTACCTTGCTGGAAGAAGGTGGACAGAGGGGTTCATATGTCTCTTTCTTTTACCATTTCCCTCCATCTGTCCCTGTGACCTCTCTGGCTGCTTGAGCTTCTTGGAAAGCCCCCTGGAGGACTTAGACAGGACTCCTCCCCTTGGGGCTTTCCAGTGTTGCTGCCTGCTCAGCACCTGAAAGCTGAGAGAGGTGTTTTATTTTCATTTTGTTGTTATTAGAAGACAACAACAACAACAACAACAACAACAACAACAACAACAACAACTCCTCTTGGAGAAGGGTGGAACCTGGGTAGGAACATCACAAGATGCTACCACAGATCTCCTGCATAATGTGTAGTTAGGCATTCAACTAAATTGTATAGGATTTTAATACTTAATTCTTTATTGCATTTGTATCATGCACCACCCAAAGAGCACAAGGTAACTTATATGGTGTTATCCCATACTAGCCTCACCACCCTGCCCCGGTGAAGTAAGATAAGAACATAAGAAGAGCCATGCTGTATCAGACCAAGGGTCTGTCGAGTCCAGCAGTCTGTTCCCACAGCGGCCAACAAGCTGTCAACCAAGGATGCACAAACAGGACACAGTGCAAAAGCACCCTTGCATCCATGTTGCCCAGCAACTTGTGTATAGGCTTACTGCTTCTGATACTGGAGGTAGCCCAGCACCGGTGCCAGACTATTTTGCGCCCTAGGCAAGGCGAGCTACTTGCGCACCCCCCCCCAAATTGCCATCTTCGATTCAGCTGTTCAAGAAGAGTTTCTGAACTATTACATTTTCCTTTTATTATGTTTTTTCTTAAAACAGCTAATATGTATAAAACTGTGATCCTTAAAGGGCAGTAGTGTGCCCCACTGAGGTCTGTGCCCTAGGCGGCTGCCTAGTTGGACTAATGGTAGCGCCGGCCCTGAGGTAGCCCATAGCCATCAGGTCTAGTATTCATAGCCTTCTCCTCCAGGATAGGCTGAGAAATAGTGAATGGCCCAAGGCCACCCTGAGAAGTTGACTGGAGCAGGGCCTTGAATCCAAGCATCCCTTTTCTGACTGTCTCTTATGAATGATACAGAAAATTAACCACAACTTCCTGTTATGATAATTGGCTCTACATCTTAACCTCTTGCCTCTACAGTTACCAGAACTTCCCTGCTGAAAACCATTGCATTCTTCTTAAAAGATAACTTGAAGAGAGAGAGAAAAATTTGCACAAGAATCCTGGTAAATTTCTGCAGCTCTTTTAATTAAACAATTCTATGGAGATATTTAAACCAGGATATATGGAATTCATTTGAACACAATGGAGAATGTAAAAAGAAGAATGTGGTATCAGTATTCATGGCAAGAGTGTAGATGAAACTGATCTTAATCAGTTTTATGCCATATTTCTCTGTGTAATAAAATATCAGTGGTCCCTTGTGGGTTATTGTTTCCTCCTCTTAGAAAAATGATAAAACTCCCATGGGTTAGAAGAGAGCCAAAGGTTTTTCACAGAGACATTTTTATGGCTTATGGGTAATTGTGACCTAGGCCTGACCCCCTTGTTTTAATTACATATAAAAATTAAAAGGCTTAAGATAGCAAATTTAATGCTAATTTTAGGGTACAATCCTGCTTCTGTAGAAATTGATAGCAAAGCTCTTATTGGTTTTTAAGGGAGCAAGACAGCAGTGTTGCAAGCACATGGTAGTAACCGAAACAGCTTGGGAGGGTGAATGTATAAATGGCTTCTAGGCTGCCAAGAAATCAAGGGCTCCTCATTTAAAATCAAAACTTGTTTCCACTCAAGTCTATTAGAAATACTTGTAATGCACATCACAGAACTTATTTTGGCTGTAGTTGCTGATGCAACTAAGGTCTCCTGAAAGAAAGAAAGAAATACGCATAACATATGTGTGGACAGGACTGGCCCTCCCATGATATGAGGTGAATCCTCCCCCTCAGGCAGTAATTTAATCTGGAAAGATGGTGGGTTGCGCATCCCTCACTGCTAAGAGGGCTGCCTGCCTTCTGCTGCCACCAAGCCCAGGCTGATGCCTTACTTTGAGGCCTCCTCAGATTAAAGCATCAGTGGGTGAGCACACTGGAGAGCCTGCACTATGCCCCACTCTCAAAGTGAAAGGACCTCAGAGGACTTCTCAGAATAAGGCATGAAGTATGGGCAGCTACTCAGCGTTATACTTGACCACTCTCTTGCTGTGGAAGCAGTTCCTCTTCCTGCCTCAGGCAGTGGTACATCTCATGCCTGTTTTAGGATGCATGCTCTACTACTGTTGCCATCAGTCTTGAAATTCCACAAACTGCAGAGTGCGTGCCTACTGCGACACCCAACTCTACTACTCCTTTCCACCCAATTCCAAGGAAGCGGTTTCTGTGCTAAACCGGTGTTTGTTGGCAGTAATGGATTGGATGAGGGCGAACAAATTGAAGCTTAATCCAGATAAGACAGAGGTGCTTCTGGTCAGTCGAAAGGCAGAACAGGGAATAGGGATTCAGCTTGTGTTGGATGGGGTTACACTCTCCGTGAAAACACAGGTCCGCAGCTTGGGTGTACTTCTGGATTCAGCCCTGAGCCTGGATGCCCAGGTTTCAGCGGTGGCCAGGAGTGTGTTTGCACAGTTAAAGCTAGTGCGCCAGAGATGTTGGACCTGGCCACGGTGACACATGCCTTAGTTACATCCCGATTGGACTACTGTAACACACTCTACGTGGGGCTGCCTTTGAAGAGTGTTCAGAAACTCCAGCTGGTTCAAAGAGCTGCAGCCAGATTGTTGACCAGGGCTGTTTACAGGGAGCACACAACTCCCCTGTTAAAACAGCTCCACTGGCTTCCAGTCTGTTTCCAGGCACAATTCAAAGTGCTGGTTATGACCTATAAAGCCTTATATGGTTCGGGTCCAGGTTATTTGAAAGAATGTATTCTCCCTTATGAGCCTGCCCGTACTTTAAGATCTTCTGGAGAAGCCTTTCTTTCAGTCCCACCATCTTCACAGGCGCACTTGGTGGGAACATGGGAGAGGGCCTTCTCGGTGGTTGCTCCAGTGCTCTGGAATTCTCTTCACGGGGAAGCTAGGCTGGCTCCCTCCTTGATGGGCTTTCAGAAGCAGGCTAAAACTTTTTTGTTCCAGCAGGCCTTTGGAGAATAATCTGGCCCTCCATCCATGTTAATGTCTTATAATTTTGCTGTGTATTTTAAATGTTTATGGTTTTGTTTCTTCCCCCACAATGTATGTTTTAAACTTTGTAAGGCGAGGCGGGATACAAATAAATAAATAATAATAATAATAATAATAATAATAATAATAATAATAATAATAATACTGCATAGTTGGTATGTAGATGCACACAAGAAGGCTCAAGTAATAAAGGTTAACAGGCCTTTTAAACGTTTACTACTGGGGGCAGAGGGTGAGCAAGGGACAATCATCATGACTTGGATTCATATGGCCGATGCCCAGGCCGGTCTTCTTCCCTACCTGCCCCTGGGAATGTCCCCTTTTCCCATCTCCCACTCAGTTTATGATCATGGAAATATAGCTTGGACAGAGAGAACTGCACTTGTTACAGTGGGGAGGTGTTACAGTGGCGAGGTCAGAGCCTTAAATTGACCAAGGACAGATCTACCCCAACACTTTGGAAGCAGCTTGAAAACGGTCCACGGAATGTGTCCTGGGCCCCAACAGTTGTCAGTGCACTTCAATGTTGTTATAAAGCAGTAGTGTAGATCCTGCCCAATTCTAGGATTGCTCCCTGTGTGTATTTTCCAGTAGTTTTCATACAACTAAATATGAATTGAATTCTGTATGGTCCACAATCCACAGAAACTGCATGACTCAGAAGATGCCAGTCCATTGCAGAATCCATGGGTTGAATTAATAGAAATCCCGTCATTTGAATTCTTTTCAGATTTCTCTGACATCCCACCTGGACCTTTCCACCACTCTGAGAAGTGTGAAGTGGGTAACAAGGTTTGTTCAGGGTTTAACTTTCAGATGAAAAGTGAAATCACTTTTCCTCTATATAACATTCTTGCATGTGGGCACAGGATGGGTCGTTAAAAAGAGAGCAGGTAATGGCTGGCAACAAACGTAAGTAATTCCTGTGTCAAGGCTTTGACAAGCCATTTGTTGGGAAACTGATCTAACTGATTTCAGTCTACATAGAGTTAACAGATGTGCCATCCAGGGATATGTCAGGCTGCTTTCCAGCAGAGCAATTAATGGCCATCACTGGTGATGAAATAGTAGCTCGTTTAATCTTATTTTTAAAGGACAGAGTCCAGTGTAATTTCCTCTGTATAATTTATCCCTGTAATATGGAGAGGGACATTCTATGTTATATTTGAATGAGATTGAGGGGCGGAGACAGAATATTGTTCAGTAACCTGTATTTTAGTGCTCCTGTCTTTTTGTTTTTCTTATGCAGATTAGTAAACCTTCAGAGAACCTATGTTGGGACTATGATATTATATCAGCATCAAATTAGCCCTGTTCAGGCATTCAAGGGAACACTTGAGGACTTTAGGTGTGTCTTTCACTGGGAAATCTGATCCTTTTCCCAAGCCACTTTCCTCCTGAAATCCAGGAACATTTTCTGGTTGTGTTTTTTAAAATTGTATAAACAGAAATTTGCACAAATTGCAGCTGCAATTTGCATAATTTACATAAGTTGCAGCTGCAAAAATTGCAAATTATGCCAATTGTGACCAAAATTTGAACAGATTTCTATTTACACAATGAAATAAATAAATAGAAAATCTGCAAACTGGCCTGACTGGCACATCGATTCAGGCCTGCTCATGGGAAACAAGCCCATGTGCAGGGAGCTAAGCTGATGAAAACTCAAGAGCTCCTCTGATGTCCCCAGTACTGAGATGGGACTGTGTATGAAAGCCCCGCCCCCCTCGGTTCAGACCTTGCTGTGCTGAGCTGTACAGGGATTTACTTGGGTTTCCTTGATCGTAAGTAGAACCCTCCATATGATGAGGAACCCTAATAAAGCAGGGTCTGTGATTTTGTGTAGAGTTCTGCCAATGTACAAGCAAACGTGAGTAGAACTTCTTTTCAGACCTTGCCAATTCAAGATGGCAAAGTCTGAACTGAGAGGGTAGGGTTGACAAGCTGGGAGAAGTAGGGTGAGGGACCAACATGGATAGTGCGATCCCAGTACAAGCTTTAAGCCCTCACACATTCTCATGAACACTTAAAATGCAGGAGCCCAGTTAGAGACGAGTAGAATTCCTCATTTCCATACTGCAGGCCTATATTTCCACATCTAGAACCTGTCAGGCAGGCTCCAAAATAGAACTAAAGACTTCAGCACTCATGTGTACAAAGGTGCAGTGTGTTACATAAATTGATGCCATGAAGCTCCACTACATAATGATATCCCACAGACTCTCATGTATGTGCAGTAAGAATCAATACAATTCTGGAATATCCTGAGCTTTGCTAGGCCCACTAGGCAAAGTGAGGAGGCCTCTGGTATATTATTCAGGGATTCTGGTTGGTGACAACACTGTCAAATTAGGCATGTGTGCAAGGATTTCATTCAGTTCACTTTTTTAAAAAAAACCTGCTTCACACTTTCTGAAATAATATGCAGATTCTATCATTGCCCTTCTCCTAATGATTATTCTTGTGGCTGCTTTAAATGAAATTATTTTCTCCTGGGGACTGGGTTCTGTCACCTCAGGAGTACATTTGGGACTCATTTTGGTATTGCACATAATGTTAGATTTGGTTCCTAAAGACTTGGGGCGTTACTAGATGAGGCTGTAGCGTGCGTTACCTTCCGCAGTCGTGTTGAGGCTTCCAGATGATGTTCACGAGGATCCATCGTTATCCTGCAGTGAAGTCTCTTTATCCTGACTTTAAAAAAGTGAGTTCTAGTGCGCCTTTTCCTCACGTAATTCGGAGTACGTGTGGGAGGATGTGAGGTCACTGCGGTCCGCACTGGTCAGGAAAAGGCGTGCTAAGGGGAGCGGCCAGCGGCTTCGGTCAAGCTGTGTCTGCCATTTGCGCCCAGCCCGCCAGCTGGGGCAGCGTGGCGGAGCGGCTTTTTTTATTATTCCCCCAGTGACAGTTTGCGCAGGAACGGAGGACCGCAAAAGTGGCTGGTGTGCTGCTGGGGGTGTGTGGGGAATGGGTGGGGGATGTGCGCCTGCTTTTCCTATTTAAACCTTTGCGTGGGTCACTTTTCGGAAAGGCAGGCATCCCACAGTCATGGGAGGGTGACTCCTCGCGGTGGGCAGCCACCGCGGCCGCATAATGGCGGTGCTGTACGGTGCGCCAAAGATGTAAAGGCTAGCGGGGACTGAGGGGGACGGTCCAGGCATGAAGGGCTGTGTGCCTGTTGGTGTGGGTACACGGCTGGAAGAGGGCACAGCTGTTTCTGGGCTGCTGCCATGCCTACGGCCAGATGTGGGTTGGCTCCGTGGGATGGGGGAGAGGGCACAGAGGCAGTCATCGCCGCCGACACTTCAGAGGCATGATGGGAGATGTAGGCACAGAGTGCCCATGCAGACGACTGACCTTGGGTCATATGACACCCACCACGACCCCCATCAGGAAGTGACCGCATCAATGTTGACCCTCAGCACCAGCGCTCGCTGGCCGCGCCCCCTGTGAGCCATCCACCAATGGCAACTGGCTCCCCTCCGTCCCCTCCCCACTTCAGCTGGCACTGGCACTGCCGGTGCCAGCGCCGCCGCCGCCGGTATCGCTGACGGCTGCGCAAGTTTGCGGTCTTTCGGACTTGCGCAAACCGTGCAGCGAGCGAAAAAAAAAAGCCGCGGCAATCAGGCCAGTGTGGCTGCGCAACCGTGCTCGCAGCGGCAGCAGCACAACCGGCGCAAACTTCCGCCACAAATCAAAGGCAGGTGTGGATGATGAGGTGTCACGGCTGAATGGGAAAATCCGCTTTCACTGCTCCTCAACGGCGGAACACCCGGTAGGTCTAGCAAAGCCCTTGGACTCAAAGCTGAGTAGCCATAAGTAAGTTATCACCATATCAACCACAGTGTCCTGTGTAGTGGGGATAATAATACACTACTCCATTGGATTATTCTAAAAATAACATATGGCTAGAAGGGAGTTTAGCACACTAACAACCTGGTGGGGGACCTTAATTAAGCTGTTGTACTTGGTTTTAAGCCAATAGTCAACCTGACTTGGAGTTGAAGTAGTTAGGCTGAAGCTGAATTAATAGTGCCAACTTCAAAGGGAATAAATGGGCTCAAATCTAAGTAATTTGTGTTAAATTGGTTGTGAATCATACACTTCAATTCTTGAGTGTAGAATCATTATTTATGGTCAATAACGACTAGAGGCACTTATCAGTGATAACTGAATTTGAAATGGCTTATGTAGGAGCAAGACTCTGGCTCTTGAAATGGACATTCTTCACACACACACACACACCAGAAAAATGTCCAGGGGGGGATCTACACTACTGCTTTTAAAGCACTTTAAAGCACTTTGAAAACGTTTTGAAAACTGTATATGCAGTGTGTCCTGGGCCCAAACAGTTGTCAGAACTGTTAGAAAGCACTTTAAAGCACTTTAAAGTAGTAGTGTAGATCCCCCCTAGATCAAACATTTTTCCATGATTTATTTGTAACATTTTTGCATCTTGAATAGACTTTAACAGGTCAGATTTGGAAGATGCTTCAAAGTAAATATGCAGTCATCAGAGAACCCCTTTCAGCAACTTTCTCTCTGTTCCACATGAACATGCCCAGTGATTTCAGGATTATCATGCAATATAGATATGGATTGAATTATATATCTATGGAAAGGAAGGTGAATAAGATAGGATCAAAATACAGCAATAGATAGTTTTCTTATTTGAAACAGTCTCAGTCATTGAAGTTCACTCCACAGGGCAGGAAATCCTCAAGAGTACATTTGAATGTTACAGTCCAAGAATATACCTTCTGGGTTAAAAACATTCTTTTCCTAGTCTTGGGTTGTACAGACAAAATGTAAAAATGTAAATGAATGTAGAACTACTGGTGATATCTACTGGTAAAGATTTGTTTGGTTATTTTGAGTCAATACGTGACATTCAGTTTTTCTCATCTCTCCACATACCTTTGCACTAATATTCCTAGACCCCTGCCTGATATTTTGCCCATCATTCTCCTGTCTCTTTGCTCCCCAAACCATCTCCTGGTTCCCTCTTGAATTTTGAACAATGTCATATCTGTATAATAGGTTTGTGCAGTTAAAAAGTAATATTGTCCTGGTGCTATCTATAGAAATGGTAATGCATGTTTCTGCCCTAGATATCTCTTGAAGAAACTCATTTTGGCACTATAAAGAGCAGAATTACCAGATGGAAAGATTTCTCAGCAAGCTGTGATTGGCATATCCATGACAATGTGAATATGATACCCTTAAGTAAATCATAGCAACTCTGTATTTCCCGCTACAGCATCTTATTTCTGCACTTCATAATAAGCTTCTCGATTTGCCCTCGATCTCCATTTTTGTCCTTCATTCTAAGCCACAATCAGATTACTTGGAGTGGAATTAGTAAAGCAGCTTGGAGCTAAGGTTTGAAAAGGAAAAAAAAGTCCTTTTATGCACTGTTATTGTCAATGGGTAAGCCTTCAGACATGTCTTCCTGCACAAACACATTTTTGTTTAGAATGCCTTTTCCAAAGTGTGTGAGAGTGTGGCGCAGAGCGGTAAAGCAGCAATTTCTGCAGCTGAAACTCTCCCCACGGCCTGAGTTCAATCCCAGCGGAAGCTGGTTCTCAGGCAGCCAGCTCAGGTCGATTCAGCTTTCCATCCTCCCGAGGTCAGTAAAATGAGTACCCAGTTAGCTGGGGGAAAGGTAATAATGGCCGGGGAAGGCAACGGCAAACCACCCTGCTATAAGGCCTGCCAAGAAAACATCAGCGAAAGGTGGCGTCCCTCCAAGAGTCAGTAATGACTCAGTGCTTGCACGAGAGGTTCCTTTCCTTTCTTTCCTTATCTTGAGCAGAAGTAGGCAAGGGTAGCCTTGCTCTGCTGCTTGGTTTGGGTGGTGGAAGCAAGTAGGGCTCAAAATTTGCACATCGAAGATAGCCCAGAAGCCACGAGTCCTAGATCATCCCAAATTTGAAGCAATTGCAGCCAAGGAATATCTCATCAAGCAGACATCAGGAAAAGGGCAGAAAGAATGTAAATGTGCCCTGGCTTTCTTCTGACCCCATGTCCATCTCCACCCTAAGTCACCAAAATCACATTGCCATCTGATTTAGCAGAGTGCTGGCGATGGCAGCAAACCCCACACATTGCCACCGTAAAACAAGGGACGCAGAGAGCAAACTCCTTGTTTTGATGCAAATTTGCATTCCCCAAGGTGGCTATTTGGTGGTAGCGATTTCAGTACAGGATGTCTGGCCTCTGCTGTATTTCAAGGATTGGAAATTGTCTCCAAGACCTCCTGAAATTGCCCATCCCTGGCGTAAAGAGAAGGAACATGGCTGGTGCATCGAAATGTCCCAGGTTGGTAACAAGTTCATGCCTCTATGGTGCTAGTTCTCTGGTTCAATTACTGTTAGGTAGCCAACTAATTTGCATTTAAACTGGGGATGTCAGAAACGATGGTCTTCCTCCTTGATGTTCCTTTGGAACAGTCAGACCAGTTTCCTTCCATGGTTGCCCAGGGCGGCCTCCACATGAATGCCCTTCAGCTCCGCTGAACCGTACCATGAACTGGCAGTCGGGAATTGGAACTGTGCTTCCACACTGTACCTAATAGAGCACATGATCTCCACTGCAACCTCACAATGCTCCATCCCCATGGCAAAGGTAAAAGTGGGCATCACCGATGGGGCATTACTAAGATTGGCAACCTCACAGCTGAAATGCGTGTTTCACTCAGAAGTCTCATTTTGTTCAGAAACTCTTAGAAATGCCGCCTTCAGTCAGCAAAGGACTCCCCTTTGATGTGTCTAAATTGGCTTCTGCTTCTCTCTGACATTGTTGAAATCCTTTAATTAATCATTTCCTGAAATAGATTCCTCCTACTCAAACCCTCTCCCAGCTTTAGTGACTTGCTTCCTTAACCCCTCCATTTCCTCTTTCTTAAATTTTTCTTAATGGTGTTTTTATGATTTAGAAATAAGATTCAAAAGTTTGTTTGTCTTAAATTACGGTGCTTGCCACATTGATCTGATCTGCATGCTGGATAGCTGGGTGCTCCTTGGCTCCTCCCCACCCCATCCCTTCTTCCTTCCAATCCAAGACAATGCCAGCCATTCCTCTCTTCCTCCCCCCCTTGCTATTTCTTAAGGCTTGCTTAAGGAAGTGATTGCTTAAGGTACTGTAGTGCTGAGTATTATCCCTCCAGAGTTCTGGGGGGATTCTACCTCCCTCCTCACCGGCCGGGTCGGAGAGCTCGGAGGAAGAGCTCTCCACCCTGCCTTCTTCCACCGAGCTCTCCGACCCAGCTGGCGAGGAGGGAGGTGGGTGGCGGCGGTGGCAGCAGCAAGGTCACCTCTTCCTCGTCTTTTTGAACAGGCAAGTTACACGATCACTTTGGGGGTGCACTGGGGGCGCATGGAAGCGCCCTCAGTACGACGTGTGGAATCCCCTCTTCTCTCTCTCTCTCTCTCTCTCTGTGTGTGTGTGTGTGTGTGTGTGTGTCTTACACACATACACACACACACACACACACACATGGAAGAAGGCAAGATGTGGACAGATTCCTGCCCTCTGGAGCCAGGAGAAGGACAGAGAAAATCTTCCACAGCTGCTGGTTTATTCTGGGAAGTGTGTGGGATAAATACAATTTTCTCATTTTAAAATACTTACATTCCAAGCTACCTAAAGCATTCCTGGCAATTATAATTAGGGCCTGATTCACCTCAGGGGCTGATTCAGGGCTTCTGAATCTGGCCTGATTTGACTTGGGGTGCCTCAGAACTGCCCCGCCCACTTTGGATTCAGTTCTGAATCTGAAGCAGGTCAGCTGTTGCAGTTTCCCAGGCGTGAGGCCAACCAGGAGTCCATAGGACTCCCTTCCCCTCCTGCTTGTCCCCTCCCCTCCTCATCCTCTGACCCCAATGAGCTGCTGTCCCCCACCTGCATGACTTATCTGAAGTCTCTGCTTGTGTCGGCATGCAGAACCTTCAGGTAAGTCCCGGAGGTGGGAGGCAGAGGGTGGCCATCAGGTTGAATCAGCCCAAAGTGCTTCAGCTGCTTCAGGCCAAGGCAGCCCAATCTAGTCCTGACTCAGATTTGGGGTTTAGGACCGAGGCCATGCACACCCCTAATTATAAAATTCATTTTTAAACAACAGCAACAGCAATGACACCCTGCAATGGTGATAAGTGGAATGGAAATGGTAAAGATGTGCTCAGATATGGAAGTGAAATGGCTTGATTGCCCAAAATAGTATTGCCCTTGTCCAAAGCAACTTCTTCCTTAAAAGGTTAGTGATCTATCCCTGCAGATATTGTGCTGCTCTTCTATTCTTTCTCCAAAAGCTAGGTTTTCTAAGGGCCCAAAAGCGATGGTATAAAATACATTTTCATGGATGATGATTCCATGAAAATGCCCCATAAAAGTGGGTAAAAAAAGAAAAGAAAAGAGTGTGGCTATTGTGGGTGCAGCCTAGATGATAGACACAGAAATGCACACAACTGACTGCTTCTCCCAGAATAGAGTTTGGGCAGTAGCCATGTTGTGTGAGCTCAGAATCATTGCTGTGTGTTGTCGTAATGTGTTGATTAGCAATGGAGGAAGCATGACTTTATAATTTGTGAACTGATAGATGCTCATCTAGTTCGTTCAATGATATGCATTTAGTGACACACCTCTGCAAGTAAGTAATTCAGTCAAACACATTAGTTCAATATCCACATCTGCTCTATCAGAAAGTTGAACTTATTTTGCCTGCACGCTGACCTGCCTCTTAATAATAAACATTCAGAAAAATGATACAATAACAGTTTTAAGGCAGGTCTTCATATCAGTGGCCTTTGAAATTCTCTTCAATGTTACACTATTTTATTTTATTTATTATAATTCTAAACCACCCACTAACTGAAGTTCTCTGGGCAATGTACAAATTATGATTATTCCAACATCTTCATGCATTTTTATGATTATTCTAACATGTTCATGAATTTTTAATACTATTTTCAGGGCAGTTTATGAATTAAGATCTGATGGCATTTCATAAAGACAATATTCGGTTGAGGGGTGGGAGAACAAGGAATGACTTGTTCGGGAACATCATAATGATGGATGACACCATTAGTTCTATTTTTGCTTGAGCATGTCTGCATTTTGCAGAGAATTATCCATTGTATTAGTACCTACAGTAGTAGCAGCAGCGGTTTCTGAAAGCCCTTTCTACATGTCTCTTAAAGAAGATCCTTTATTTTATACTTGCATGAGTAGGCTTTGTTTTCTTCTTCTGATAGTCTTAGAAAATGATCTGGCATTAATTTGAGTCATACAAGTACATAAGGAGGGCAAAAGTATTCTCGTCTGTAAATATTCTGGTTTTAATTGCAGGCAAATAGAATTCCTATTCTGCTGAACCTGTACACTTCAGTTTATTCACGTGAGATGAGTATAATAGCAAAAAGCGAAGGAGGTACTGTGTCTGGACATTTTCTTCATGATTTTAATTCCAACATAGTTAATTCTATGTTTTTTGGGCTTTGTGATATAATAGAGAGAGAGGTGATATGTTTGTGACAGCTGTAAAAAGAGAAAGAGAATGGAAACATGATGGTTTAAAGAGTGCCACAATTTCCTTTTCATCCATGTTATGATCACTTACATGTATTTTGCAATGTTCAGAACCTTACCCAGTGATTTCAGCTATAAACACATGGAATGACTCCATCGCTGTTCTGAGATCCCAATGATATAGGGTGGGATACAAATAAATAGGGATGTAGGAGAAATTTGTTTGGTCCACATTTCTATGAAAATGTATCATATTATGAAATTCTGTATATTAAGCAAAACTGCATATTAAAAGGCACGGAATTAAGAGAAATGCACATAAAAATGTGTACAAATTTTCATGTGAACTTTTTTTTTGGTTTAAATCACAGTTCAGGATGAACCAAATTTAAGACTGGAAAAATTCTCAAACCTTGGGATGAACTGATGTGAAAAAAATGAGAAACTGTGGCAAATCAAAATTCACAGATTTGTTTATCCCTAGTCTGGGCCTAATCTAAATTAGGGGTCAGCAAATAGATGTCTTGGGCCAAATGAAGCTCCTTGATGGATGCTGCTTGCCCTTTCTCTCAATGTAGGCAAAACAAATGTGGAAGAAGTGGTATCTGGCAGAGCGTTTTAGAGAGTGGAAGTTAAAACACCATTTACTTGCTTCTCATGGCCCTTCGGGAAATCTAGATGCTATCCAGGAAGATAACATATGCAATGAAAGATGGCTCTAATTTTGGCAAGAGAGTAATTACATGCATATGTAGGTTACAGTCAAGAAAAAGAAGTCCCTCTCAATGCTAAAACACAATCAGTGGCATCATGAGATTTAACTGTATGTATCTGGACTGTTTCTGGATACATTCAGTTCAGAGATTTCAGACTGCAGATGGGGTGGGATCAAATGTTTGCATGCTTCTTCATGTAAAAAGTACCTCCTAGCATATTCAACATTAGCATGTGAGGGAGAAGGGGAAGCTGAGACTTTCAGCCTGACATCATGCTTTGAACACGCAGCATTTTTGTTTGCTTAGAGAAGCACTCAAATACCACACACCCCAATCTGCAGTCTGCAGAGGGCTTGTCAGCTCTCTGTCAAGAATTATCTAGTTCTGGCTTTCTAGCACCATGCAGAGCAGGGTTTGGACCAGTGGAGGCTGGTGGGACAAAGCACCAGTTTTGACTGGTTCTGACTGAAACCTGGAGCAGAGATGCGTACAAAATTATGCATGGTATGGAGAATGTGGATAGGGAGACATTTTTCTCCCTCTCTCAAAATACTAGAACCCGGGTCATCCCATGAAACTGATTGGTGGGAGATCCAAGACAAATAAAAGGAAGTACTTCTTCACACAGCTCATAGTTAAATTATGAAACTCACTACCACAAGACATACTGATGGCCACCAATCTGGATGGCTTTAAAAAGGGGTTAGATAAATTCCTGGAGACGAAGGCTATCAATGGCTACTAGCCCTGATGGTTGTGTACTATCTCCAGTATTCGAGGCAGTAAGCCTGTGTGCACCAGTTGCTGGGGAACATGGGTGGGAGGGTGCTGCTGCACCATGTCCTGCTTGTTCATCCCTGGTGGACGGCTGGTTGGCCACTGTGCGAACAGAGTGCTGGACTAGATGGACTCTTAGGCCATAGCTAGACCTAAGGTTTATCCCTGGATCGTCCAGGGGTCAAACCTGTTCATCTAGGTGACACACAGGGGATCCAGTGCTCAGGTAGGGGCAAACCCTGGATGATCCCAGGATAAACCTTCGGTCTAGCTGTGGCCTTAGTCTGATCCAGCACGGCACTTCTTATGTTCTTATTCAGCAGCCCACTGACATGGGAGCCAGCAGCCACCACAGGTTTGGACTAGCTGAGCTACGAGACCCCCTCCAAGTATATGATTCCAGTTAACTTAGCTGCAATCCAATCCACATCGAACTCAAAAAGACTTACTTCTGAGTAAATATGTATAGGATTGTTCTGTTATACTAGTGAACTAAATCTTTGTTTGCATGTGTCTAGGACACCAATACCTGTTCTTTAGTAGATAATATGAGCCATCCGTTTGACTTAATGCCTTTCTACCCTAAATAGTTACATTCTGGTACTGGGTTGACTTCTAATCTCCACATGTTTGCTGGCTGTTCTTGTCTGGTCTAATGTTTATTCCCTGATGACTGCAAGAGTGCAACAGAAATATTTCATTGACAATAATTTGGGTGGGTGAAAGGATACTTCTCTCATTTGTAATTTACATGTACTTGGAGTAGCAGGTTGGAAAAGCCAAGGAGAGGCTTTGTCTGCTCTATTACCTTCTCTCTCTCTCTCTCTCTCTCTCTCTCTCTCTGTGTGTGTGTGTGTGTGTAATATCAATGAGATGACATTTCCTGCTTTAATTGGCATGTGACTAGGTTGTTATCATTGTTTTCTCTCAAGCAATTCCAAAAAAAATAAAAAAATAAAAATGGGCTGAGTAAAACTGACAGAAAAAATACGGCAATTGCTAGCACCATCTATTGGTACAAACACGGAAAATTTACATTAATTCTGACAATATATGCATACTTTCAGCGTGCAGTTTATCATTACCATTGCTTTGATTTTAACACATGTAAGAAAATGGGTAATTTATAAAGGCTCCTATTTAATAGGAGTGTTGCTATCTTTTCCTAATATCTGCATTATTTTTGGATACATTTGCAGATTTCTATAAAGCAGCACCGTTTTTAAACTGGTAAAAGCTGAGGAGAATGTGTGTGTGTGTGTGTAACAAATACTTCACCAGTCCCTATCATAAGTCTGTTGCCACAGAAGTATTAACAAACATATATGGAAAATAATCAGTCCTTTCAGGGTTAGCTGATTTGCAAAGATTTTATGCAGAGGAAATTTCAGATTAATTAAGGGATAACTCACGGTCAATTTGCATGACTATTTTAGGCTATTTTAGACTATTTTAGGCTTATCCTACATTTGTGGTGTTTTTTTTTATTGAGTTTAGATTTAAATATTGAGATAACAAAATGATCAACTCCCCATTTAGTGCACTTTTGCAAATGGGGCTGTTAAAGGGGTTTGGAGCCCTGCAAAGTGACTGAAGTTGCCTTCTGCTGAGTCAGACACTGGTGTCTGGTGGCTCTGATTTTGGCGGGGCTGTGATTCCATTTGCGGTTTTAGTCAGAACCAACCAGAATTCTATATGACCTATCCTAACCCCAGAGATGGTTTTCAGCATGTTGGATTGCTCCTTTAGAGTTCTGACTGATTCTGATTGAAACCCAGCATGGAATCACAGCCCTACTCAAGTTGGAGCCACCAGCCTCCACTGCAGACAGAATATCGTTTGTCTAGCCATTATTCATTACTTGGGCTGACAGTGGCTCTCCAAAGTCTCAGATAGAGGCCTTTCCCAGCCCTGCTCTCTTGCTCTCATTATAGCCAGAGAGGCAAAAGTTTCATCCTTCAACCTTCTATGTCCTCTACAGCACAACTCTGATTCCTTTCTGGAGGCACTGGACCCATGACAAGGCATTCAGATGACTTCTTAAGTCCTCAGTGCTTTGCCAATTGAAACAGGGGGTGGGTGGGAAAGTCCATTTTCAGTCCATGTCTTCATTCATAAATCCATTCTATCCCATTTCTTTATTAATTTGTGTATTTTTTTAAATTAAAAAATCTGCAAGAAAATCTGTGCTAAAGTACATATTTTTTTAACATATTCTCTCTCAAAGTATGATGTATTTTATCCTAACGTAAACATTTTTATACATATTTGGGCACATGTTTTGAGCCATAAAATTGGGAGACGTGCAAAATCTGAAGAATAAGTGTATTCCCATCCAGGAGGTGTGAATCAGGTTGGCCCACTTCAAAATTCAGACCAAACAAATCCGTAACCATCTCTAAAGAAGCTAATGTAAGAACTAATAAGAGCAAGCATCATGTGGTGGTTAGAGTGTTGGAAAAGATCTTGGGGGATCCATGTTCTTGTCCCCAATGAAACTCATTGAGTAACTTTGGACCTGACTCCCGGACTTACCTATCTCACAGGGTTGTGGTGATGAGAACTATGTAAGTCATCTTGGGTTCCGTGCAAGAGCAAAAAGCAACAATAAGAAATTGATGATGATGATGATGATGATGATGATGATGATAGGTATAAAATAAATCATGATTATATTCATCCAATTTTTTTCTGTGGAATAGTGTTTAGAGTTTTAGGCTGGAGAAACCCAGGTTCATATTCCTATGGAACTAACAGGATTATCCTAGACCGTTTTTGCTCATCTCTTTTAGAAGTCTATGTCCCATTTGAGCCTGTATTATCTTTGACAGAATCCTGGCTTTTGATCACACCAATGTAATAGCCTTTAGCATTGACATACACATAAGAGTTTTCAAGAATAATGACAGAGAGTTAGGATGTTTGGGGACTAGGGATGCATGCATCCATCTATTTCTGGTCTATGTCACTTTCACATGTAGAGTATCTTTACCTGTAAATCCATTCCTTTCACATACTGTATGTTTAAATTCTGTTTCTGTATTATTCTGCAAATAAAATGCATATTTAAATATGTACTTTTAAATGTTGTTTTCTCAAAATGCACTTTTAAAACACATTTTGAGCTGACAATTGGAACATTTGGGAAATATGAAAGCTGGTGGATAGCTGAGGTCCAATCTCCATATTAGAGCTCCATCACACCAGCGTTATAGCCCACTGTCACGACGTGTTGCATACAAAGGTTGCATACAAATGTGTTGCATACTGCAACCTTCTTCTCACTGGCCTTCCTTCTTCTCACATCAGTTCGTTGGTTTCTGTTCACCACTCTGCTGCTAAGATCATCTTCTTGGCTCGCCGCTCTGACCATATTACTCCACTTCTGAAATCTCTTCATTGGCTTCCAATTCACCTCAGAATCCAATATAAACTTCTCCTGTTAACCTACAAAGCTTTTCACTGTCTAGCTCCTTCCTATCTTTCCTCTCTCATCTCACACTATTGCCCCGCTCATGCTCTTCGCTCCTCTAATGCCATGTTTCTCACCTGCCCAAGGGTCTCTACTTCCCTTGCTCGGCTTCGTCCATTTTCTTCCACTGCCCCTTACACCTGGAACGCTCTTCCAGAATATTTGCGAACTACTCAGCTAAAAACTTTTATTTTTTCTAAAGCTTTTAAAACTTGATTTTGTTCTGACTTTTATACTGTTAGTTTTACTCTACCCTGTGCCTGTTTGGTGCATTCTCTTCCCCTTCTTATTGTTTTATTATGATTTTATTAGAATGTAAGCCTATGCGGCAGGGTCTTGCTATTTTATTGTTTTACTCTGTACAGCTCCATGTACACTGATGGTGCTATATAAATAATAATAATAACAATAATAATAATAATAATAATAATAATAATGGACTCAGATGATGCTGTCCATGTCCTGCCCTGATCTCACCTCTCCTCCCCACCCCTGCAAGGTTTCCAAGTGCCAAGAAGGAATGGTTTTTCCAGCAATGCGCTCGACCATCTATGTGTATTTTTTATCCCATTGTACTCAATCCAATGTTCTGGGGTCTGATGGCATTGCTGATGAAAGGGTGTGTGTGTGCCAGGGTGAGGTGTCCCTGCAAATAACCAATAGATTGTAAGGGGAGATACAAATGAGATCTACAGGGTGTGTGTGGGGGGGAAACAGAAATTCTGAGGAGAGATGTGAAGATGAATGAAACATAAAGCTTTCAAATGCTAAGTAAATGGAGGGGGATAATACAAGGGCAAATGTTCAGGTGTGATGGAGCTTTTAGTCTGGAAGATAGGGGGAATCAAATCAGTTTGCATAGGAATTCGCAATGACCACAGTTCTCAAGTATCTCTAGCGGGGACTAGATTTTGTGTACGTGTGCATGCACAGTCTAGTCCATTAAGATTACCTTACTTATTCCTGTTCTCTGCTTGCAGCACCATGGAATTTTGTTGATATGTACTGAACGATTAGAGGCATTTTGCTAGATAACAGATTCAGGAAAGGGGTTGGGATTAGATAATGATCATGTCTCTTCTAACAGCACAGCTCTGGGTTTCTCTGAGTATATTCAGCAGTTTTGTGACAATATACTTCAAAGAAAGCACACTCCATGTGTGAATTGAGTATCTCACACTGTTCTAATGCACTGACTCCAAAGTCTTCAGGAATAAAACTAAGTGAAGCCCTTGACAGCCTTGACAGTCAAGCCATGGGTTGATTTGTTCTTAATGTGGGGATGTGTTGTCTACCATGTGTGATCTTTGAGACAGTTACTAACTACCACATGTTTTTCAAAGGTAATTGCAGTTGGCTAAGACAGATTGCTGGAATGGCACATAGTGAAATGTCACCTTCACATAACTCTATTGTTATTTGCACATTTCTTCACACATCCCTGTAGATTTATAACCACAATCCTTCCATCTCTTTCAAAATCGAGTTTAATGTTATACAAAATTGGATGTGTTAAAACAGCATTATGCACGTGATGAGACTCTAGCTACATGAAAGGTTTGTAGGGTTGTTTCTGTGTAAGTCAAATGTCATGGTTGTGTCATAGCAACCATTTCGTTGGTTATGCTTTGAGGAAGTTAGCAGGGAAAAGGACCTCAATCCACAAAGCAGTTGCTTTTTACCCTCCACTCATTTCAGTGGGACTTACACTCCCTTCCCCCTTTTAAGTTTGAAAAATAGGACACAAAGAGAATAAGTGGCATGAGACCTTCCTCCATCAAGGAATTTTTGCAATGCTTTTCTCAAGAACTGCCCACAGGCAGTGCAATAGAATGTGCAGTGTCAAAATCTACAACATTTTTATGACATAGAGATGCTACCCATGTTATGACTTTCACTCTGTAGAGGGCAGCTGGAAGTCATTCCAGTGATTAAAGCTACAACATGGGAAAGATTTATACCTGTATCTCCTTGCAAGCAAGGGTCAGTTCACACATTACTAACTTCTAAACAAAGAAGACTATACTTCCTTCTAAGAATTAATGAGTCAAGGATCTAGCATGTGCTTGAAATTTATAGAAGCCAGGGATCATCACACGTTTCATAAATACATTTATATAAACAAAGAGCGCCTTCACATGGGGTGGGGTGGGGAGTCACATTTCCTTACCATCGCTTCTCTGGCCAGCATTTGTCCCTCGTTACTTCCTCTTTCAAAAGAGGAAGTAAACAAAGTGCATGTGGTCCATTCAGTGGGCCATTTTGATCCCGCTGCTTCTTCTGCACAGAGCAACTTCCATCTCAAAAAATAAGTCAGGCTTACTGGGGTGTTTTATTGTCAAGCAAAGAAGGCTAGAAGGGGTGGGAGGCGTGCAGGAGGCAGACATCATCATGAGAGGGACCTTCGAAAATCTGTGAGTGCCCACCAATGAGTGTGCAATAAAATGCTCGTCTTATGATGCCAAAGGTTTCAAAGGCCCAGTGCCAACTAAGGATAGGTGAGAATTTTATTTCAGTTTGGATTTGATAAGAAATTACCAAAATTGGCATTCTCCATATTCAAGAGAAAAAGAACTTGAGATTAAAGCTATTTGAATGTGGGACAACCAAAACTGACAGATTTGTCCATCCAGGCTCAAGACTGAGAGTTTGAATCCCTGGGTACTCAACTGTGTTAGTGATCAAGTAGGGTTGCCAGCTCTTTTTTCCTATATGCCCCTCTTCTTTAACACTTATATGGCAAGCAGATACAGCATGGCCCTTTAGATGCTGGGAATACCTGTACCTATGGAATTTGGCCAGTGCAGACAGGTGAGAATTTTGTTTCAGTTAACCTTTCTTCATAAGCATTGATCAAAATTTGTAAAGTTCTTCATATTTTGGAGAGAAAGAACATGATATTTAAAAAGCTTGAATGTGGGGAAAGCAAAACTGACAGATTTGTTCATTCTTTGTTCCAACTGCATCGTTGTTGTTATTAAATTTGCATCCCACCCTTCTTTTAACTTGCCGTAATGTTAGCCATAACAACAGGAATTTGTAGCATATGATGACCCTACATTGTACATTCACTGTGAAGGTGTGGCAGGCCATGACACAAGTTACAACGTGTGCATCGACCACACAATTCCTTGCTGAGAAGCAAAAAGATCAAGGGGCTGGAGAATTTCCCTATGCTGTGATGGGCTTTTTAGCTTAGAAATTAATAATAATAATAATAATAATAATAATAATAATAATAATAATAATGGGCATGAATAATAGAGGTGTGTATAAGTATGCATTGTAAGAAGAAAGTAGATAATACTAGAGACCAGGTCTACCCAATTATGCTGGATGCAAGAAGATTAAGGAGAGAGAAAAGAAAGAAGTTCTTCACACAGCACATAATTAATCCATGGAATTTGTTGCCACATGATGTACTGATGGCCACCAGCATGGATGATTTTAAAAGGGGATTAGAGTAGTTCATGAAGAATAAAGCTATCAGTGGCTGCTGATCATGAAGACTATATATTACCTCCGATATGAGAGGCAGCATGCCTCTCAATACTTGTTGGTGAACCTGAGCAGGAAGGTTCTGCTTGTGGGATTCCATTGGATCCCTGGATGGCCACTGTGGGAACAGAACGTTGGACTAGTTAGGCCTTTGGTCTGCTCCAGCAGGGCTCTTCTTATGTTCTCATGTTCATAACTCCCATTTAGGGTCCTAAGACAGAAGTGGGCTGAGGAACACACTGATACCTGGTTAAATGAAAATTTTAGAAGGGAAGACACAAGATATTAGCTATATTTTGAAAGAGGATGCTGAACTCCTGTAAATTTCACAAAAGCCAAAATTCCTTGCAGCACAAGCGTATATGTCTTTACTCATAAGTACATCCCACTGGGTTCAGTGAAGCTTATTATCAGCTACCTCTGCATAGGATCGCAGCATTAAACTTCCTCCTTTTTTTATATGGTATTCTTTGGTGGGGTTAAAGACCCACTCCTCCCACATCATGGTACTGACCTGCATTGGGGACCCTGCAGCTACCATTAGTTTTAAAATATAATATATTCACACAATTTTAAATTGTATGAATAACATCACATCTGTTTGGCCTCATTTCCATTGGTTTTTTTTTTTTACGTTCTTCTACAGGGACAGAGCTTAAATCAGTAGTGGGTAGCAAAAGAAAAAAAAGAAAAAAGTTCTGAAGAGGCCAGGCTTCAGCTCTGCAATTTTCAGCTGGCATGAGAATCATAGCTGTTGTGTGAAATGGTGCAATAAAAACCACATCCAGGCTCCTGTGGGTATCTTTAGACCAGCTGTCATGAGCACTTGCCCTTAGGGTCAAGAAAGAAGCCTGGATAAAATAAAGCCTGGAATACAACAGTCTACATTCATTACAAAAAATATTTTCATTATGTTTTCTGTGTGTAGCGAATTATTTTCTTTTATTACTCTAAGCTGGCTTTAGACATCAAGGGAGCCCGTAGCTGCTGGGGGCTGTCTTTAAAAGCCATTTCACAAAAGCCAAAATGAAAACAACGATAGAACATAATGAGTTTTTGATCCAGGGTCTCCATGAAATTTTATGAGGAAAAAGTCTTCATTGTAATGTAATAAAAATATTGGGTCCCCCCTTTTATTTTCATTTTCTCCTGAGAACCATCATCACCTTGTTTTTCCCCATCTATAAAGGCAAGGATTGACCCCATTTTCCATTAATATAATCCTGGAACGTCTTCTCTTATATTCTCAAACAGACCTTATTTGGGGTTGAAGTCTGGACTTCCAAAAGAAGTTTCAGCTGAGCAATAGAGCTATCACAGTTTCTTTTGCCATTCAATCTCCCTTTGCTGTGACATTGGGAATGTCTAGATGAGGGTTTATCGCAGGGATCGCCCCGGGATCATTCCTATGTGTCCACATGATCCCACTGGGATAAGCAGGATGGCTTTAATCTTGACTTTCCCTGCAGTCTCCGGATCATCGCAAGACCGTGGGATGTTTGGGAAGCCATCCCGGTTTGTTCTTGGCTCCTTGCAAGTAAACGTGAGGAACCGGGCATGGGGCACAGAGCTCTTCAGGAGCTTCATGCCCACCTGGGGTGGGAGGGGGGAGCAGGAGGTTTTCTTTTTTTAAAAAAAATAATACATTTGCGATGGAGTGCTTGTGCGCTCTTTTTTTATTAAAAAAATCCAAAATGGCAGGTGAGATGTCCTCTTCCTCCTGGGATGTAGCACACCACATGTGGACTGAGGAGGATCTCGTGATCACCATATCATGAGATCCTCCCCCTCCACCACCCACCCACCCCTGGTGTAGACATGGCCATTGATGAACTCCTAACACAAGGGCTCTCTTTGTTATAAGGTTATAAATGGAGGATAAGGCTATCAATGGCTACTAGTCATGTTGGCTACATATTACCTCTGGTATCAGAGGCAATATACCTCACAGTTGCTCGGAAACATGAAAAGGAAGTTGCTGTTACTCATGTATACTGTGGGCTTCCCATAGGTATCTGGCTACAGTGGGAACAGAATGCTGGATTAGATAAGCCTTTTGTCTCATCCAACAGGACTCTTCTTAGATATTGGGCAGGGAAGATTTTTGAAGAGGCTGTAGCTAAAACAAATTTTAAGGCAAATATTCCCAAGCAAGTTCTGTGGTCATCCCATGAAGCTCAATGGTGGGAAATTCAGGACAGATAAAACAAAGTACTTCTTCACATAGTGCATAGCTAAACTATGGAATTCACTACCACAAGGTGTAGTGATGGCCACCAATTCAGATGGTTTTAAAAGAGGGTTGGATAAATTCCTGGTGGAGAAGGCTATCAATGGCTACTAGTCCTGATGGCTATGGGCTACATTCAGTATCAGAGGCAGTAAGACTTTATACAGCAGTTGCTGGGGAACATGGGCAGGAGGGTGCTGCAGTACTAATGTTCTGCTTGTGGATTCTTGGTCGATAGCTGGTTGGCCACTGTGTGAACAGAGTGCTGGACTAGATTTATTTTATTTATTTATTGCATCTTTATACCACCTAATAGCAGAAGCTCTCTGGGCAGTTCACAAAAATTAAATGGACCCTTGGTCTGATCCAGCATGGCTCTACTTATGTTCTTGGCTTACTCTTGCTTTGGGAATCCTCTGGTCCAACATAGGAAGTAGTATGGGGTTGCAGAGGATAGAAGATTCTTCCTAGGCAGGATTTACACTACTTCTTTATAATAGTATTGAAGTGCATTGACAACTGTTGAGGCTCATGACACATTCCATATACCATTTCCAAACCGCATTCATAGTTTTATATCCTGCTTCATGTAGATCTGGCTTATAGTGAATTAACAAGAATTAAAATGTACACATTTTAAAAGTATTTGTCAATAATGAATTTCAAATGCAATGTTTGAAAATTTTCAATTAAAAAATAAAATAAAATAACCCAGAGTTTGAAATGCTGTCATATACTCTGACAGGGTTAGAGAAGGAGGATAAATTCCATGAATATCATGGCTGGTAGCAATTCATAATTACTTTCCTGATGAATTTCTCTACTTTTTATGAGATATAATTCAAAATCAACTCTAAAATCCAACATTTTTCTCAAAGTCAATGTGAGTTCAGCCCCAGATTTAGACACAATTCTCCTATCTTTCAAACATGGTTTCTAGTGCAGTGATGCATAGGTACTTGCTGTTTATAAAGTACCAGTCAAAAGGTATCCTGGGGTCAGGGAGCAGCTAGTTACATTTATTTGCTTGTTTGTTTGTTTACGACATTCATACCCCACTTTTCACTTCCAAAAAGGGAGTCGTTGCAAGTGGCATTCAAACAATCTTTAAAACACATTTATGACAGCACAAAGCAGCAGCAAGGGCAAAAACACAAAGAACCAAAAGCATCAGTCATGATTTCTTGCTTTGTGTTCATTGTTATTTTATTTTCTGTCTGCCTCTCTTCTATGATAGTGTGTGCATGGGGCGTGGGGCATGACACAGCTATCCTATTTGGAAATTTAAATATGGCTCCAAGTGCTATTCTTTACAGAGTTTGCATTGCATTTTTCACAAGACTTTTATGACTTGCCAATAAATTAGAATATATATTTCTGTACTCTTTGCATTGTAACATCCTTGCAAATATCCATGTCTGAGTGACAGTGTTGTGGCTCAGGAGACACTTTGAGCTGGAGTTTCTTACTGAAGAGTTTTCTTCCCTGTCATCTCAAATGTCATTTCTGAAACATTTATCACAAGGAAGGCACTGTCATTGGACAAATAATAGGGCTGTGTGATGATAGCTCAGATACACACTTTCTCTCCCACTTCACTGACAAGTCCTGCTGTTGGCTGCTGGAGATAATAAGAGAGCTCAGATCCATCAGTAGATACAACAAGAAGGACACAGGTCACTATCTGAAATAGCACTGCATGTGCTATGTAGAAGCAGGATAGCTATCAATACTGAGGAATTCTAGGTTGAAGGATAGATGGTGTTCCTTGGGAGCTGATAGCACAGGTTGAAAGATCAAGAGGAGGATCTGTCTGAAGAACACCCATTGAGTTGCATGTGCTCCTATGCAGTAGCATGACAGATAATGCAGATATTTGGGGTGATATAAGTTATCCTTTTCTTGCTTTCACAGCGAAAGGTTAAAGTGAACAGCTCTCCTTTATAACGCCTTCGACATGTCTTGATCAACGGTTGCTTTCCATTTGTTTTTTTTTGGGGGGGGCAGGCAAGTCACAGTCCATCTTTCAGGAGTTTTGCTTGCTCTTTCCAATTGCACAGCACTCTCAAAGAGTTGATCTCACCATCTGCGAATACAATACCATTTGGGAACAGTTATTTTTACAGTGTCCAAAAATATTCAAGCCAATTTAAAGAGCAGATATGAACTGGGCACGGCCCCATTCCTGATTGCCAACATTTCAGAAAGGGCTGATGAATCACAGTAACAAGGAACAGGGAGAGAATAAGATAAGGGAAGAGAAGGGGGAGCAGCAAGATAACACAATTACTTGATTTAAGTACACATGCATTGTAATAGCTCAATTACAAGGTTGCTGTGCTTTGCTGCTAAATTTACACTTGATTTTATCAAGAAGAATGTAGACAGATGCACAAAACCAGGAGTGCTCAAGACAATCAGCTCTAAAATATGCAAGATAGATATGGGCTCATGGGGAGGAAATGGCTACCAGAAAATAATGTCAAGACACTTGGCACCACTTAAGCCTGATGATTAGGTTGGAGTGGGAGGAAAAAGCATGCAACTATTTAAAAGGATTAAAAACAAATGTTTTGTGTGGGTGTGTGTTTTTTTTTTCGTGGTGGGTGGTGGTGGGAGACACAGGACACCCGGAGCTAAGTAGCACATACAAAAGGAATGGTAGCTAATAATAAGGTCAGTGTCTGTTATTATCGTGCCACACTGAGCATGATAATTCAAATAACACCCTTTTCTTTGTAACAGTACAGTATATTTACTCAATGCATTTTTCTGATTCAGTGCATTATTTTAAAATGGAACATTTCAATCCCAGCCACAATAATGGCATGGATTTTTCACTATGGGAGAAGACTGAACAAACTGTGGCAAAATGTATGTTTTGCTCATATTCCTGAACTCCTTTCTTTGTGTCTTCCTCCTTTTTACAAACTATGGGCATCTGAGCCTTGATGCTGTACCAGCACGTACTCTCTGCTAAACCCCTTCTGTAAGGATTGGAAAGTGAATGGCTGATTTAATCAGTTGCTGCAGAATCCTGGTTTCTTTAGTGTCCATGGAGGGAATGAGTCAACCAAGCTCTTGCAGTACCTTGGATACAACCCAAGGGTTGTATCCAAGTTACTAGGTTGTATCCAATGTTAGGCTAACGTAAGTCCCATTCATTTCAATGGGTTAATGCTAAGTAAGACTAATGTTGGGTACATCATGAAGGATGCAGTGAATATGTATGCACATATGTATTTCACATCTGTACCTCCCAATAATGGTACAAGCAATAAAATAACATAAAAAGAGGTTAAAACAGTTATAGAATAAAGCCAAAGTAAAACCAATAGCATGCAAAGATCGAAAAAGTATGAACATGTTTTTGTCTTTTTTGTTTTGTTTTTTTAAAAAAACTGAAGGATTCAGAAGCCTCAGATAATAATAATAATAATAAAAAAGATGTTCAGCTCAGACTGAAAAGACCACAAAGTAGATGCCTGGGAAGCTTCTTTGGGAGGGCATTCCACAACTGGAAAAGTCCCTCTCCTTACTATCCATGTGGTGGTAGGGCACTTGGAAGTGGGGCCTGAAAATGATTTGGGTCTGGGACAGGTATATACAGGAAGAGCCAATCCTTCTGGTAACCAGGCACCAAATTACCTAGGACTTTAGAGATTAATACCAGAACTTTGAATTGGGCCCAGAAATTGACTGGAAGCCAGTGCAGTTGACAAAGCACTGGTGTAATATGATTGTATGGACAAGTCCCTGTTAACAATCTTTCTGCCCTATTTTGGACCAGCTGATGTTTCCAGACTGTTTTCAGAGATGGACCCCACTTAAAATGCACTGAAGTAAACCAAACCAAAGGTTGCAAGAGCATGGATAATTGAAACTAGGCTATCTCTGGCTAGATATGGCCATAATTGGTTTACCAAATTAAGATAATAAAAAGCACACAGTGTCACTAATGTCACCTGTACCTCCAATAACAATGCTGTTTCTGAGAGCACCCCAAACTATGCTCTTTTAGGAGGAGTGGAAGCCCTTCCAGAACAGGTTGAACATTACTCTGCCAGGCAGAAAAACTACTAACATAACCTCTGTGTTACTTTCATTTTGGGCATTGGAAATCATCTGGTCACAACTACAGAAAAGTTTGAAAAATATAGCAATAGTTTTAGAGTGTCATTACATGGGGGGAAATCAGGTCTCCTTACCATCCCTTCTCTTCCCCTGCTTTTGTCCCTCATTACTTTTTCTTTCTGCCCAGAGGGGAAAGAAGAAGTAAACAAAGACCGTGTGGCCAATTCATTGGCTTTTTTATCATGCCACTTTTCCTGCACACAGACAACAGGAGATCGTGGCGCATTCTGTTTTTTTAAAAAAGTCAGATTAAAAGAGGTCTATTTTGCAACAGAAAAATGAGTGGAAGGATCGGAAGGCATGTGGGCAGTAGTGAGTGTGCAATAAAAAGCTGGTCTGATGACCCTCTTACAATGTGGATTCATTGATTTTAAAATGCTGTTTCCTTGCTCAGTTGAGCTGACAGTACAGAGGATAAAATCTAACATCTAAGTAGGACCTAGAAGGATCCTAGCATGGATTCTAGCAAGGCCTGTTTAGCAACAGACTGGTTCCTTACACAAGAGTAAGCCACAGTAATTTGAGTAGGAAACTACAATGGGGGAATTGCAGGCTAGTAAAATAAAAATGAAAGGCTATATGTTCAATTCCAAAGGGAAAAACAACATCAACAAGTACTTCAAACTCATAATTAAACAAGCTCTCCGCAATTAAATGGGAGACAAAGTGTAATAATGCTAGGATTGTGAATGGACTAGCACATAAAATAAATAATCAAGGTATCTGAGAAACACATTCAAATGCAATCTGCTCTTGTTGAATTTCCTCCATTGCTATATTATTATTATTGTTGTTGTTGTTGTTGTTGTTGTTATTATTATTATTATTATTATTATTATTATTATTATTATTATTATTTTGTTTCCTGGGAAGAATTCATAATTTTCCATGATATGGGAGAAATGGCAAACTTGTTTTTTTTTTTAATATAAAGCTTTTTTTTTTTTTTTTTTTTTTAAAAAAGGACATCATGCCCCATTTTCCAGCCTCATAAAATACAGCCATGCTACAAGTTAGGTGTCTACCATGTGCCACCGTGGCTATTATTACAGTATCCTAACCTTACGAAGGGAATCAGAACTATCATCTCTACATCAAACTGAATGTGTATGTGCAAAATGGTAGGACTAAGTAATTATTGAATGCTTTACAATCTTTGAATCTAAAAGATAATTATTGTGATCTCTTTTCTTCGTGTATATCAATATATGCAACATGTACTTGTTTGTCACGTTTTTAAAAAGTACTTCTGGCTGAGGTATTATTATTATTATTATTATTATTATTATTATTATTATTATTATTATTATTATTATTATTTGAAAGCTTATGTTTATTCTTGGAATAACTAGAAAACCCTTCATAAGAGAGTGCTTGTGAAGTTCCTCTATTTGCAGAGCTTTTTCCAATAGCAAAACACTGTGTGAAGAGAGACGTGTTAGCAACTTGCCCTGATTTGGATATGACTCCTTTATGAAACAAGGAAAGGATTTATGTAGTTTTTTGTGTCTACTTTCCACCATTGCCTGTTCATTCTTCTATAAAGCATATGCCTTCAATATCCTCTTGGCTACAATAATACAGTCACTGTCCACAAAGCCTAATATAATTAGACTAGTCCTGGTTGCACCTTTTCCTTCGGTGTGCTCCATCCCTATGGTAACAATAATTTCACTGCGGCACTTTGTCTGTTTTTGAGGTTGTGTTTACTGAAGCAAAGGCCAGTAGGTTCAGAATCTGATTAGCACAGATGTGCCAGAACTGTGTCTTTGAAAGCAGGAATGGAGTTAGCGGAAACTGACTGACACACTAGAAGGCTGAGGTTGTTGTGGAGGTGGCTACATTGTTCATTAAGATGCCTCTTCCTGACTGTCCCAAGTGTGGTACCAATGTTCTCCTCAGGTGGGGTTGCTCCTCAGCTGTCTCGGTGCTAAAATGTCATGAAATATAATGAGCCTGAGCACATCTTCAGAAGTGTCCTCCAAAAGAAACATGTTTATAAAAGTCACATGCTCAGGTTGAGGGGCTATTGGAAGTTTCCATGATGTGATTTCCATCTTCTTTATGTGGGGAAACCCTTGGTTTGAAAACAAACATATATCAAGCTGTTGAATAAGTACAGTCTTACTTTGAGGGAGGCAGAAACCAAGGCTATGACCCATCGAATGTTAAGCACATTCCAGTCCCATTGAGTTCAACAGATGACCCAGTGAAATCAGTAGGGCTTCAATGTGCTGAACTTTGGATCAATCATATCCAAGTTCTTGTTCGGGTACCTAAAAGTGCCACTCCCATTCTCTACTCAAAAACATACATTTCTAGAGATATCACATTAGAAACACAAGAATAACTGCACACATGTGTTAAATGCACAGAACTGGGAAAATAAGAACTCAGATAAGTAGGCAGGCACAGACAAAACTTCTCTTTTACTATTGTAGCTATAGTGAAAGAGAAACTTCTCAGTGTGGGTCCATATCTTATTGTTACAAACTATGGGTAGTTCTGAAAGCTTAAAGAAGGTGGGGGTCACATGAGCAGCAGTTTGGAGAACTGGGATAACGCAGTATTTAAGAACCCTTCCTGGTCGCCTGTAATCCTGCCTGACCACAATGTGCTTTGATAATGGGAAATATTAGAACTTTCTCATAATGGCTTAATGAGGGAGGCCTGACAAACGATCATGCAGTGCAGTCAACCAGCCCAAAATGTTAATGATTCACTAAAAACTAATTTGAATGGATTTTTTTTTTCCTAATAAGAAAAGAATAAAGCTAACTGTATATTAGCTGGAGTTTTATTTGGATCTTTTCCTCTCTGTATCTTCCATGAATCTCTCCCATTTAACATTTTGATTTATAGCCATGGTAAAATACATGTCAGGCATTTGATTGGGAGGGAACTGCTGAGTCATTCCTCATCATGTAATTGAAGCGGGAAAGCACTGGAAGGAACAAATCTGTCTAGAAGCTCCAGTCGGTTTCCAGCTTCTGTTGTCCTTGAATAAACTCATGTCTCTACTACATCTGGATCTTACTGCCTATCTGGTCCCAATCATCAGGTCATAGCAGCAACATTACTCTGAAGTTTCATGGCTTTAGCCTCCTTCTCAGGGTCTCCAGAAAAAGGACTAAAATCTCAGGATAAAGGACCTCAATCAAGGAAGGAGGCTATTTTGGTGTTCTCTAAACGAGCTATTTATAGAATGCTCATTTATGGCTGTTCACAGAATTTACTGGGTCAATTTAACAATCCTGAAGTCAAATAGGGGGCAGCAGCATTTAAAGTTGGCATTGCACTATGAAGCTGCCGAGACAGGGAGGAAGGGCTTTGAATGGAGGGAAAAGAGGGCAAATGCTTCCCTGAAACAAAGGGAGGCAGATCTGATCCCCATGTGTCTCCTCAGAAGTAAGTCCCATTGTGTTCAATGTGGGTTACTGCCAAGTAAGTGTGATGAGGGTTACAGCAAAATCTTATTTCTACTCAAAAGTAAGTTGTGGCTTTCCTGGGCGCTGTGAGGAAACAGAAAACAAGAACACCCCTCCTTTTCATACATGCCAGGGAGGGAGGAAAGGAGGCGCTCCCTTGATTCAACTGCACCTGCCATTTAAAGGCACCCCAACAAACAGCAGCAGGACCTTCCCTTGCCCCTCTCCTCCCGTGTAATCCAATTCATATCAATTCATACCAATCTCGTCAAAGAAACAGGAAGCACAACAGTGACGGATAAACAATGGGATTTCCCTTAATGTAGAGAAGCTCTTTGAGTTCTTACCACTTGTTCCATCCAATGACCATCAGGCTTAACTACTGAGACACCTTGACCAGCCAGGTTTTTCTTCTGACCATCCTCTTTTCTCACAAAGAGGATGCTCCTACCTCGCCCATAGATTTCACTTTTGCTGCCATTGGCATCCTAGGGGATTTCGCAGTAGCAACAAAAGAATAGCTGATTATTATTTTTTGGGGTGAGAAAATGCTGTTTTCCATCTAAATTAATCATTGTAGCATAATGAAGCACTTTTGGGTGTTTTTGTTTGTCTGTTTGCTGCTGCTCTGAATTTTGACAGTGCAGAGGCAGTGGCAGGGATCTATGGGTGGCGAGGATAGCATGCAGGCTCTATGTTGCCCACCCCTGAACTACCCCATCAGTCTTGCCCCCGAGACCTGAAAGGCATCACTGTTTAGTTCACAGGCACTACTGCTGCTCTCTGAATCTCACGATTTAGGTTTTTGGAGGCCTTGCAATCTAGCCTGATGACTGTCTTATGTGCTGATCGGTGTGGGCTCTCTCAGAGCTGTCCCATGACCATCCTGGCTTATTTAAGTTCTATTCCATCCATCTGTCTGGGGAGGTGCCCCTTTTCATTGTGAGTCTGACTGGCTCTAGGAGCCAAAAAAGATAGGGGGAATAGTCATCTTCCTGTCTAGTGAAATAGTCTACTCTCTTCACCTCTAATTAGTCGTAGCAATGAAAAGCAAAAGGAGTCTGCCCACCAGCTGGCCTTGTTAGTTCTGCAGCAAGAAATCCACAGGAGCTGCAAATCTCAAAAGTGCTATGGAGCTCTTTATTTATTGGGAAAATAAAACTGCAACACCAATCTGTCTCACGATGAAGACTGATGTAATCTTGTGACTCATGGGGGCATCTTAATAACACTATCACTGCTTGCTGTATACTCATAGATACTTTCCCCTCATCCTACTGTGCAAGCAGTTATTGTGCTTTTCACAATACAGAAAAACTGGAGAAAGTGGATGCACAAGTGCCTTGCAACATGTGAAGGGGGAATTTGTGAATCTCTGGTGTTAATCAGTCTAGATTAGGGGTAAGCATTATAGTGCCCCCCAGGTGATTTGGACTACAAGTCCAATAATTTATGACCATGTTGGCAGGTTCTGATGGGAGTTACAGTCCAAAATATCTGGAAGGTACCACATTGCCTATCCCAGGTGTAAACAATAGGGATGAAGAGAGCTTTGGCTACTGAGTGGTATAGAAACGTAAAAATAAATAAATAAAGAAACAGTCAATTTCCAATCCAGGACAATTTATTTATTATTTATTTGTTTATTACATTTATATCTTGCCTTTTTTCCCCTCCTAGGAACCCAAGGCCACTTCCATAATCCTCCTCCTCCTCTCCATTTTATCTTCACAACAACAACCCTCTGAGGTAGGCTGGGCTGAGAGTCTGTGACTGGCTCAAAGTCACTTACTGAGCTTCCATGGCTGAGTGGGGACTAGAACCCAGATCCCCAATTCCTAGTCCAAAACTCTAGCCACTACACCACACTAGCTCTCATATATTAATTCATAAGTCCATTCCTGTTTCCACATCAAACTTTGGTTTACACACACACACACACACACGTTGGCCAGAATGCCTCAAAAACTCAAGACTTCATCAAGAGCAAAGCAGCAATCTGGATTCCTTCAACACGTATCTAGATACGTCAAAAAGCCATGTTCCAATTATGTTCTAATTTCTTGGGAAAGATGTAGGTGTTCACATTCTTTATTTCTTAATATAAAAATATTCTATAATAAAAACTCTTCCCTTTACCTGTGCAGTACAAATGGTCACTCTAGTTGGAAGCTCCAAACTGCTTCGCATTCCAGGGCTCCTCCATGCTAAAAATATATTGAAGGATTCTGTATTGTTGAGAATGAGAACCTTGGTGTCTCTCTCCTGTGTGCTCAGCAAGCACACCGCTCCCTTTTCCATTTCCTTTTGCAACTAACGCTATCAGAGCAATGCTGTTCAGTAGTCCCTGGGGAACCAAATGTCAGTTTTCCAGATGGCAAGCTGCCAGTCCAGCGATCGTGTTGAAAGTCACTGAGGGAATTTACTTTATTGCAGAACCAAAGAACATCGCTTCATAATACACCTTGTGTACATGATTGGGGCACAACAATAGAATGAGGTAGCCAGGAGAGAAGTGAGCCTACTCTAATGTATCTTTATGGGTCATGTTTCGAAAAGACTCCTGCAGCTGTATGAAGTTATTGCTGGGGGAAGAAAATCCATTTTCATAATAAAGAAGCAGTAAAATCTTCAGGAATGAAACAAGCACTTCACGAGATGGTTTGCTTCCAGCTTGGACTAAGACTTCTTTTTTTCATGAACTATGATTGAGAGAAGGGAAGGAGGGGGGTTGTCAGGTTGGGGGCCCATTTATGGCTGTTTATACCCCCTTGCATGTAGAGAAGAAACTTGACTGCATAAACACAAGGCCTGAGTAGACGTGCAGCATTTTCCATCATTGATACCAGAGGCTATTATCTTTATTAAGATTGTGAGTTATTATCATTATGTGCCATTGGGGAGAAATTAGCCACGGGGGAAAAATTACACTTTAGGAAAACACACACATACACACACATCAGGAGATTTGTCTGATCAGCAATGCTATTTTGGGAGCTGAACACAATTATCTGAAAGTAGGAGTTTGAAGGACTATATATATATATATATATATATATATATATATATATATATATATGTTATGTAAACTTCTGGCTGTGCAGCAGTTGAAAAGACTTTTGTTGCTGATACCAGATCTGTCTACAGTGCCCTGTGTTCCATTGTGATTTGTAAAATAAAATGTATGTCACATGTACATTGCATAGTTGTATGTCATAATATGATTTGATTTCAGCATTTTACTCAATGGTAGTGTAATGGATTTCTTTCTCAGAAATTCATGTTCAGTAATGCCAGATGGTTTAGAATAGATACTTATGCATTGTATGGACATGTTGCATTAGTTTCAAGGACAACGGCATAGCAGCCTTTTCTACCGCACCAATCCTAGAGATATCATGCATGAGATTAACCCATACTATCTTTATAACAACCCTGTTAGGTAGATTAAACTGAGAGAATTACTTTCCTATGGCCATCCAGTTTGCTTTTGACCTAAGCAAGGGTTTGAACCCAGGTCTTTCTATCCAATTTAGGTAAGTGTGTGCTGACAATCCCCCCACCTGCATTCACTTAATGCAGGGAGGGGGCAGGTGTATGCCTGCCAACCACATCCCAAATGCTGATGCACTCTGAGAGAAAAAAATATCCTGTTGTTGTTATGTAATGTTTACTTTGTGTGGTCTCTGTGAGGCTATAGTGTATCGGAGGCCTTGGTTGTTATTGTCAAAAGTCTTGTATTAGTAGCTTAGTGATGTTCTGAAGAGGGAGATAATTGCTTTGAATATTCTTAGATGGGGCCTGGATCAGGTCAATTAAATTCTAGCTAGACAGGAAAAAAGCAGTTGGAAGAAGGTCTGCTGGATGGTGTGTAGTGTTTTTGAAGGACTAGGAGAAAGCTGAGGCAAAAGTGAATAGGTCTGGATATTAAGTAATTCCTGCTCTGTGAGGTAACTATACTATGGCTGGTGAAGATCAGAAATAGGGAGCAGGTGGCTGTATTGAGCCAGGAGGCTGCCCTAAGATCTTTTCGGAGGAAGGTTAAAGAAGCAGCCATTAAAACCCAGATAAACTGTTGGAGCAGCCAGAATTGCAACAAGAGGAGCTTTGGTGTCAGAGGATGACTGTACCCAAGAGCTGGACCTGGCTGTGAGTATATTTGGCTAGGTTTAGGGAATTTGGCGTGAGGTAAAAGAAGTCATTAAGAAGCTTGTAGCAGCAACAGTGTCTTTTGAGAAGAACTGTCAATAAGCAGTCTTTTGAAAACACCAAAGTAAATATAAGCATTCCCTTATTTACAAAATATCACCTTATTAAAGTAATTTGTTTAATAGTGTTTTTTAAAAAGCATTTGCTCTAAATAAGAAACCCCATAGGTGGGATTGCCTAGTGAAGGAGCAGTTCCCCATATGTAGTGGCAGGGCTGAAGAGAGAAAATTCCCCATCCACCACCTATATTTGTGGTGGAAAAGGCAGTATATACACAATACCCTTTCGGATTGCTGTGAAATGTGTGGGTGGTGATGTCACATCACATTTGGTGGTGTGACCAGTGAGCATTGTGCTATGCATGGGGGAACATCTGCACACATCTGTTTATTATAGTATAATATATTGACTTTGGGGATCAAAGGAATTAGGTTTTGTAGAGCAGTGAAATAGCATGGTATACTAGAAGTCACTTGGGACCACCAGATGGCAGTGTCAATGGAATAAGCAAGGTAGGATTGATTTGGGATGAGTGAATTCTCCAGTTCTATTCCTTCCTTGTTCCATGAATTCTCTTTCACTACATTCCATTCTCTCCAGAAATCCTGTTTATGTATGGGAAATGATATAAATCATGTGCAAATAGGAATGTGCAGCTTGCCTCAGTTCCTTCAGTTTTCTCGCGTTCCTCCATGATTTACTGATGCACACGTATCGAGCACTATGTAAATGAGGCAGAGCCATCAATATTTTTTTAGTAAGGCGTTCTGCTCATGTACACATAAACTCCTGTTCATTTATAAACACACACATACACACACAAAGGTAAAACACACAAAAAGTCTCATGATAAAACTACATGTAATAACATAAAGGTTACTTTTATGAATGTGTATGTATATATAACTTCTACTCATTGGGTCCTATAGGGATTAATTAGAATAAACTTGCAAAAAATATAACAAAATAAGTCTTTAGTAAACATTAAATTAAAAAAACACACGCCACAACTAGTCTGTTTATGTCCAATTTTTTTTATATATATTTTTTAAAATATGGATCTCTTGCTTGTAGCTCAGTCCGAAGTGTTTTTGTATCTCATATTCAGCTTGTGATGGAATTGTTGTAGATCACAAGCTGAATATGAGCCAACAGTGCGATATGGCTGCAAGAAAGGCAAATGCTATTTTGGGCTGCATTAATAGAAGTATAGCTTCCAAATCACATGAGGTACTGGTTCCTCTCTATTTGGCCTTGGTTAGACCTCATCTAGAGTATTGCGTCCAGTTCTGGGTTCCACAATTCAAGAAGAATGCAGACAAGCTGGAGCGTGTTCAGAGGAGGGCAACCAGGATGATCAGGGGTCTGGAAACAAAGCCCTATGAAGAGAGACTGAAAGAACTGGGCATGTTTAGCCTGGAGAAGAGGAAATGGAGGGGAGACATGATAGCACTCTTCAAATACTTAAAAGGTTGTCACACAGAGGAGGGCCAGGATCTCTTCTCGATCCTCCCAGAGCGCAGGACACGGAATAACAGGCTCAAATTAAAGGAAGCCAGATTCCAGCTGGACATCAGGAAAAACTTCCTGACTGTTAGAGCAGTATGACAATGGAATCAGTTACCTAGGGAGGTTGTGGGCTCTCCCACACTAGAGGCCTTCAAGAGGCAGCTGGACAACCATCTGTCAGGGATGCTTTAGGGTGGATTCCTGCCTTGAGCAGGGGGTTGGACTCGATGGCCTTGTAGGCCCCTTCCAACTCGGCTATTCTATGATTCTATGCTGGGTGTTATGGAAGTCCTTTTTGTAGGTTTTCTTAACTTTAATTCACAGGGCAATCCCCAATTCGTAATGCAAATTTTTGTGAACCGCCCAGAGAGCTTCGGCTATTGGGCGGTATAAAAATGTAATAAATATAATAAATAAATTTTGTTTCTTCTCTCAGCCCTCCCTCTGAGTGAGGACTCCATCCAAGGGACTAAATTATCTACTCCATAGGGGTTACATGTGCACATTGGCAATGTAGAGAGGTCAAAAGGCATGAAAAAACTGAAAACAATGTCAAACTGTGCATGCTTAGTGCTCTGAACAAAACTCAGATTTTTTTTAAAGGAATAGTGAATTCCTAAGCATTGTTCCCAGTTCAGAAATAAGACCTGGCCAGATCTACACTAAGCATGATATAACTCTTAGAAAAAGTTTTGAAGACTATATAGGGAGTGTGTCCTGGGCCTCAACAGTTGTCGCTACTGTTATAAACCATTTTAAAGCAGTGGTGTAGATCCTGCCAATGTAATTTAGAATTTCCCAATCTGGGGAGAAATTTCGATGAGAAGGATTTCAGAAGTATTTCTTGTATAAATATTCTTGGAATTTAAATAACAGTGAGTGGGTAAATAACTAACAGCACTGAAAAGTGTCAGGGCAGTTATTTATTTATTTATTTATTTATATAGCACCAACAATGTACATATTGGCAAGCTCTAGGGATGGAGAGAAATTCATTCAGTTCACACTTCCATGTGATGTTACCTATTTTTTCACTTTTTTGCTATATGCAACCTGAAACTCTGTCAACCTTTGAAATTTGCATTTTTCCAAGTTTTGCAATGGAATTTTCCAATTAAAATGTGCACAAAAATCAAATGTTGGTGGAAAGTACACAGAAAAATGTGCACAATGTTGAAGATAACAAAAATGCATTATATTAAGAAAACTGCTTGCCAAAAATGTGTGTATTAGGAGAAATGCAGACAAAAATGCAAACACATTTTTATGCAAATCATTTTTTAAAAAGTATTCTTCGAGTTTGAGATGACATGAATTTAAGATTATAAAAATGAAACAATGAGAGAAACCAGAATTGGCAGATTCATCCATTCATAGTTAGCTCCATCGACTTCTGCAATCCTCCCCCAGGATTTTCAACTATTCTTCCTTTACTATATTGGACTTCAGGCCTTCTTGCTTGTGACTGTCTTTTTCTCCCATTAATCTCAGTATAAGGGTTATATGTAGGCTGCTTAGAATTTTTCCTGAGGTGACTTTTTCTCAGCAAATCGTTTGTGCACACCTTCAGCTTGGGAATCAAGTCACTTTTTCCATGTCACTACAGCCATTCATTTTCAGTCTGCAAGATGGATGGACAAATCAGTCTATTTCTGGTCCATGTCAGTTTTGCATGTCATATGTCTGTTCCATCCTGTTTCCACATCAATCTGCATTTTTTTAAAAAAATGCAATAAAACCTGTGATTTTTTAAAAACATATTTTTCATAAAATATGCAGTTTTGCACATGTCATCTCAATATATGCACTTTGTCCTAAAATAATCATTTTGTGCATATATTAACTTATATATATTAACTTATATATTTCTCTATACCTTTTGGTACATTTCTTTGAGCCAAGACTGTTTAGTTCTCTAAATGAGTCATTTATAGCGTGTTCATTTTTTGGCCACTCACAGAAGTTTCTGTGTCAATTTAACAACACTGTAATCAAACAGGAAGTCTTCTGTAGTCCCCCCCCCCTTTATTCCATTTTAAAATGCATCACAGATAAACTGGAATAAACCTCTAATGGCATGAAATCGGCAGGGTGTAAAGTTGGCATTGCGCTATGAAGCTGCTGAGGAAGGATTTTGAACAGTGGGAAAAGAAGGTAAAATGCCTCCCTGCAACAAAGGGAGGCAGATCTGATCCCCATGTGTCTACTCAGAAGTAAGTCACATTGTGTCCAGTGTGGGTTACTCCCAAGTAAGTGTAATGAGGGTTAAAGCAAAATCTTATTTCTACTTGGAAGTAAGTCGTGGCTTTCCTGGGGCCTATGAGGAAACAGACAACAAGAACCCCCCTCTGTCGCACACATGCCAGTGAGGGAGGGAAGGAGGAACTCCCTCAATTCAACTGTGTTTGCCATTTAAAGGAGCCCCAAGAAAACAACAGCAGGACCTTTCCTCACCTCCTGTGTAATCCAATTCATATGAATTCCTTTCAATCCCGGCAAAGAAACAGGAAGCACAATAGCACTGGATAAACAACCGGGTTTCACTTAATGTAGAGAAGCTACATTAGTTATCTATTCAAAGTGCTGGTATTGACATTTAAAGCCCTAAACGATTTGGGGCCAGGTTATCTGAAGGAATGCCTCTTCCCATATGTACCTGCCTGGACCTTAAGATCATCTACAGGGGCCCTTCTCCGTGAGCCCCTGCCAAAGGAAGTGAGGCAGGTGGCTACTAGGAGGAGGGCTTTCTCCGCTGTAGCACCCCGGTTGTGGAATGAGCTCCCCAGAGAGGTCCACCTGGTGCCTACACTGTACTCCTTTCGTCGCCAGCTGAAGACCTTTTTATTCACTCAGTATTTTAACACTTAATTTTAACTTAAATTTAAATTTTACTGTTTTAACTCTGTATTTTAATCTTATATCAATTTTGCTGCATGGTTTTATCCTGGTTGTGCTTTTTATACTGTATTTTGTATTTGTGCTTTTAACCTGTTGGTTGTTTTATTATGGTTTTAATTTTTGTGAACCGCCCAGAGAGCTTCGGCTATTGGGCGGTATAAAAATGTAATAAATAAATAAATAAAGCTCTATATCACAAAAAACAGAGAATTGCATAAACTGAATGATAAATGGGTTCATATCTATTTATTTTATGAGAATGTATTTATTTATTGCATTTATATACCGCCCCATAGCCGAGGCTCTCTGGGAGGTTTACAAAAGTTAAAAACAGTAAACATTGAAACAAATATACAAAGTTTAAAAACATAAAAAGCATAAAAACAACAGTATCCTTATGAATACAAATTAAGAATAGGAAGTACAAATTAAGAATAGTTTGCTTAAAAATGTGAACTGAATGAAAACTTGACCCATCCCTAGTTTACTGTGAGGAAAACTGCTTAGTCTGCAAGGTGACCAGTGTAGATGAATGGTTTGCCATGTTGGGGCAGATATCTAAAAGCAGAGTTTTAACATGACCTCTGTGTGGCAGCTATATCATGTACCATCCCTACTGAGGACTGAATCAGATGTACATGTACCTTATTCAGTGATTGCAACCAAATATGTGAACTCTCTCCACTGAAAAGTGTTGCAATATATGAGGTCAGTTAATATAAAATCTGTGTTCTTTCATCTGTAATTGCTATTCCACACTTGCAGTTAGCTATTATACAACATATATGTGTAAACTTACCCTATGAAAAGGAAGGCTAAGAAGATAAATCCATGGCAGAGCCATGGAATGGATTGAATATTTAATCTTTTTTTAAAACAACAACTTCCAAAGTAATTTTTAGTTATCTATTCTTTTTAACAAGAAGTGGCTTGTTAAATGGCTACTTTTGGGAAGAATTCTACCATTGTTAACTTGGCTGTTTCTTCGCCTAGCTCGTGCTTAGAAATATCCAATAATAAAATGCCAAAGTCTGTTTTAAGGTTCTCTTTGAGTAGAAACAAATATTATAGTGAAGTTTCCATTCTGATCTGCCAGATATCATATAACTGGTCAGTTCAAATAGACAGAAATATTTATGTGAAGATTGGTTTGCCAGTATTTAGCTAGTTTTTAGTTCATACTTTAGAATAAAAAAATCACAAAATGCATACATAAGATTTTACACTTTTATTAGTCAGTGTAAAATAATTACCATTCCTTGGTTCCATATTCACGACCTTTATGTTGTTAAGACTCCCATCTGTAAACTCCACTCTACTCATATCAATTAATCTTTAATTACTGTAAGTATAGAAGGAGTTGTACATAAGTATCAAAAGTGTGATTGTAAGTAGTAAAAGGGGTGGCTAATGCATGTTAAGTGATTTTGAGTAGATAGAAAGGGAATGAGTTCAGTGGGCAATATAGTTAGAATCCATCTCCCTAAAATGGTATATACCTAAATAATATCTATTAGGTGTGTGTATGACTTTAGCTCTATGCTTTTCTAGAAGGAAGGTATTTCTAGTAGGTATTTGCCTGTATGATGAACCTAGCCCAGACTGGACCTTCTACTCTTGGGCAATCCCACCACTTACACCAAATGTGGAGGCATACCTCTTCTCACTGGGGCATACCTACTGCTATAGCCATCACACCCTTCATCACTGGGCAATCTCATCCTTCACTTCTGCTACCATCATCGAACTACACTGCTTTATTAAATATGCACCCTTTTCCTAAGGCAGCCGATAATTAGGCATAAAACAAACAAATCAGAGGTGCAAGATACAAAGTTACAGTACATTTTATTGAAAAGAAATAAAACAAGACAGTGTATTACTTAAGATTGCTGTTGCTTTACAAACCAGTTTTCTATATGGATACTTTACAAAAACAGAGCTTCTATAATGTTACTGTTATCACCAATCAGGTGTTAGAAGCCCTAACCAAACAACCTATTTCCCTATCAAGCACCACACCAGTTTAATTCACAGGCCTAGGAATGAGGGCTTGAAAGGCAGTCTTCTCTCTGGAAGCATTTGACCTCCACCTGAGACCTTTAAGGCTGTTCAGGTTTCCCCTAAAGTCTTCAGTTTGGTCCAGCAGCTGCTCTGTCCTCAGACCACCATAACCTGCTGACGCCTAGGATTCAGCTGCTCCAGGAATCTTCCTATCATCACTGGAAGATCTTCTTTGGCTTCTGCCTCATGTAGACTCAGCTGAGCTTCCAGGTCTTGCAGCAGCTATTCTTCCTGACCAACATCGTTCTTAGGCTTCCACTCTCTCATGAAGACACCTCCTGACAATTCTCCCTCAAGCAATTTCTCCCCCAGATGCCTCTCCACAGCTCATATATTTACTCCAGGCACAATCCTCCAGCCAATCAGCTTTAGTATAATCAACTTTCTATCACCCCCACCTCTATTTAACTCAGGACCAATGAGCATCTTCGAATGTTCAATTATTCTTCAACCAGATGGTACCAATTTCATCCCTCTCTTCCCTTATATAAGACAGAAACTTGGGCAGGAACTACACTACTGCTTTAAAATGGGTTATAACAGTATTGACAATTATTGGGGCCCAGGACACAATCCAGATACAGTTTTCAAACCATTTTCAAAGTGTTATATCCTGCTTGGTGTAGGTCTGACCCAGGCCTCATATTTACCTCTCAATGGTAACAGTACTGGAATTCTACCAGCACACCATATTTACAATGTATCTCTCTTTAGCACAAATCTCAGAAAAACGGCATTCAGTATTTTCTTCTTCTGTTGACCTATTTAGTCTTTCAGTCATTGAAAAGGAACATAACTGTTAATATTTTACCTCACAAAAAGTCAGATTTCTTTTCATAGTCTGCAACATGAGTAGGGCTAAAGCCTCACCCTGCAATGGATAGTATCCAATCCATAAGACTTAAGGTAAATTATATTCTGCTAGCATAAGAGATCTCCAATGCAAAGCAAAAAAAGTGTTTGGTGCTGCTGCAAGATTCCTGTAAAATCCACCATGCCAGCTAATTCTATTTGTGTTGCACTAGAGGTCCCTTAGACTACCACAACATGATTTATGTTAGTGCTCATGTCTCATGGGATACTGCCCAAGGTCCCCACATGTTCAGCTGCCATAGAGATCTTTGTGCATTTAGCACAAAGTTCTGAAAGGGGGTTGTAAGCATACAACACTACCTATATATACTCCCTCCCTAGAACTATTTATTTATTTATTTATTTATTTATTACATTTCTATACCGCCCAATAGCCAGAGCTCTCTGGGCGGTTCACAAAACCTGAACATGATGAACCTAGACATGATGAAGTTCCTAATCCTATGTTTCTGTCATAATATCATTGCAGGGGCTAGGGGCACTTGCAGGGGAGAACTTACCCTTCTTCTGCACACCAATTCTTCTTTACAAAAGTTTTCCTTTGTAAAGGGGCCATAGAGGGGCGTAGCTTAGTGGTAGAGCACCTGCTTTGTATGGAGAAGGCCCAGGTTCAATCTCCCACATCTCCAGATATGGCTGAGAAAGAGTCTTGCTTGAAACCCTGGAAAGCCACCGCCAGTTGGTGTGGCCAATACTGGGCTAGATGGACCAATGGTCTGACTCAGTATAAGGCAGCTTCCTATTTTTCTTTCCAGCTATGTGTAGCTATTTTATTGCAGTTTTCCAGACTGGGCTTCAAAATGGGAAGTGACAGCAGCTTGGGGTGGGGGGACGACAATGGACTAATCTACACCAAGCAAGATATTCCACTATGAAAGTGGTATGAAAGAGGTATATAAAATGCAGGAGCCACATTACTGCTTTATAGCGGTATTGAAGTGTACTGACAACTGCTGGGGCCCATTGACACATACCACTTTCATAGTGTTATATCCTGCTTGGTGTAGATGAGCCCAATCTCAGTGAGGGACATTTGAAGATGAGAATTAATGACACAGAAAAAGTTAAGCATTTTCTCCTCCAGCAAGTTCTATCACCTTCATATTGTTATTATTGAGGCAAATAGAGGGCTCATCGCCCAAAAAGGAAAGTTACATCACTGTCATCGTTTCAATATGGATGAGATTATTCTTGTTCCTTGACATAGCTGGATTTCTGTTTTACTAGTCATGGCTCAGTGTTTAAGGTGTAGTTGTCTGGAATTTCCTGTACTGCATCTGGAATGTTTCAGACAGAAAGGGAGGGATGCCAACAGATCGTTCGGAGTTGAGCATTTAATAACAATTCAACATGCCTGTTATGAATTCAAGTTAATAGTCTTTTATCCAATTTAATGGCTAGAGCCAGTTGTTGTTGCTGCTGTTGTTATTGTTGTCCTCATCCATTGCTCTGGGAAAGTGTAAATCCCTCTCTCCCCAGCCCCGCTGAAGTTTCCAGGTGAGTGTTGTCCCAGCTGTTGAGTATCTATTGATAGCAAACTTATGTCTCTGAGGCAATCAGTTCATGAGTATTAAATTCCAAGACAGAGTTTCAAAGCTTCTAGCTGGTATTAAAGTTCCTCATAATTTTATGTGAAAAGCCCTGGAAACAGCTTTCTTATTGGAATGTAAGCTTTAAATGTCAAAGGCAACTTTCCAAATTACTTCCTGATATATAGTGACATACCATGCTTTGGACCATAACCTTGGATTTAAGATATTCAAGAAGCTCAGGTTTTGAGTAGTTTTCAGCCTTTATATTAAAAAAGGCCAGATCCAACAAAACTAATATTTCATGGCATAAATGAGCCCTCAATCCACTTTGTATATTTCCCATGTGTTCTATTATTTCAGGTTAACTTGCAAGAGACACAAAATGGTGCTCTTCTCAGTTTGATCACACTGACCCTGTTCAGATGACGCACTAAGCCACAATGGTTAAGCATTTTGAGCTAAACATTATTTCTTAGTGTATCGTGTGAAATCATCCCTAACTATGATGGCTACATAACCTCAGTGTAAACATGCTTACTACCCATTTGCTGCAAAAGGATTAGTGACCTAACCATGGTTTAGCACATAGTCTGAACAGGCCCTCTGTTTACGCCCTCTGAAGCCCTTCATGTGAGCAGTGTCTTACAAGATTAGGGATGGCGTGAGAGTCCACCCCTGGCTCAAAGTCAGGCAAACTCAGTTCAGCCCCCAAGCTGGGGTTCACAGACTACACCCTACCTGCATGGCCCAGCTCAGCCCTCCAGACCCTGCCTGCAGACTTTGCACACTTCTGGGATTGCTTCCTTTCCCCCCACTATGTTAATGGTGGCCGTCATTAATGCAACAGGGGGAAATACACAATTTCCCCAGCTTTGGGGAAATCACACATCCCCCCCCCACCCGCCAATGGGGATCTTAAAAATCCTATTAACACAAGTATTAATAGGGCCTTGAAGGCTCCCCATTGGTGTTAGTGGGAATGCATGATTTCCCCAAGGCTGGGGAAATTGCATATTTCCCTGGGGATACTGCATATTTTCCCCCTTCATGCTAATAGCAGCTGCCATTAGGCTGGAGGGGGGAAATGAACAGTTTCCCCAGCCTTAGAGAAATTGCACGTCCCCTCATCAAGGATATGTGAGTGGGTGGGTGGGTGTGAGCACTCATGGGGCAGACCCCACTGGGTCCGTAAAACCCAATACAGGATCAGGAACAGAATAATATAATGTGGATGTGTGAATGAACCCTCCAAAATCAAGTCAGTATCTTCCCTAGCTCTTTCCCATCTCCACTTTCTGGTGGCCTGCAAACCTTCCTGTAGACCAGGAACAGTACCGGTGAAGCTCCCAGGGTAGGTTATGGGATATGCATCAGTCAGCTCTTTTTGTCTGTGTAACCAGTGAATAATAAAGGAAGGAGATTTCTTACTCATGTTATATGCATATCCAACTTTCCATCCAAGGAGCCTCCAGGCTTAGAGCAACTTCATATTCAGTATAGACCAGGATGATGCACCTTCAGTTCAAAGTATCCTCTAGAGTCTTAAATGCTTGTGAAACACTGAAATACAGTGTAGTTAGCTAGTTTTAGTTTGGCATTCATAGTATCTGATGGAAGACATCTGTCAATGGTGAGGCAAAGGCAATTTTCAGCAGTTCTTCTTCCCTGTGAGGCCCTACATCCTCTCAAAAGGTTGATGTGCCACAAGGTTGGGTCCCCCTTCAGAACAGTGAGGAAGGTGGCATGTCCATGGAAGGACACCAGCTGAATACCACCCTAAAGTTATAATTTAAAATACAATTTATTATATGAATCGTTCCACTTTTGCATGAGGCTGTACTGCAAATTGAGATTTAAAATTGTAAATTAGCTTCTAGTTTTAGTGGAACTACCACCGCTTTAATTTTCAAAAAAGTGTGTGTGTTCTTTCCCGTGTCAGAGTTGTGAGATTTAATGCTTAAATTCATGTCTTCTCCATCTTCTTCGTATGGTGATATATGCTTTCATCTGTACCTTGCTATCTTTAATATAGAAAAAGGGGAGGGAAGGGGGAGGGGAGGGGGAGAGTGAGTGAGGGAGAATCTTTCACTTAATCCTGTGATATGAGTGTAGATGTTGTGCATGTATAATAAAAACCATCCCTTCTCTTCTGCATCTTACATATTGAAATTCCTCATGGCAGCTATTCTTGATAACACTTAAAAAGTGATTATATCTGTTGTCAATTTGTGTAAATTATTAAAAGCAGCAGGCTCACTGACATTGCATATGAAGCTTAGAGAGAGGTGGAAAGAAGCCAATGATGGAGAGAAATATCAGGGGAGGCAGAAGCTTGAGGGAGATGAAAGAAAATTAATTGATTAAGTGCGGTGGGGGCGGGGGAGAGACTTAGAGCCAGCATTTGGAACATTCTTTTGTTTGAGCTTCAGCATGCTTTTATGATGTACCCACTGAAGGTGTACATAAAGCTAAAGGAAGCCTGTTTAAACAAACAAACAAACAAACAAACGAAAAACACACAAAATGGAGAGAGACACACAATAGGTACACTGAATGTCTTCTATAAATGTTATCCCTCCCCCCTAATCTACCAGTGAATGAGCTTTGGCACCTTTCACTTAATGGCTAGCAGTTATTACCATTTATTCAGCAAGGAGTTACACACTGGATTTCTAAAACAAGATTTTATTGAATTCCAGGAGAGGAGCAATGAAGATAAATTGAGATGTGTCGAGATAAAATTAAAAATTATTACTTGAACAAAATTCAGAGTGTGGCTGGTCATACCGCCACATTTTCAGTTAAAGGCATGAGGAATTAAAGATATGCAACTGATAAAGATGGATGTCTTACTCTCTTGGAATCAACCTGTGCAGTTTAAAGTAAATATTATAATTAGGGATGTGCTCCGCTCCGATTAGGAGCGTAGAAGCAGTAGCGGATTGGCCTGCTCCGCCTTACCCAGAGGCGGAGTAGGAGCGGACCGCGGACCCCCTAGAAGCAAGGCGAAGAGAAGCGACCATTTTTCGGAGCTCCGAGTTCAGTCGGAGCGCTCCGGTCGCCATCTTGAAAACATTTCGCCATAGGATTGCATTGCGGCAAATAATCGCGCATAACTACGTTGTTTTTGAAGCTATCGTTCTGGAAATTCTTGTGCACAGAGAGTCGTGGATGGGGGTCATTTTGAGACCACTCTCACCTCTCTGCGTGCTGTGGTTCACGTGCAATATTTTTTTAAAAATCGGGTCAACCGCGGGGCTCAAACTGCGTTTCGGCTTTTCGCCCATAGGATTGCATTGAGGGAAAGAATCGGGGATAACTGGGGGGGGGTTTAAGCTATCGTTCTGAAAATTCTTGTGCACAGAGAGTCGTGGATGGGGGTCATTTTGAGACCACTCTCAACTTTCTGCGTGCTGTGGTTCACGTGCAATATTTTTTTAAAAATCGGGTCAACCGCAGGGCTCAAACGGCGTTTCGGCTTTTCGCCCATAGGATTGCATTGAGGGAAAGAATCGGGGATAACTGGGGGGGGGGTTTAAGCTATCGTTCTGAAAATTCTTGTGCACAGAGAGTCGTGGATGGGGGTCATTTTGAGACCACTCTCAACTTTCTGCGTGCTGTGGTTCACGTGCAATATTTTTTTAAAAATCGGGGTTTGGGTTTTTTTTTTTTATTATTATTATTTTTTTGGAAGCGATGACAGGCACATTCAACTCCCAATCCTGATGAGAATTCATCTCCTCAGAAAGCATCCTCCTCCAATCCCAGCGTTGGAGGGGGGACTAAGGCAGACCCACCCTGAGAACTTTCTGTTTTGTGTCTCTTTGTGGGTTGGCGTTCGTGGAGGGAACACTTACTTAGCTAGTGCTCCTGCTTTGGAGATAGATTAATTTAATATAGGTTTAGTTTGGCGCGTGTGTGTGTTTGTTTGCTTCTTTCTGACTTGTAGCTTAGTTTGCCCTGTGTTTTCCCCTTACTTTGATTTAATATAAACTTTATTTTTGAATTTTGGAGTGTGTGGTTGGGTTGGTTGCCCCCCCCCTTCCCTGTATTAAAGCCTGACTGTTCTGCTTTTGTGAAAGCTTTCTTTTGAAAGCATACACACACTTTTTGTCCCATTTCCCTACATTTATATTCTTAAACATATTTTATTATATTCTTTCACATAGTCCATTAGTATATATTCTCATACATATTATATTAGTATTCATATTTTGTTCTTCTTATAGTAGTGGTTGGTTCTTTTTCCCCCTCCCCTCTCTTAAATCCTGATTGTGTTTCCTTCTATCTTCTATATACCAAATATACCAAAAAAATTGGATTCTCTTTTTCTTCTCTGTGTAACTTCGACGGAGTGGGCTGCTTTTGTCAAGTTCAACAGGCAGCCACAGATTGAGCATTTTGGGGAAAGCATACGCACACCATTTCCCTATTCTTAAACATATTATTATTATATTCTTTGACATAGTCTTAGTAGTCTATTAGTATACATTCTCATACATATTAGTAGTAGTATTCATATTTTGTTCTTCTTATAGTAGTGGTTGTCCCATTTCTTGTCCCATTTCCCTACATTTATTAGTAATATTCTAAAACATATTATTATATTCTTGTAGATATTCTTAGTAGTATATTCTCATACATATTAGTAGTAGTATATTTTATTGTTCTTGTCCCATTTCCCTACATTTAAACATATTATATTCTTCTTATACATATTCTTAGTAGTACCTTATACATAGTATTAGTAGTATTAATATTTTGTTAGTCATCATGAAAAGAGAAAGCAGGCGTGCTGAAAGCAGCAAGGCTCAGTCTGCCAGCAGGGCTTCCTCTCCTCCTGTGAAACTCAAACGGGCAACTCCTTGGCTGACTGCTCCAAAACAGAAGCAGGACAAGCAGCAGGCAGAGCCACTCTCTTCTGCAACTTGTGCCCGGCGTTCTCTTTTTGAGGGTGGGAATGGGAAAAGTGCCCGTTTGCAAGAGGCACGTGGCAGCAGTGCCATTAGAGGAGGAGGAGTATCCCCAACTCCTTCATTCTCCTTTCAGCCCACGAGCCCGCTGATGGACCTAGACGAGGTCCTCAGCACAGTGGAGGGGGGGGAGGAGGAGGAGGCGGTGGGCCTCCAGGATGTGGGGGCTGAGGAGGAGCAGCAGCAGGCCGAGGCTCTCTCCCCAGTCTCATCCCACACCCCTGTTTCTGTGGCAACACCAGAGAGCTCAGGCGGGCAATTGGTGGTGTCACCACAGAAACGAAAGACAAGCATCGTGTGGGACCACTTTGAGTTGGGAGCGGATCCCCGCTTTGCTGTCTGTCGCCACTGCAAACTCAGCCTAAGCAGGGGTTCATCGACAGGGCATTATGGAACCAGCAGCATGAAGATGCATCTTCATAGGCAGCACCAGGCGATCTTGCTGGGGAAAGAGGCGGGCAAGGCGACTGGTTCCAGGGGAAAGCCGAAGGCTGCTGCTGGCACTGCCACTCTAAGCTCTCCATCTCCCATCCCCACAAGGGTTAGGCAGGCAACCCTGCAGGACATGGGGTGGGGGAAGTATTGACCCACAAGATGGCGTTTTCCAATGCCCACCCAGGGTGCTACTGTGTTGGGGCATCTGCCGGGACTGACTCCTCCCCAATACTAGATCTATGACATGTCACTCTGCCTGCCCCTCTGCTAGCCTGTCCTCCTCGGTGACCGACTCGCTGGGATGGTTTGCGTTTGCAATGCGTGACTAACTGCAATGCTGGCTTAGAAACCAGCCATCACTTCCTTGTGCCCCCAGAAATGCCCGCAGCCTGCCTGCCTGCCTGCCCGCCTCCCCCGGGGTGCTGCTGTGGTGGGGCATCTGCCAGGACTGACTCCTCGCCTACTCTGCCTGCCTCTCTGCCCGCCTGGTGCCTGGTTTGCTCCCAATCGTCCTCCTCTGTGCCCCTCAAGGCGTAACTGCTGGCTTAGAAAGAAACAACCAGCCATCTTTGCCTCACTTTGCGCCCACTTATGGGTTGGTTTGCTATGCGTTAGTGCTCAAGCCATCCTTGCGGCACTACAATGCATGCTGCCTGCCTGCTTTCCATTGATGGTGCTATATAAATAAATAATAATAATAATAATAATTCTCCCCTTCCCGCCTTGCAGCGATGGTGTATGTGTCTTGCTTTGACTAAGGGGAGAAGTCCTTCCTGCGCTCACTTAGACTTTATCAAATTCAATAATCCCTTTTTCAAATGTGCCAGAAGATTTAGGGTTATCTCGTGGCATGTTGGGATTGCCTTGGAACTGGCCCCATTGAGCTGTCTGCAATTGCAACTTTAAATCCCTGACATACTGGAGTGTTCAAATTTCAAAAGTTCCCCTAACATCAGGGGATGATGGGATTGCCTTGAAACTTGGTGTCCATGGGGACACATGGGTAAGCTGTCATGGGACCAAAGGATAGGTTTCTAACGTGCAAATTGACGTAGTTGTAGAATGGGACTTGATTTGGGGTGAGTTAAAAAGTTTAAGCCGCGCCAAAAATCAGGGGATGATGGGATTTGCTTGCAACTTGGCGTGCATGTGGACACATGGATAAGCTCTCCTGGTGCCGAGTTTGAGGTTTCTAACATGCAAATTGACGGAGCTATCCCAAGGGGTGTGAATGGGGTGCCCGATTTTCATAAATTCCCCAAAAATCAGGGGATGATGGGATTGCCTTGAAACTTGGCGTGCATGTGGACACGTGGATAAGCTATCATGGTGCTGAGTTTGAGGTTTCTAACGTGCAAATTGACGTAGTTGTAGAATGGGACAATTTGGGGTGAGTTAAGCCATGCCAAAAATCAGGGGATGATGGGATTTGCTTGCAACTTGGCGTGCATGTGGACACATGGATAAGCTCTCCTGGTGCCGAGTTTGAGGTTTCTAACATGCAAATTGACGGAGCTATCCCAAGGGGTGTGAATGGGGTGCCCGATTTTCATAAATTCCCCAAAAATCAGGGGATGATGGGATTGCCTTGAAACTTGGCGTGCATGTGGACACGTGGATAAGCTATCATGGTGCTGAGTTTGAGGTTTCTAACGTGCAAATTGACGGAGCTATCTAAAGGGGTGTGAATTAGGGTTATGGGAGGTGCGTTAGAGGGTAGAGCCGCGCCAAAAATCAGGGGATGATGGGATTTGCTTGCAACTTGGCGTGCATGTGGACACATGGATAAGCTGCCCTGGTGCCGAGTTTGAGGTTTGTAACATGCAAATTGACGGAGCTATCCCAAGGGGTGTGAATGGGGTGCCCGATTTTCAAAAATTCGCCAAAAATCAGGGGATGATGGGATTGCCTTGAAACTTGGCGTGTGTGTGTATACGCCCATGAGGTGTCATGGTGCCAAACGTGAGGTTTCTAACTTCAACGGAAAAAAAGTTGTTTACTTTTTTAGCTTTCAATGCAAGCCTATGGGGGGGCAAAAACGGAGCTCCGGATCCGATCCGGAGCTCCGGGCGGAGCGGAGCGGAAGTGGGCGGAGCGGGGGCGGGGCGGAGCGACCCGCTCCGAAAAATGGCGGATCTGCAAGTGAAGCGGAGCGGGGGGTCCGTGCACACCCCTAATTATAATAATTGATCTCTCTGAATGATGTCCATGGCTAAATGGTGCCTGATGCTTAGCATGGATTTCCTACTCCTGGTACTGATAGATGAGCCTTGCATTTCAATAATGAAAGGATGGCCGAACCTTGAGTTACACACATTGTATTACCACTGACCAATCTCAATGAAAATAAATATGGCCATCTATGGCAACCACCCTTCTAGAATTAGTACAAACAAAAAACGTTTTAGCCCAGTTTGCCTGGCAATGAAGGAGGAATCATGTGGTCTGAGTGCAGGAATTTATCAGGCTTCTGCACCAATGATGGAAAGTAGGAGTTTTTTTAAAAAATTAATATAACAAGAGCATTTATTTTATTATAAGCAGAGTATGAAAGGAATGTATTAGTTGTGCCATGCAGCCCCAGAAGAATGTCTAAAAATACTTTACTATCTCTCCTGGAAATGCAGAGCAACTTAAACATTGTGTTCTTTGGCCATTACAAAAAGAAATATAGAAGTAAATAACATGTTTATCTCTAGGCCACTTCAAGCTAGAATGGCCATAGGCAGTATCCAATCCCACCACTAGGGATGGATGGACTCACATACATCTACACCCCATGCCACTTACTGAATCCCTGCCAGCTGGCCCCCCCTGTTTGGCTTTCTGGATGTGCTACTACACAGTCCATGGATATCCATCCAATGAGCAGCATGTGGCCTCCCAACTCTTCATAAAAGTAATGTTGTGTAAATGGTGGCCATCAAGGGGCCATTTATGCAACGTTACAGGCAAAATGGCGGGTTGCTGAAGGACCATGGACCATGCAACAGCTTATTTAGAAAGCCCAACAGGGATGGGTGAGGGGCACCATCCATGGACTGGAGTCCAGAAGGATGAACTGGGGTGGGGGTGAAAGTCCATCAGACTCCACCCCTTCTCAGACTCCCATGACATCCCTCTCTGCTGCTGTGCCTCTGCTAATCTTGCTGCAATTAAGGGAGCATTAGATAAGGAACTGGTGCTTCCTAAAGTGACCCTAGAAGCAAGTGGACACATTCATTTCCATAATGGGACAGGTCAGTTGAGTTCCCTTCTGTGAGCTCCACTGACCTTTGTGCTTCTTTGAGCTCCACTCCCACCCCCACTCAAAACCCTGGACCCTTCTTGTCAAGTCCTCAGGTAGCCATGGACCCAGTCACAGAGCACCACCCATCCCATTAGTGTCCAGCGGCTGCCCACCCCCATAGTGAGACACCATTTTGTATAAAAGTGGCAGCTCAGGGATTTCTGGAAATCTATTGTTGCGTAAATGGCAGTCTTAAATGGGCCATTTATGCAACATTAGAGGTGCTCATGGAGCGTGGCATGCAGGGATGGGCAGCAGTGGTGGCTTGGCAAATGCCTGGCATGGATGAGTCCATCCATCCCTAAGAACCACTAGCTTCCTGTTGCACAGGCAGTAGGTCCCACTAGCATGCAAGAGGCATTGGGTGTTGCCCTATCAGTTCTACTTTGCAGAGGACAGTCCTCACATTGAAGGACTGAACAGACATCCTATGTTTGAAGGACTGAACAGTCCAAGTATAGTTAAAAGATAAAACAACCATAAGAAGGGAGAGCAGCCACCTGGAAGTTGACTGTCAAGAACACCTGAACAGCAGACTAGAGCACCTAGTCATGGTCTTCCCCAATATGATAAAATGTATAGTATTTCTTTCTATATAAATAGTAATCATTTCTAAATTTGCATGAATATTATATTAAAATTATATTAAAATGAATTCCATTATGACAATTGCTTGTAAAAATTGCATATTGGTCAAAATTCAGTGTGTTTGCATGATAACGTGGACCCACCTAATTCATACTTCCTGGACAAATACATGAACTGAACACATCCTTCAGTATTGACAATTTTTTGCAATGCAGTTGTCCAATCCAAAATATATAAATAAATAAATCCATACTAAAATGTAAATAGGGAAAAGTGAACACAGAAATGCATTATATTAGGGGAAATCTCTTGCAAAAATATGTATATTGGGCAAAATTGCATACAAAATGCATGTATTAGGAGAAATGTGCAACCAAATGTATATGAAAGACAGAGAATAGAACCCAAGGCATAATGGTATTGTAACAAAGTAAGCTAACATAACTTGCAGAATGTACTCTTTCCTAATTTTGATTGTGAGATTCATCTCTATTTCCTGTATGGACAAACTGGCTTGAAAATATGGATGAATGAATTAATGAATAAATAAATATTATTTTAAAGGCTAAGAGAGGGGTTAGCAAAATTGGCTTGCAAGGCCAATGATTTTATTTATTTATTTATTTATTTATTACATTTATATACCGCCCCATAGCTGAGGCTCTCTGGGCAGTTTTAGATAATGAAGATAACACTAAAGGCAAGTCAGGGAGATATACGGAATACATGTTTAGTAGGTGTTCTGTTCCGTTTGCTTGTTTCCTATCTCATGAAAGGAGTAACTTATTCTTTTGAGGGATAGAAATCATGTGATTTCACCATTAGTACAGGATGTCTGGAATATCTTTGGATGCTGCGAAATTAATTATAACTTAATAATGACATCATATATCATTATATTTCCTCATATATTTAAGCTGCATTTTAAATAGTAAGTTATTCCTATCTATTTTGCTTATTTGATTTGGCTTTTAAACTGTATCTTTTAACATTGTGCTACTTCATATTTCTTGGCTTGGGCATCACACTGATCAATGCAGCTGGATGAGAAGAAACCCTCACCATGACGTGTTAGGCAATAGAATTTGAAAAGAAAAGGCAGTTGCTGGTTTTTTCACACACTCAAGACTAGGCAAAGGAAGGAGGTAGAAATGCCTTAGTTTTTTACCTGATTTTGGCTGAAACACCCATCAAACAAAGCTGTTCTCATTTAGAATTCTCTATGTACAGTAAGGATCATATTACAATAAAAGGATTGCTCTTCCTTAGCTAGTCATTGTACTTCAAGGGAGAAAAACCCCCAGATATTAATGTTTGGGAAGGGAGAACTCTTTCAGTTATTGGAAAAATAATACTGAATAATGAATAGTGCTCTGGATTACTAAAAATAATGTCTGTAAATAATATATTACAAAGTAAACTTTCTACCAAGGAAAGTAATGTGCATTGGATGAAGTGCTTCTAAACATTTATAAATGAATTAATAAATAGATCAGAATGTATAAATGATAAAAGGGGATCTTTGCAGCAACTTGCTTGAAAAGTTCTTGTGAAAGAAACAATGTTGCTAATGATTCTGTAGATTAGAAAGTTGGAAGCTTTGATCTTGAAAAGTAGGTTGAAAAATAGAATAAATCCCATACATTGACACTTAAAGCTTCTTTTCATTCTTTTAATTAATAGGAGTGTTCTTGCAAGTCACTCCCTTGACTTAAATTGAAACATGGGTTGGTGAGATTTATGCACATACCTACTTTCAAGGCAGACACAGGTGTGCTGCTCTGCTCTAGGACTTTTGGTATATTAATGCCTCATGGATATAATATTTTACAGAGTATTGTTCTCATCACAAGGCTGACTTGTGGGGGTGTTCCAGTGAGCTAAATTGTATCATACAAAGACACTTTTAATCTATCCATCCAAATAATTTTCTGTTCTAATTAATTAGCTTGAATTTAACAGATCAGGGATAAATAGCTGAATTAATATTCCAAAGCATATTTTATCCCACTGACAGGTGTTGCCTACTTCTAAATTTACTTTATGATACTGAAAAGCAGTTACCTTCTCAGAAGTATTGATACATTGTTAAAATCAGTAGAACAATGGGACATTACAAGCAGCAAACTACAAAAGGTCTGTGTGGTGGCAGAATATTGGGGATGCAATATACTGAAAGGAGCCTTACACAGTGGATGAAGAAAAACAAACTGAAGCTGAATCCAGACAAGATGGAGGCGCTTACTGTCAAGGGCCCTAACCTGGGTTTGGAGGTGTATCAACCAGTTCTGGATGGGGCTACACTCCCCCTGAAAGACTGCGCTTGCAGCAGGTGCTCCTGGATCCGTCGCTCCAAATGACAGCCCAGATAGAGGCAACGGCCAGGAGTGCCTACTATCAGCTTGGGCTGACACACCAGCTGTGACCGTTCCTAGAGTTGGAAGACCTAAAGACAGTAGTGCATGAGCTGATAACTTTAAGGCTCAACTTCTGAAATGCACTCTACATAGGGCTATCTTTGTGCTTAGCCTAGTGCAAAATATGGCAGCCAGGTTGGTCACCGATACACTTAGAGGTGACAATATTACACCAACTTTAAAATCACTTCACTGGCTGCCAATTAGTTTCCAGATGAAGTATAAAGTGCTGGTTATCGCCTTTAACGCCCTACATGGTTTGGGTCCAGGTTGCCTTCTCCCGTACAATTTGCCCTGCAGACTCAGGTCCTCTGAGAAGAATTTACTCCAGTCAGCCACAACTAAGCTGACAACTGTTACCCAGAGGACCTTTACTTCTGCCCCCCTCCCCCCAGACTGTGGAATGGCCTGCCAGAGGAGATTCGTCAGCTTAATACTCTCTCTGAGTTTAAGACAGCCATAAAGACTAGTCTCTTCTGGCAGGCCTACCCAGATGTTTTTTAAACCTAAGTATTTTAAGATGTTGTGATTGTTATTTTAATATTGTATTGGTTTTATATTAGGGGTGTGCACGGACCCCCCAATCTGCTTTGTGGCCCGATCTGGAAAATCCGGATCGGGCCCGATCCTCTTCGCACCGCTCTGCCCGTCTCCCGCTCCACTCCGCGGAGCGAGATCCAGCTTCGCTGCCGTCACTATATGCACAGCGGTGGCGGTGGCGGCGGCGGCGCAAGATAAGCCACACATCCACCCCACCTCCTTACCTTCCTCCGTCGCGGGCTTCAATTGAGGCCCCGGTTGAAGCCAGAAGAGGCCTCGGCCTTCACTTCCGGCTTCAACCGGGGCCTCAATTGAAGCCCGCGATGGAGGAAAGTAAGTGTCCCTCCTCCCTGCTCCCTTACCTGGTGCTGCTGCCGCCGCCACCGCCGCATGGATGGCGGCGCCGGCAGCACCAGATTAGTCCCCCTCCCCCTCACTTACCTGCAGGTGAAGCGCTGGATTGAGGCGATCCTCTTTGCCTCGATCCGCAGCCCCCCTGACTCTCTTCGCCTCCGCCTTTTTCAGAGGTGAATTAGGCCGCCTTGCTCCTGCTTCTCTGAACCGAAGAGAAGCGGAGCACATCCCTATTTTATACGCTCTTTTAACAGTTTTATGTATTGTATTGTTGTATTTAATGTTGTTCTCCACCTTGATCCAGAGGGACAGTCTGGTAAGAAATACTATACTACTACTACTAATAATAATAATAATAATAATCAAATATTCTAAATTGACTGAATGGTTAAATGGGAGATAGCAGAGAAAAAAGGACATTGAAGAACAGGTTACTAGGACTGTGCATCACCTTTAGCTGAACCCCTGAATCTGAGGCAAGGCCTAAATAAGTTGTGGTACTAGGTTGGCCCAAGGCACACCTGAAGTAAAGTGGATCCATTCCAAAGTGCCTCAGGGTGCCTCAGGTCAATTCGGGGCAGTGATGGGCTGCTTCCCACCTGCACAGGAAAGCCAACACAAAGCCAGCCATGAGTCCATTGGACTCACCTCCCTCTCCCCCCACTCCTTTCTAGTCATCTCCTTAAACTGGAGCCACCACCGCCACCACGTGCAGGACTTACCTTTGCTGTCTTGACTCCTCCATTAGAGCCAAGATTTGAAAGTATGATGGGGTCTTCTCAGGAAGAGTAAGTGAAAACGATTTTGAAATTAAGTTTGCCATTTTCAGTTTTGCAACACTCTAAAGTTCTAGCAGTGTGAAAAAAAATGGAAATGTGTTTCTACATACCGCTTTTAATACATTGTAATTTGGACTGCATGTGGTTTGTACTCCCTCCTGCATCTACCTCAGAATGCAAGACTGTCCTTTCAAAGTTTCAGAACACTCAGGAATGCTGGAAAGAAGTGTCTGAAAAGTCTTCAGCAACAGCAATGTCTTGAAAAGCACCATTGGTATCAGGTGGCCAGTATGACTTTTTGAAGTGAAGTTCAACTTGTTTATGCAAGCTACCTCTAGCCTAAGGACAGGTTAAGTGTCAGTTGACAATCAATTTTTCCTGAGGGCAAAGAGAGTATGATGCTTCCAGAAGTTAAATTATAGAGCTGAACTGCCCAGAGAGCTTTGGCTATTGGGCGGTATAAAAATGTAATAAATAAAATAAATAAATAAAATAGAGCTGGAAAATACAATGGTGTAGAACTAGTGAAAATAATTCATTCATTCATGTTTATATTGTTTTGTTTAAAGTATTTTATCCCACTCTTTATTTATTTATTTATTTATTTATTAGATTCATTTATTTATTTATAAGATTTATCAGTGGTCCTCTTGCTACCAGATCGCAGGGCAGATACAATTAAAATTACAATCTAAAATCTATATAAATCAAATAAAAGCAGCATAGTAGAGCAATCAGTTAAAAGCAGCAATCTCTTCAGCTAAAAAGGCTCCCAGGCCATACAATCAATAAGAAAAGCCACTCCCTTCCCAGAGACTTACAATCTAAAAAAATATGCTACAAAAGGAAGAAGGGACTGGGAGGGTAGAGGGAGGGGGGAGAGTAAACTTGGGCACCAATTCTTAAGTATTAGTTCTTACAATAGCCAGCTGGAATGGAGACAGTTCAGGGAGAAGAGGAACCGGAATAAAGCCAGTCTTTCAGCAGAGCTAATGGAATGGCCCAGTTTCCCAATTCCCTCTGCTACATATTCTTTATATTTATATCTGTTTGGTATAACTTGAAAATACATAATTGCAATGAAGGAAGGCTGAGAGAGCCTTCATATTTAATTCTTTACTGGAAATGTGCTAATGGTATACTTTAAAATTTGCATAGACCTGCCAGAAAATAGACCAGTGCAAATAATGGGATAAATATGCAGATTGGAAAAGATGCAGATATGAATTTGAAGCCATAGCTTACAATAGTGGTATTACAATAGTGGGAGAGCCAGTGTGGCATAGTAGCTAGAGCGATGGACTGGGAGTTGGGAGATCTGGGTTCTAGTCCCACTCGGCCATGGAAACCCACTGGGTGACTTTGGGCCAGTGACAGACTCTCAGCCCAACCTACCTCACAGGGTTGTTGTTGTGAGAATAAAATGGAGAGGAAGGGGATTATGTACGCCACCTTGGGTTCCTTGGAGGAAAAAGGTGGGATATAAATGCAATAAATAAATGATTCTGTCATGAAGCCTTGTTCTCTAGATATGGAAATCTAGTTCTCTAGATACCTGTCTAATTGTGTGTGTATGTTCATGGAAGGCTCTCGGATTCACTGGATGCTTCTGTGAATGCAAGGGGGAAGTAAGGTTTGATGAGAATTTCCTTGGGTTCAGTTTTTTTTTAATAAGGACTTAACAAAATAGACAAATTTCTTCATAAACAGGATGGGAGAATTAGTTGTTGTTGCTTTCTGACAGGCTCCTCATCTTTTACAGCTACATGGAAGACAGGAACTACATTGCTCTCACCATTGTTAGATTAGTTGTACTGATTGAATTTGGCCAGAGCAGATGAGTGGGAATTTTGTTCAGTTTCTTGCATCATAAGAACTTACTGAAATTTGTAAATTTATTCATAAACAAGGTGAAATAAACATGCTTTTTTTTCAAGTGAAAGTTGGAGAAAGAAAACCAGATTTGTTCATCCCTAGAAAGTGATTCACTGATGTGGAACCCCTACTGAAAGGGGAAAGGAGGAAGACGAGCTACCATTAGCCAACACGCTGAAAGAGCGACCCGCTAGATAGGAGGCAAACCAGTTATAGACAGAGCCACAAAATCCAAGGTCATGAAGGGAATCTAAGAGAAGATCATGATCAACCGTGTCAAAGGCTGCAGTTAGATCAAGGAGAATAAGAACGGAATAATGGCCTTTAGACTTGGCAGTAAGGAGATCATTGGTGATCTTAGTAAGGGCTGTTTCAGTGGAATGCAGAGGACGGAATCCAGATTGAAATGGATCCAAAGCAGAGTTACTAGAAAGAAAGTCAAGACAGCGAGAGTAGACCGCACGCTCCAGGATCTTTGAAACAAACGGCAACAAAGAGACAGGTCGGTAGTTAGATAGAGATAGCCTATCAAGAGTAGGTTTCTTGAGAATGGGAGAGACTGTAGCATGTTTAAAAGCAGAAGGAAATGAACCAGAGGACAGAGAAAGATTAATAATATGTAGCAAGGAAGGGAGGATAGCAGGAATAAGATTAATAAAGACGCGAGAAGGAATCGGATCACGAGAACAAGTGGAAGTGATGCCATGTTTCTCGCCTGCCCAAGGGTCTCTACTTCCCTTGCTCTGCTTCGTCCATTTTCTTCTGCTGCCCCTTACGCCTGGAACACTCTTCCAGAACATTTGAGAACTACAAGTTCAATTGCAGCTTTTAAAGCTCAACTAAAAACTTTTCTTTTTCCTAAAGCTTTTAAAACTTGATGTTGTGCGGCCTCTATACTGTTAGTTTTACCCTACCCTGCGCCTGCTTACCCTACCCTGTGCCTGTTGGCATTCTCTTCCCCTCCTTATTGTTTTACTATGATTTTATTAGATTGTAAGCCTATGCGGCAGGGCCTTGCTATTTACTGTTTTACTCTGTACAGCACCATGTACATTGATGGTGCTATATAAATAAATAAATAATAATAATAATAATAAATAATGCTCCAATCTTCTATAAATGTTTGAAGAACCCTGGGCAGCAGCATGGGAGATGATACAGGGAGCCAAAGGACAAAGCAGGATTATAAAATCATCTCCTTCCCCCTTCTGTTCATGGAGACTTCTGCTGGAGCAAAGAGCCTTCTGTGAGCAGAGAGGCAACCTGGAATGAACATGTTGATTTTAGAGCTTTAGTTACACTTCCAATCAGCTTAGGAATGTTTCTAGCTGCTTAACAACAGACTCTAGCATGAGAGGAAGACATTGTCCTTGAAGACTTCTCAGAAATATCAGGCAGTCTAAAATATTGCTACAAGATTGTTGACCAAGACTAACTAAAGGAAACATATCCAGCCTGTTTTACAAAGAACTTAATTGGTTGCCAGTCCACTTCCAAATGCTACTTAGGTTTTAGACCTGGTATTTAAGGAGCATTCATGACTGAAGCCAGGATATCTCTGTCCAAATAGGGGCATAACTGTGATACCAGTTAAAGATTCTAGAAGGTACTCTATGCCTTTGAAGCTACCTGAGCCTTAAGTGACAAAGATGCCTTCAGGAGAACCCCCAAGCTATAATCCTGCTCCTTCAGAGGGAGTGCAACCCCATCCAGAACAGGTTGAGCACACACACACACCATCTGATTAGAAGAACCACTCACTAACAGCATCTTGGTCTTGTCTGGATTGAGCTTCAGTTTATTAGTCCTCATCAAGTCCATTGTCAAAGCCAGGGAGTGATCTAATACATCCATTGCCTCACTTGATGAAGATAAAAAGGAGAAACAGAGTTGTGTGTCATCAGCATACTAATGACAATGCACTCCAAAACTCCGGATGATTGGACTCAGTGGTTTCAAGTAGATGTTAAATAGTATGGGGGACAAAATCATCCTGTGCAGAACCCAATACTGGAGGATCCACAGTGCCAACCAATGTGGATTTCTCAAGCACCACCTTCTGGAGTTGACCATCCAAGTTGGAGTGAAACCACATTAATGCAGTACCTTCCACTCCTAACTCAGACAGCTGTCCCAAAAGTATACTATGGCTGATGGGATTGAAAGCCAGCATAAAATCAAAGAAAATCAATAAGGACACACATACCCTGTCCCTCTCCTGACATAGGTCATCATGCACAGCAACCAAGGCTGTTTCCATGTCAAAAGCCAGTCTGAACCCTCATGGGGCATTATATTTTGGAATGTACCTTTATGTTCAGAGCCTCTATTTTCTATATCTATATTTTCAATCTTTATCTGTCTATGTTTAATATACGATGGTCAATTTTTTACTCAATTTTGTAGTCATAAATTAATATAGGCCAGATCGGCACCAAGCAGGATATAACACTTCGAAAGCATTTTGCAAACAGTATATGGAATACCGTTGTCAATACCATTATAAACCATTATAAAGCAGTAGTGTTGATCCTGCCATAGGGAGATTATTTCTGTTGCTGTATTGTTACTGTTCTGATATATAGATATGGATATAGATATGTATATTGATATCTTCTTTTATTTACAGTTATCAAGAGCTTCCCTGTAAGCACTTTGGAAGTGAAGGGTGGAATAATAAGTATGGTAAATAAATCATAAATGAAATAGTAGAAGGGTGCCCAAGCACACAATGAACTCATTTTAATGGTACTCTCAAGAACAGGTTAAACATGATTCTCCATTGGATGACTGCTGAGAAAGAGAATATGATCAGTACCATGCTGAATTTTGGTAATTTGTGATTCTTGTGTCACAGTTTGCATACCTGAAGAGGATAATTTTTTCCATTTTTTTTTCATCAAACAGGCATCCAAATAATTGGAGCTATTTTTCTATGGTTTTGTTTTCTTACTGGCAGCTATGTAGGAAACCATAAAGCCTGTTTGTTTAAGGCTTTGGGGAGCTGCTCTTGAGTAAGATCATCATTCTCTGAAATCCTAAAAACAAATAAGCCTAATTGCAGTGCAAGGGTGAATTGAGGGGGGGTAGCCTTCCCCTCCCTATGCTCTAGGTTCACCCCCCACCCCAAAAAATATCTCACTCCATGGCAGCTAGACTTTTATTTTTATTTTTAAAGAAAAATCTGGCATTGGCTCCAATGTGTGTGTGTATGAGAGAAAGAGAGAGAGAGGACATGTCTAGATGAGGGCTTATCCCGAGGATCGCCCCGGGATCATCCCTGTGCATCCACATGATGCACAAGGGATCCTGGGGGCAAGGAGGGATGATCCCTCCCTTTCCCCAGGATTACTGGGATGGCTTTAATCCCAACTTTCCCCATGGTCTTGGGATCGTCCTAAGGCCGTGGGTCGTGTGGGCAGCCTTCCCGGTTTTGTCCTAGCTCTTCGTGAGTAAACATGAGGAGCTGGGAACTGGCTCTTCAGGAGCTCTGTGCCCATCGGGGGTGGGAGGGGGAGAAGCGGGATCTTTTTCTCTTTCTTTTTTGAAACTTACCTATATCGCTGGAGCACTTGTGCACTCATTTTCAATTAATAAAAACACCAAAATGGCGGGCGCAATGTCCTCCTTCCTCCCTGGATGTCACGCGCCATGTGTGGACTGAGGGGGAGGATTGCGTGATCACCATATTGCGAGATTCTCCCCCTCCCCTCCCTAGGTGTAGACATGCCCAGAGAGAGAATGGATGAGTGTGGTTTTTGTATGTGTATGACTGAATGTTTTGGTTATGTGCATTATGAGTGTGTGCTTTGTGTGTGAATGAATGTGCAGGTATCATATACACACATGTGAATGAATGCTTGGATGGATAGATGCATAGATGGATGAAGGTGTGTTGTGTGTACAAATGTGTGAACATGTGATTGTGTGTGTATAAGAGCAAGAGCAATTGGGGCAGTCCCAAAAGTTTACCCAGAAAGGCACGTGGTTAGTAGCCCAAAAAATATTCCCCACCTTTTCTGTAAACTCCATGATCGAAATAAATAAATAAATAAATTTGCAGCATGGTCTCCCAACTGTTGTCTTCTCTTTCACTTGAATTTTCACATTCAAGGAGAATACTACAGTCCCCCAACAACTTACATTCTGATCCTCAGTATGCAGCTACACTGTATTATTGCAAAAATAGTCCCTCATGGAGACACAGTGTATTGAGTACAGCAGAAGAGCCTGACCCAGGGAAAACAAAGAAAAATGAATTTAAAAATGGCTGTGGAATGGAATAAAGGAGATAGTTCCATAAGGCTAACTAGAGGTACATGAAAACTACATCTTCTTTTCATACTTATTGATTTAGCCTGAATCTCACAAAGAATCTCACAAATTATTCTAGGTCAGAGGGAAGGGGAACCCACAACTGAGGGGGGGGACTATTATGAAGGTATTTTTCACCTGATTATATTATTGGAAAAGGTTATGGATCATTGATTAATGGAACCATTCACTGGCAGTTAGCAAGCTAATCATGGGAATAAGCATTTCTTTTGTGTTGATTATACTAATCACGTATTTGAGTCCTTTTAATTTGCATAGAGCTTTAAAATATTCACTATGTTTGTTTGACAAGAACCCTGTGTTATATGTCACTCTGATTTCCATTGAATCAATGGGGTACTCAGCTCTTATTTATGGAAAGCTACACCATAAGGAAAGCTGAGCGAAGGAAGATGCTTTTGAACTGTGGTGTTGGAGGAAAATTCTGAGAGTGCCTTGGACTGCAAGAAGATCAAACCAGTCCATACTCCAGGAAATAAAGCCAGACTGGTCACTTGAGGGAATGGTATTAAAGGCAAAACTGAAGTACTTTGGCCACATAATGAGAAGACAGGACACCCTGGAGAAGAGGCTGATGCTAGGGAAAGTGGAAGGCAAAAGGAAGAGGGGCCGACCAAGGGCAAGATGGATGGATGATATTCTGGAGGTGACAGACTTGACCTTGGGGGAGCTGGGGGTGGTGACAGCTGACAGAAAGCTCTGGCGTGGGCTAGTCCATGAAGTCACGAAGAGTCGGAAGCGACTGAACGAATAACCAACAACAAACATAAGAAGGACAAGGTAATGCTGAGGTTTGGACCTAGATTTCCCATCTCTGAGCCTCTTGTTCCATTTCTTAAAAGCAAACTGCAGTATTTCTTCTCTCATTTGTTATCACTAATTACACTCAGAGCACTAATGTAATTTCCAGTTCCCTTCTTTAATCTGGTAATAGGGAAACCTTGAAGTCATCCTTGGGTTAACTTGTATACATGTTTCCTGTTGGTGTATGTGACAAATGAATCTGAAAACTGAATGGGTTATTAGAGATGGTGCCTTCCAGAAGACTCAGTGGCTTTTGTTGGTTGGATTAATTGCAGTTTGTTTCCAGGAGGCTATCCCTGACCCCCACATCCCATGTTTAACTTCGTTAAAAGCATCCCTTCTTAGTAGAAGCCATTCAGTCCAATGCTCTATCTTTCCAATTAAGGAGCCAAAATTAAATAAAGAAAAATTGCATTGAGCTGCATGCCCCCTTCTTCCCTGAAAGTACAGGATCAGCTCATACAGTCAATTCTTGGAGGTTTTTATTAAATCCATTGAATCCCTCTCCTTTTTCTCTAAGAAATTCTGTCTAAAATCTTTACTAATAGAATGCTGCATTTGCCACTTTCATATTGAATGCACTGTGGATTTGAACAGGAAGCTACATAAACAGGAAATAATGTTTGCCATTCAGAAGACCCTATGGAATCTACTAACAGATTCATGTTATGTGTATTGGGTTAGTTAAACCAAGCATTATATTCCTTGTAGTAAAATCCTACAGGTTACCCTACCAATTATTATTTGACTTATAAATACGACTTCTCTGCCCTAAGGGTCAACCTCATTGTGGTAGATGATGAAATTCCACAGAAAGGTTAAAATTCACTGTTAAGCTGCATGGGACTTTTAATAAGGTTTTTGGAATCCATTTTTCAGCTATAAGGGTTGCAAGCCCCAGTTCAGATAAAATATAAATCATTCACCTTTGCCCCACTGCTGAGTTTCAGACAATGGGCATAATTCTTTTGGTGTATAATCGCTTCATATATTTTTAAACAGTTCTACCCTTTTGGACTAAATCTAGAAATGGAAATATTCTCATATTGTAGATTTTTTTGGTATTTCATGCTTTTCTGGCAGTAGATAGGCCTGAAAATGTCTACAAAAATCAGTTGATGCAGTATCTGCAGCTCAGTAAAATGACGATATTCAGTACTAATGCTGGCATTAGTGCTAAGAATAAAGCAACAACAGCAACCTGCATGATTTTCCTAATTGCTGAAAGTATTTCACATATATTATTTTAATAATCTTTGCATTTGTCAGTAAGATAGGCCAGTTTTGTTATACCCATATTACAGAAAGAGGGCCGAGACTGAAATATGGTGGATAGGGGTGGGTGAGCTCAGCCATGCCTACCTTGGTAGATGCTCACCCTGTTGCCACTGCCCCCACTCGCTCTCCTGCCGAAATTGTGCACTTCCCCCTCTCACATCAATGGCAAATGCTCCAGTTGCACCTTTACCCTTGCATAAATGAGGACTTTACAGCCGTCATTGAAACAGTGGGGGAGGAGTATAATTTATGGAAGCTTGCGTCAATGGCAGCCAACCTTGATGTGGGGGAGAACTGCAGAATTTTGGCACAAGGGCAGGCTGCTGCTGAACATCCCTAAAGTGATCCTAAAGTGATCCCTAAAGTGACATCCCTAAAGTGGCTTACCAAGGGCAGCCAATGAGTTCATGGCTGAGGTAACATTTGAACTAGGAATCCTTCAGCTTACGATTCAGTCTTTTAATCAATATTTTGCATTGCGCTATTGTATTGTAAAGGGTTTTCAGGTTACGTTGTTGAAAAGTAACACACACTTTAAATACACGTAAATACATGATGATGATGTGTCACTTCCCATAAAGAGCCTTACACACACACACACACACAGAGAGAGAGAGAGAGAGAGAGAGAGATCCGTAATTAATATAACAGAGAAAACAAAATCAGCATAAGCCATAATCAGCACAATAATGCAAATAAGAATAAACACCATAAGAACAATTTAAAGGCAATATAATACTAAAAGTGTTCATTCTATGTCCCTCCTCCCAACCCACAACCTGGACTGAACACCACAAAGGCAGCCCACAACAGTTGGGCTATAGCTAATGTCCCAATACTGGGAAAATTAGTACATCTTTGCCTGTAATCAAAAAGAGGACAGTGTTGGCCCCAGGCAAGATTCCATGGGGACAGTGTTCCATAAATGGAAGTGGTGAGCACTTCTTATGATAGTTGTACATCAGAAATACTCAAGAGCAGTCGAATCTTAATTATTTCTATTTTAAGAGGAAATCTTAAGGCATAGATTTAAATATAATAGTGTGTCATTCATGACGTGATAAAGATATATTTTGTACTATGTAGATATCTGTATACAATTCTAATTATAGAATGTGTTTTACGAAGCAGCTCTTATTGCCTCACTCTTTAAAGTATTAGACATTCTCTATGACAGTCTTTTATCTGTTATTGGGCTACAACTTCTATCAAAAGAAGTTGCATCCTTGAAACTTCTTTTTTTCACAGAGACAATTCCCCACTCTCCCAACTTCCCATGTGTAAATGCCATCAGTCATCTTAATTCCCTCACAAATGAGGATTCCAATTTTCTTGTGTTGAAGATGCATAAATATAACCTATTTAAACATCGCTGAGTATAACCTTTCTCTATTTTCTCAAGAGATGTTTGCACATGCTGTTATCATCCCACGGCAACAATGAGTAACAGGTTCTGCCTCCATGAATGGGAATTTGAATGCCTTCTTTCATAAACAGTAGGTTCTGCAAAATAAACAGGCTTAAATGGAGTTACAGTTAAATTCCTCACACATGGGCGATTTCCCTGCCACACTTTGTATTGTGTTCTTTGGCTGGCTCGGCATTTCTGAGACTGGCTGGTGAGACCTAGACAGATCCCCCTTTAACCTATAACTTCTGACAGAAGGCCCTTATGGTGCTGTTGGCAAAACACATGTTTACTAATGGCTGGAATTTAATTGTGGTTATTGGACATTCAAAGCATGAGGATTTTTTAAAAAAACAACCTCATAGACCTCCTTCTGTAATTCTTGTGAGCAACATAGTTTGATGAACATAGGAATTAGTGTGCTCTGGCATGATGCTATTCCCAAGCCCAGCCCAAGATATCTTGCCACCTCAAGCAAGGCAGCAGTGCCATCCCTACCCACCCGCCTGGCCTACCCACTGTAATTAATTAAATAAATAAATTCCTCACTTACTCAGCCAGCCAGCTCAGTTAGTTGCTTGTCCCTCCTGATGTGGCTGCTGCTCCCACCATGTGTCCCAACTATTGTGAGAGGTCTGGCAAACTCCTATGAAAGGGAGCACATTTCCTTTAAAGACCACTGAGACCATCTGTTCCCTAAAGTGTCAAAAAGTGATATATCTGTCATAGATGGAGCCATCATTGCTGCCTGAACTGCCAGGGTAGTGCTGTTCCAAAAATTTTGATTATTCAGTTTTTGGCATTTTGGGGTGGGGTGGGGGAAACTGAAAACTCTGGCGTAAAAGGCTGGGAGAGGTGAGAATTTCAGAGAATTTCCTCCTTGGGGAGGAGACAGGGTTTCTACATACCTTTTCAAGTGTAGGAAGTTTTGAGAGGTCTTCTTTCTTTCTTTTTTCTTTTTTCCTTTTTTTCAAAAACACACACCCCTGGCACTTTCTGGAGACCAAGAGTTCTTCCTGAATGCCTATTGGAGAGGGAGAGGTCACATGGTTTCCAATATGCATTCACTAAGAACTACTGGGCTCCTCCAAATGGCAGGTGTGTGTGTGTGTGTGTGTGTGTGTGTGTGTGTGTGTGTGTGTGTATCCCAAAACAACCAGCTACATTTTTAAAAGGTATGTGGAAATGCTGTCCCCCTCTCCAAGGATAAAATTCTCTGAAATCTCCCCCTCCCTTTGAAAGAGGCATTTAAAAAAACCCCACAATGCCTCTTTCTCAGGAAGAGAAAATGTTCCCGAAAATAGGGGCAGGATTTGGCACAGCACCATGCCAGGGATAAAAGCTGCCACTTTAGCCAGAGCAATTGCTGGGCAACATCAGTTGTGAGTTCAGCTGACTTCCAAGTTCAGCTGGTTTGTCCATAGTTGCCCAAGCTTCATTTTGCTGCAAACTGTGGCATTCCCTTCCATGAGGAGCCAAGTAAGGACAATTCCATGTTGATCTCAAAATCGGCTGATAGAAAAAAGGAGGAGAGAAAGAAATTTTTGTCTGTGTTGGGAAATGATTATGTAAATCCACCCAAATGTATATTTAACATGCTACTTTATCAATTGTCAGACTTGTCAGTTCATTTCCAAATGTTTCACATAATTACTGCAAAAAAAGGGGTACTGGAAATATAATATCTTTCTAAAGCTGGGGGAGGGGGTGGGAAGGCAACATTTAAAAGAAAATCCCTATCAAGAAGGAAGACTGCTTATTTTCAAAAAGCAATTAATGTGGCCAGCTGACCTTTCCTTAGTGCCAAATTAATCCTATTTCTAACCAGGCAATAAGCAATGTGATTAGTATGCTTAGTGAATTCCATGATGAGGCAATGCTTAAGGAATGTGGAGAATAAAATCTTTGGTTCCAGGAAACAAAGATGTTGATTTTGTGAAAATTATGTTCATAGACCTTTTGTATGGGTTTATCAAAACTGCATCTCATCAAATAATCATTATGTAATCATTGCTTTTAGAAACTCATAACTGCACCCGAGTAGTAGATTTTTGATTAGAAACCTTTCTTAGATTCAGAAAATGTCAAGAGATAGCTTAAAAAAAGCTGGACTCAAGATATTAAACTAGTCACCAATGATCCAATTATTGGTGAATATACTTCAAGGTTGAAGCAGAGGATCTTGATTCCAGGGATATGGATTAGGTCCAAATTTAGTCATACATAGGGCAGAACCATTGATGTTACTAGAACTTATTAAGGGTGGAATCAAACAGGGTGCTTCTGCTTTCAACAATTTCCTTACACCTTTCCAATTCCTGTCTGCAAGCAGGACTCACTGCTTGTGGAGCAAGGATTAAGCTCTTCCAGGCCAACCAGAAATGAGTGAAAATAATTGTTTCTGGAAGAGGGCAAGTTAGTAGACTCACATAAGGGTGCTCTGCTGACTTGTCACAATCAAGAATTAAGAATTTCCACTCATTTCAGGGCTTCCTCTGGAAAGCACTAAATCTCACACAAGATAATTAGTGGGACCCACCACTTGTGCAACCGAATCAGCAGGGTGCAAGAGAATTGGTGGGGGCAAAGTGTCTCATTGGATTCTGCCCTAAAGTCTCATTGATTTCAATGGGCCTGCTCTAAATATGACTACTTTGGATCCAAACCTATAAAAGGACCATCTAGATTCATTAATTCATGTGATCCAATCTTCATGTAGCTACCATTACTCTCTCTTGGCCCTACGAGGGGGAGGTCCAATATGTCTTATGGTCCCTTTGGATACTCATCCAGGGACTATAGGATCACATCCTTAAATTCCTTATGTTAGGTTTTGCTAGAATTAAACTGGAAAGAAAATAAATTGTAGGTGAAATGCCATCTAGATATTTTGAACTGGCATTTGAAGTCTAAACAAGTTTTCAGATTTCATTAGATTTTGCAACTCATCAGATACATAGAAATAGGGAGTGATCTCCCCATTGTAAAAGGATAGCCCTCATCCTTGGGGTTATTAGGATCTCAGCATTTCAAGTGCCAAGAGGCAGAGGCATGAAAATGCATCCATTCCAAAACTTGAAAAACAAATAAATTCATCATAATACTTCACAGTTAGAATTCTAGCATCTGAAGAGGTGACTGCGTCTTTGTGAATTATGAGCATTTCATGCAGACAATAGCTGCATTTATTGGTCTGTTGTATTCATGCTCACAGGGCTTGTAATTGAGGATGATTATGGTTAATGATTCTAGTAATGTGCACATTCAAAGCAGCAGGACAGTATAATTTGTATCAACCCTACTCACTATCACTTCAGGAATTTTGCCTAGTTTAAACTTAGCCCAGCACTTGTCATAGAAGAAACCTCTGCAAGCTGCACCGCTGGCTCTGTTCAGGTCTTTCCCAGAACACTGCAAAGGAAATGAAACTTCAATAGTATCCCTATCATCTAGATAGTTCCTAGCTTCTTGGACTTTAATATGACAAGGCCAAGGTTGCTAATAGAGGGAATACATGGGTGTTGTGTTTAGAAAGTAATTCACAGGAATCCAACAGAGTATTAAAAGATATAAAGTAACAGTTCATTTCCCAACATGGTACCCTATGGATGTTTGGGACTAAAAAAAAGATCATCCCTTGACCATACTGGTCAAGAACGTTGGGAGTTGTAGGCAAAAACAACTGGAGAGAGCCAGGTTGAGGAAGGTTGTCCTTCCTAATAACAAGAAATGCAACAATCAAACAAAAAACAACCGTTCATTGCTGATGAGATCCTGGAGTCACTTCATTGATCATGAGGATGTTCCCAGTGCAAATAGGACTAAAAGTTGAGTTTACAATGACTTTGCTGGGGAATCAGCAGTTTCCAAGAATGGGCCATAACCAAATATGTCTGGAAGGTGATGGTCATTTCCAGGTGTCTGTCCTCAGCATCCAGTATACAGAGGCACATGGATATTCCATTGAGCTATTATAGACAATGGTCATTGATACATCCAGAATTGATGCGTTTCCCAGTATAATGCCAAGTAAGGTAGGAACCTTCACCATATTTATTGCATTGAATTCCACATTATAATTATGCAACTGCTTTGCATGTCCAGAACCTATCACAAACTTTCTTCATTGGGTGATGTCATTCTAGTAGAATGGGAGAGGGATAATATTTTTTATTACCTCTTTTCATCCCCAACATGATTTTATAAACTACCATGTCCTCTCTTAGTTATTTATTTCTGGGCTTCAAACTAGGGATGCATAAGAACTTTGTTTTTTCTCGCAAAACATTGTGAGCATGCCCTGTTTGAGGCTCTGAACAGGAGAGCAAACACAAGCACATGTCCCATCTCTGCCCCAAATATTCCCAATTTGTCGATCCCATGCTCATGTTAGTCTTACCCTGATTTTCAGTTCAATTTGCACAAATTTCCTGTTTTTGCGCAAATGTTCTCAGTAGACTGAATCAGCCCTACTTTTCCTATGGAGGAAATTTTGCACAAATTTTTGGAGTTCTGGAATTTGAGAAGGTTTGTGCAAATTTGGAGGGGATTTTGACTAATCTCCCATTCAATTGCTGCTCAAGTTTCCCATTCGCACAGAGCGAGCAGCAATCAGAAACCCAAATGGGAACTGGGCATGAGATGAGCAGTGTGGCAATGTTGGAGAATCCTGGCCATCTGAAACATGGCTGGTTCACGCATCTCTAGTCCAGACCCACAAACCTCATAGCTTTTCCTCACAGAGAAGGCCTCGATCATTTAGGCTGCAAACACACTTAATATGGGATAAATCCCATTCAATTTGGTGAGTTCTGAGGAACCGTGCTTAGGAGTTTGCACACTGGCCTTTTCTTTTACCCTTTCTGACTCTATAAGTTCTCCCCCACTCCCCACTCATATCTTCAACATACATAGAATTATCCATGAAGCCATGATATATACATCTCTGCTACGCAGTGAAGGCCTGGAGGCTCCACACAATGAGAAAAAAAATCAGTGTTGGAAGTTTGCACTATGAGAGTGTTAACACCTATGTCAAGATAAAGCCAAATTAGAGCAGAAGTAAATCCCTAGGGTAAAATTTGCTCCTGCGTCCTAACAGTGCTTTGCAGGAAAATAAATAAATACAAAAGCAAGAAAAGGCTCCCTCTAGAGCTCTTGAGGTAGTATACAAACACACACACGTACTGGAATTTATGATACAGGCAAAATGCTAATTTAGTTTTCCTCCCCTGTTTTGATACGTTAATGGTGATAGAAAGGACTCCATGTAGCTTAGTCATTCAGTAGTTTCACTTCCCCATTCATTTCAGTCAGGATAAATGGGACACATTATGGGTGTGTTTGGTTGATCACTGGAGGAAAGGAAGTGATCCTCCTGCCCCTGTGCATGCCATGCATGCACCAGTTGTTTATGTAATTACCTGCTCTGCAGTGTAGGTTGGTGGGTTGTCCCAACCCAGTGCATGTAAGGCAGGGGTAGCTTTGGACCCACCTTTTAACCCACAACTTGCTGCAGGGCTTATAGGATGGGTATGGAGCCGTCCTCAATATGACGCATGCCGGGTTCAATGACAGACATTGCAGCATGGTTTAAAATGGAAACAACTGGCATGCACATGGCATGAGCAGGGGCAGAGGGAGAAGCTGTGATGGGTTCTTTAAGCCCTGCGATTTTCCAAACTCAGTCAATAGCTTTGTAAGTTAAAAGAGCATGGTGACAGATAAAGTACCACAAGAGAACTGGCCCCATAATGGTTGAGGACCACTTGGATTATAAAGTGGTTCAGGTTTGCCAAAAAAAAAAAAAAAAAAAAATGAAAAGAAAGAAAAGTACCAATATTTTAGACAGCTGCTGAGGTCCACAGCAGCCCCACTGGCGTGGATGGGGTGGGAGGTTGAGTGTGTCTCATTTCCATTTGATTTTGTGAATACTAGCTGGAGGAGGAGCAGGGATGGGAAAACCAGCAATTTTCAAGCTTGCTGAAATTCTCCAAAATTCACTTCAAGGCCCCACTTTGTTTTCATTTTTGACCTTTTGGGTTTTTTGTTTTGCTTTTTGTTTCTTTTGAATGGGAAAAGTGCAAATTTTGATCAGGAGAAATGCACATTTCTGTGTGTGTTTTTCAGAAGTGTGCATTCCCCCCTTTAACTAAAGCAAGAAAATGGATTGTTTTTTAAAATACATTTCAAAGTACACATTTTCAAAAACTGCATTTTTCAACCATGATTGTAAGTTCAGGAATTTGAGAACATTTCACACATATACAAAAAGGGAGGGGGAGCTGTTCATGTTCTTATTCAGGATTGTGAATTTGACATGTTCACATGATTTGTGAACAGAAACAAAAACCTTCTACATCCCTAGGTGGTGGTTCTAGTATTCTAATGAAATACTAGCTGGGTAATAGAATGCACAGAGCATTGTTACAACTCCTTTGCTCTTCCTTTTAATAATAGCAAGAGCCTTTTTCAGACATTTGGCTCAGGGCTCCATGTGTTCAATCAATCTGTGGATAGGGTGGTATCATCAAGGTAGGCTCTGGCCAGATCTACACCGTGTGTCAAATTATTATGAATGTGCGGGGAAAAACACAGGAAATAATACTATGAAAGTGGTATATGGAATGTGGATGGTGCCCCAACCGTTATCAGTGCACTTCAATGCCTCTATCAAGCAGCAGTGTAGATCTAGCCTCTGTTTCCAGTTGTACATCTGAAGCATGCCATCATGAACAAGGACCTCCACAATGTGCATATGGTGGGGGAAGGGAGCCTGCCATTGTTTCAACATACATGCATTCAGTCGAAGCACCTGAACTTCTGCACATGGCGGATGTCTCTCTAATTAATCCAATTGTGGCAACAGTAAGATTTGCCACTGTGTTTGAATAGGTTTTATGAATCTTCACATTATTGAGTTGGGATAAAATAAAAAAAGAATATTTTATCCCATTCAAAGTCTTATATCTTCTAAACACGTAGAAAATAGAGTAAAAATGGCACTAACCTCGAAATACAATGAGAAACCTATTACCAGCATCATGTACAAGATAAATATGAATCAAGTGTAGTTTGGTGGTTGTAGGATTTTGTTTTTTATCAACAACATTCTTTCTTGTCAAAGGGAGATGAATGAAATTTCACAAAAGACTTTCAACTCCTCATGTATTTTCATAGTTTCAGCTGTAACTTTCAAGGGTTCCATTTTCAAACAACAGGAGCTGGCAGACTTGCTTACATACAAAACATGCCGCAGGTCCAAAGCTCAGGAAAGGAACAATTCCAAGTGACATTATTGTAATGCAACCTGCAATTTGGCTTCTGATAATTCACAAGATTCTCATGCAAATATGTTCACATCACCTTTTGAAGAGGTGGCAGCATTTTTAGCTCAAATAAGGATTTAGCTGGAGTAGTCAAATAGTAAGAGTTATTCACGTAAACAGCAAACTCAGAGAAGGGCTTCTGACCAACGGTTTCTACAGGATCATGTTCAAATCGATGAGGAAGGCCTACCAAACATTTTTTGGTTCGGGCTCTGTACGTGAATGTGTGCTTGCATGTGTTTATCTAATTACTCTTAATCTAAATCTAATCATAGATTTAGTAAAACTAATATAGTGTGTGTGTGTGTGTGTGTGTGTGTGTGTGTGTGTGTGTGCATAAATAATCTAAAGAGTGAGGACAACAACAACAACAACAACAACAAGTTCTGGCTCATGTGGAGAGACAAAAACAAAGACCAATAAAATCACTTCTATTGATAATCACTCACACAACTACTAAAACAGACTAACTTAAAGGAAAATAATGAATATCCAAAAATATTACAACAAAACTTAATATAAATGCTAATATCTCACTCAAAATTAAAAGAATTGATTAGCAATCAAAAAATGTCCATCAATCCATCACATACATAAAATATGCACATAGTCACAATATGAATTCCAAATCAGTGGATACAGGGGGCTTTCCTCTTCAAAGAGTTGCCCTTCGTGAGTAGAGAGAGGTGAGACTGGTGCTCTCCTTTTCCTCATGTGTTGATTTTAACCCTTTTTGATTGCCTGAATAGGTCTATAGTAACGAACACATTTCCCAATATATTTTGATACCCAGCTTGTTCAGGCCTCCATATATCTCAGGCTCGATCTACTGCTGCTTTATAGCAGTTTACTGTTGGGGCACATTACACATTCCATATTCCACTTTCATAGTGTTATTTCCTGCTTTTTATTCCACATTATTCAAAATACCGCAACAAATGTCATTGTGTGTTTTATGAGGTATAAATTCAGAAGAGGGATGTAACATTACCATGATGGGATCGTAATGGCTTGACACAAAAAGGATCATCAGATTGGGGGGGGGGGATCACAGTTTCCTATTATCACTTCTACTTTCCCCCACCCTGCGTCTGTCACACAATACTTCCTCTTTCTCATGGAGAAGAAAGAGGATGTAAACAAAGACCACTGGGTGTTTTTATCACTCCACTTTTCCTGCACACAGCAGGAGATCACAGCAAGTTTTGCTTCTAAAAATAAATTGGACTTCCCGAGGTCTTGTTTTGTGATGGAAAGAAGGCCAGAAGGAGTGGGAGGCAGACAGCAGCATCAAAGGGACCCATGAAAAATCATGAGTGGGCAGTAACAAGCATGAGATAAAACACTCATCTGATGATGCTCAAAATGTAGGTCTTGCCTTAGTCTGGTACATCAGCTGAAACTTCTCACTCAAAGAATATTTTCGCTAGGTGTATCTTCTTGATTGCATGGACCTAATGGCTTCCACTTATTGATCCCCAGTACCTCCAAGGCCCTTCCTCCCAAATATACTACCAAAAATGAGAACAAGATGCCATTTTGTTTTGGGCAGGGTGTCTATTAGTTAATAAATACTGTGGAAGATTAAACTGCCTTGCTGGTCATCTGCTCTTTTGTTTTCACAAACAATAGAAGCTTTCAAAGGCTGTTTTGTCTAATTAATTCTGCAAGGGTTCAGAAAATCAATTTTCAAGTTATATGTACAGTATTAAAGCTTTAAGAAATGGCTTTGGTTTTATAGGTAGAGATGTACAGTCTTGTCTGGCGTTAATAGTTCTCATTATTGATTTCCTATGACTCAGGTGCTGGGAATATACATGCCCAGGTAACATCTTCAAAAGCACTTTATGTGCACATCATGCCAGCTGCAAAAAGTATCCCTCCCAGTGCATTTCCTTTATGCCTCTACACAAAGTTTGGTTTCGTGGCCGCAAGTCATTTCAGTCCTATATATTCATGACTCAATAATTTCATGGTGCAGCCGTTTAAAGTGACTTGTGGTTATAAAAGTATCTGCTCAGCAGTTGCCCAATTTCAGAGTGTTAACACTCTGTTGGCAGTATGGTCCATTTGCTGACTTTTTATTTTGTAAATATGACGTTAGGGAGCCCTGGACATTCACAGAAGCAATGTGTGTGCTGTCATTACTCAGAAGTCACAGAACATAGAGAGTGAAACAACTGCACTGTAGGGCTCCCCTGGAATTTCCTGCATGGTCTTTTTGAAAATGATGTTAGAGGAACTAGCCTAATATGCTATCAGGCTGCACAGTGTGTGTGTGTGTGTGTGTTTGTGTGCATGTGTGGTGTGCATGCGAATGCTTCCTGTTTCCAGCTGTGCCATTCTGTCCGCCTCCCCCTGCCCCAGCAGTCAGTCAGCATTCTGGCATCAGTGAGCATGCCCAGTCCTCATTTCCCTGATTTAGGCTCCTCCCACTTGGAATTTTTCTAAAGTCCCCACCCCCCTATTTCTGACAACCCAGGGGTTTCCCCAAACGCTGGTGATTGCTCCCTCTTGTGCATATGTAACATAAGAAATGTTACTCTCCTCCTGAAGATTGGAAATAGACAGCCAGTGTGGTGTAGTGACTAGGGTGTGGGGCTGGGACTAGGGAGATCTGGGGGTCAAGTTCCCAGGCAACTAGGACTTTGGGCCAGTTGCTGACTCTCAGCCTAACCTGCCTAACAGGGCCTTGCTAGACGACAGAGTAGCCCGGTGCGAGCCCCGGCCCGGCCCCTGTACATCCAGATGACGCACAGGGGATCCTGAGCTCAGGCAGGGGTAACCCTCCCTTGGCCCAGGATAACCGGCACCGCTTCTGGCCCGAGACCGCGGGTGTGTAGCCCATTCCGCCGCTTTTCCTGGCTACTGTATTTACTCCCAAGTAGCTGGGAAAAGCTGCAGGCGGCGCACAGTGCTCCGCAGGAGCTCTGATGCCATCATTGCAGGTTGGGGAGATGGGGGGAAAACCAGGATGGAGGAAAACCAGAGCCAGGGGGATGGGCGGGATCGGAGATCGTGGGGGATGGGGGGATCAGAGATCATGGGCGGGCGGGGGGATCGTGGGCAGGGGGAGCGGGGAACCCCTTTTTTAAAAAAACAACAACACCCTGTCTTTATCGTTGGTGCGCTCCTGCGCACATGGCCCCTTTAAGGCAGAAACAAAATGGCCAACACGACGGGGCTTTCCTTTACCCCGTCGTGTCGACGTGTGGACAGGAGTGACAGCCCACGTTATTTCTAGCGCGGGCTGGTCCCTCCACACGCCAGGATTTTAAGGTAGGTCTAGCAAGGCCCATAGAGTTGTTGTAAGGATAAAATGGAGAGGAGGAGGGCCATGTATGCCGCTGTGGACTCTTTGGAGGAAAAGTGGGCTATAAATGTAACAAACAAATAAATTATATGACTATATAAATAAAAATATTGCAGGCTTCTGTGCCCACTTCATGTTTCTGGTGGAGTATATCTCTCCAAAAGCTAATGGAACAAGAAGGCCATTTAGGACCAGTTTACACATTCATTGAAATTGAGTGATAAAGTCCCCCCTCTCACTGCTTTACTGCTTTAGGCTACATGTGTGTGGAGGGGAGCAGAGGTGCATGGCTGAATGCCTTCTTACACAAACAAACACTCTCCCTACATCTAGAAAAACAGCATGTTGGAAAGCAGGCTAGGCTGAATCTCTTTCCCTGACATGCTAATGTTCTACAAGCAGAGTTGTTTCTCCATTCAGGTACATTCAAGCACGAAGCCATCTCCATATATGTACACATGTCAGCAGCTGAAAGAGATTCTAATAAAAGCTTTATTCTTGACTCTGCTACATTTGTAGAAGATACCAATTTCTAGGCTACCATGGAGTCTTCTTTCTTTCTGCTGCCACAGATTAATATGTTTACTCTTCAGGAATGGTGGTATTATTATTATTATTATTATTATTATTATTATTATTATTATTATTGAAATAAACCAGCTCAAGTGGAGGTTTAACAACAACTTGTAGCATTGAGTATTGTTTTTTTTAAAAAAAAAATATGTAGAAGATTGTAGTATTGTACACTGTTCTTCTGATTCTCATTTACACTGTGACTGTTTTGTCTCTATGATCACATGGCCAGACCTTTGGGATGGTAATATATTATCTAGGATCCTCCATGACTCTGCATACAGAGACCACAATAAACGGCATGAGCAAGCTGTACTAAATCAAATAACAGAAGAGTGATATTGGATAAACAGTGTGGGGAAAAAGCTGACAATACGTGTTACCAAGCAATTGAAAGATACTGTCCTATGACTATAAATATCTATATTTAAATTTGAGCTAGTTACAATTAACTCCAACTCTTTTGTATTTGTACCACTTCTTTTTCTCATGCTGCTGTCTGCTTTTCCTGTGTAAAATACTAGTTAGAGAAACATTAGGAAATCTATGCACTGAGATTCCCAGGCTATTTGATAGGGTCAGGAAGGTTATATATGATTATACACATATTCAGGGTCAACCAATTTCCGTGCTGTTAAGATCACACACCTCCAGCATTTTCTACCCTGCAAAAGGATTTCCCTCCCCATTTTTAAATAAATCCTTAGAATGTTGCATGTAATTGCTTTCTGCAATAGCAACCACATTTCAATAATCTCATTAAATATAGAAAGAGACTAAACACCAGCAGCATCTTCCCCATTGTAAATTATTCTTTCTCTCTAATGCCAGCTGGTAACTTTTTATTGCTTGACATCAACTACAGGGAAACATTGCAGAGAATTGCTCTTTAATTGACACAGAACTTTGAGTTCTGTAAATTCTTCCAGCAGGCAGCAAGCAGTCAGAACGGAAGGCTCTGCCTTTGAAAGAGGAACTGAGGTACGGGAAAGGATGTTAGATCAATAGAAGAAAAGGAAAACTTTCAAGATGTGAGGCAACTGTCTCAGACAGCAGATGCTGGGGACTGGGTCAGCAACTGTTGCTTGCCCCTACTGCTGTTGCCCCTGAATCCTCTAAGGCCTTAGTTAGACCTAAGGATTATCCCAGGCAAATGGAGGGGTCATCCCTGCCTGCTCCCAGGATCCCCTGTGTGTCATTTGGGTGAACAGGGATGATCCTGGGATGATCCCAGGATATAGGCCTGGTCTAGCTATGGCCTTACTTAGTCTGCCCTAGCCTACTGACCTCAGGTGTATCAGCCTGCCCACACTGTAAGATCAGAAAGAGAGGCCCTTCTCATTTGCCTATCTGTGAGAGCAATTAGGTGGGTGTCCGCAAGGGAGAGGGCTTTCTCTGCAGTGGCCCCAAACATCAGGAACAAACTTCCATTGGAGGTCCACCATGCAGCATCCCTGCAGGTTTTTAAGAAGGCCTTAAAACATTTTATTTTACCTTGGCCTTCCCATGATTATTGCGGCCAGCATTCCTGCTGCTTTTATTGTAGATTTTATTATTTTAATAGCTATTTTATTGTGATCGTGTTTTGATTGCTTTTAATATTTAATTTTTTAATGCATTTTATTGTTGTAAGCCTCCTTGTGAGGGCTTCTGCCCTGAAAGGCGGCCAAGAAATATTTTAAATAAAATAAATAAATAAATAAATCTGGTCAGATTCTGTACACGGAATGTGTGTTTAGCTGGCATCTTGTCCTTTGTTTCCTGTAACATATTGACTTGGGCCATCCTGTTTGCATAGGTACAAATAAATCCTGATACTCCAATATCTACCCTCTGCCTCTTTGTGTGTGTGTGTGAGAGAGAAAGAGACAGATAGATAGACAGACAGACAGACAGACAGACAGTATCCTCAGTATTTTATTCTCTTGTTCTATGTGGTTTTGGGTAGGAAGTTTAATTTATTGAAACAGCCTGCAGTGTCCTTATTCTGTTTTATGAAGTTGTTGGTTTTATCGTGTTGACAATTTCATTGTGGTTTCATAGTTGGCATTTTTGTGAGATGATGTTGAACATTTATGTTCCCAGGGGAATACTTCAGGTTACTAACCTTTCCCCCATGCTCATTCCCATCACATCATGGTACAAGGGTGAAGTGGATCAGTTGCCATATCACTTTGAACGATGGTAGCCTAAACAGGGCCACCTCTTGGGGCATATGGCCTCACCCAGACCTTTACTGACACGAAGCTTCTTGTTTTTGAACATCATAGCAATTCAAACTGAAAACCTGCAAAATGGAGCAGGGCAACCCATTGTTGCTAGGTATTTGGAAGAGGGTTCATGGCGATTATGTGCAGGCATGAATGTCTGGGGTAGGCTCTCAGCAGACTATAAATTTGTACTTAGCCTCTGGTACACAGAACCACTGGCACTCACATCTAACTCTAGCAGGTCAATGCATGTTTGAATCCTTCATCCATTGAATCACAGCCATGTTGGCATGTTACTGCTGGAGCAGACTGAGGCACGACAATAGCAAGACCCTCATGCCTCTAGCTTGAACAAGCCTGCTATCATACAGAGAGTATTCCTGTTCGGTGCATATAAGGGCCCTAGGTATTTTAGGGTGCGTTCTTGTCACCATCCTGGTGATCTTGTACTTAAAACTAGATGCTGTCCTGGAGGGTAGGGAAGAGGAGGTGGAAGCCAAGCAGACTGCCTGGCATGGGGTCATCCTAGGATGTGGAACACCAAGCACAGGTCCTCCCAGTGGGCACACAGCAGTACACCTGCACTTCCTGATGAAGGGCTGGATGGTCGCCATTGCACTTCAGCAATGAAGGATGTTTCTGCATTAGTGTATACCTCAATACTTCATTTTGGAATCTATAAACCCAGCTATTCATTGTTGCTAAAATCTTTTCATTTGTTGCCAAGAATTAGGGCTCATTTCAAAGCAAATTGCTTTTGGGCCTGTTGTAAGCTAGGGCTTTTTCTGAATGCATTTATTCTATTCCTTTGATGGTACTATTATGGGCATGTAGGTTTTGAGAACACAGATGCCTTGGCCCACTTCTCACTTCACTTTTTCAAAAGCGAATGTACATCTACTGATGAAAATGTAAAACATGGACGCAGCAGTCTTAGCTGTTCTAAATGTGCATCGTACTTTGTGTAGGTGTGGTAATTGCCAGGGAATTGGCTTGGGACTGACCAGAACTCCCTCAGGTGTTTACTTGGCTGAGGAAAGAATTATATGACAAGAATCTGATGTTCTATGGGTCCTGATTATTATTATTATTATTATTATTATTATTATTATTATTATTATTATTATTACTCTCTGTATACATTTCATTATTAAACTTGTGCAAACATGGATACACATGGGGGTTGGGAATGTCCCTTTAGCATGAATGGCCAACTTACATGCATAAAAAATGTGTATGCCTAGGGGCCACACATGAAAAGCTGAAATTGCATGATTGGTGCATTACATTTGCTGCTGCATCCTGATCCTATGACTCATATCTACATGGACAGGCCTCAGTGTAGATATCCTTCACTAAACACAGACATCTAGGCCTCATCTACACCAAGCAGGATATAGCACTATGAAAGTGGTATATGGTATGTGTCAATGGGCCCCAACAGTTGTCAGTGCACTTCAATACTGCTATAAAGTAGTAGTGTGGCCCCTGCCTTTTATATGCTGCTTTCATAGTGCAATATCCTGCTTGGTGTAGATTAGGCCCTAGCATGTTGAAGAGGTATGTGTAGCAGGCATGATCATAATCTTGTCCTTCAGTCCACACATACATCAAATGCCTGCGTTGGATTATAGTATATTCTCTTCCCTCATTAAATTCGTATTTATTTCTAAATGGGTTATGTGTACTTTAAAGTTTACTGGGTTTTTATTTATTTTTATTTTCATCTTATCAAAAAGAATACCATGCCACCGTGCAGCTGTAGTAAATTGAATGCTCATGAGGGGAAAACGTAGAAATTACAATAATGTTATTCATTAAAAAAAAATCCACCAAGAGCTGCTGTGTGGGTTATATTTAAAGATCATTGTTGAGAATCAGTAATGTAGAATGAGATGCTGAGTTAACAGCCTGTACTGGGTACAAATGTAATTGTAAATAAATGTTTTATATGATGCAGAGGCATGAGTACTTGATGACTACATGCTATTAAAACACAACCAAATTTATTGGTACTATTGTTTGCAGGGTTCTCATGTAAATCATATAAATCAACCCTAAGATGTGTTGCCCAGACAAATACATTGTGTTAATAACTCAGCAACTTAATTAATAACTTTCATATTTATTTATTTATTTATTTATTACATTTTTATACCGCCCAATAGCCAAAGCTCTCTGGGCAGTTCACAAAAATTAAAATCATGAAAAACCTAAAAACAACCAACAATCTAAAAACACAAATACAAAATGCAATATAAAAAGCACAACCAGGATAAAGCCACACAGCAACAATTGATATCGGTTGAAATATGGAATTAAAACTGCAAAGTTTAAAATTTAAGTTAATAGGTGTTAAAATGCTGAGAAAATAAAAAGGTCTTCAGCTGGCGATGGAAGGAATACAGTGAAGGCGTCAGCTAAACCTCTCTGGGGAGCTCGTTCCACAACCGAGGTGCCACAGCAGAGAAAGCTATGGTTTGGGGCCACTCACTAGGACAATAACATTTGATCCAGCATGCAAAATTCATTAAAACCCTGTGTGGTGTAGCGGCTAAAGTGTTGGACTGGGAGTCAGGATATCTGGGTTCTAGTCCCCACTTGCCCATGGAAACCCACTGGGTGACTTTGGGCCAGTCACAGACTTTCAGCCCAACCCACCTCACAGGGTTGTTGTTGTGAGGATAAAACAGAGAGGAGGATTATGTACGCCGCCTTGAGTTCCTTGGAGGAAAAAAAGGTGGGATATAAATGCAATAATAATAATAATAATAAGAAGAAGAAGAAGAAGAAGAAGAAGAAGAAGAATGGCCAAACCTCCTGATCTAGAAGTAGAACACTGCTGCAGCTGTGGAAACACAAAATGAAGGTTTGTGTCATGGGCATTTAATGCAGAACATTGGGAACAGGGTGTTGAGTGAGCGATGTAATTTGGAACATCGTGTGCTGAGGACAAGTTAAATTTTCACTTGTGAATTTGTAGGTTTGGATACAACATTGCAGAAATGTGAAATTTAAGGATTCATATTCAATTTCTGAAACTTTGAAAATGTAGCTTTACAAGTATTGATGAATATTAAGACAGTAATGGTAAGCATCAGGCTGCCAAACTCAATATTTTGCACACTTGTTTATTGTAAAACTCCTAAATTGCAGAAAGGGGGGTAGGGAGGCATGTAAAGGGCCTAAAGTTTGCCAAGAAGGGTATAGGGGGAAACAACCATGACCCCCCCCCCCTTGGTGCCACCCAACTCCGAGTAGGTCCCCAAAGGCAAGCCGTGTCCTGGATCGAGAGACCCACAGCCCCGAGGACCAGGCCTCAGAACATGCCAACCACCAGAAAATGAAAGAGGCCGAGGATATGCATGGGGCTTATCTTTACAGGCCAGCCCCATCTACACCTCATATTGTACACACGCCAGAAGCACATGTACTGTTTTTTCCTCATTCTCCCCCACCCGCAAAACCTGCCCCAACCCTAGGCATGCCAGCAGGGCAGGAAAAGGCCATCTTTAAGTGGGCCAACACAACTTGCAACCTACTGAGGTGAACACAGCCCATTAGCCTATAGTGCTCAACAACCCCAGTCCCACTTCTGCAGTCCCAGTCAGTTAAGCAAGACCAAGTGGATTATCCAAACTTTAGTAGGCTTCCATAAATGGCTGGTGAGCTGCATTCAGCTTGATGGGCCACAAGTTGTATAGGTCAGTGTGTCTGGGGCAGTGTATCTAGGGTGGTGGTGAGCAGCATTGAAATTGCACGCATACATGGAAACCCTGAGTCATTATGGAACCTTGCCCCTTTCTTGGCATGAGAAGGGAGTGATAGCAAGGCAGAGACTCATGCCAAGAAAGTGCAAGGGTGCCAGTTCCAGTAGACGTGTAGGCCTCCTCAAACAGTCAGAACATGAATTGAGGATCCTGCTTATGAGATCTTTCTGCATAAATTCAAACAGATAACCCATTTCCAAGTAAATTTGCTATATACTCATGGAATCAGCATGATGTGCTAGGTGCTTGGTCCTCAGGTGAACATTAAAAGCAGATGCACCTTTTCATCCTGAGACTGGGGGAGAGACACTACTGTGACATCATTATTTCACTATTTATGTTGGTGAAGCTATGACTGAGCAAAGGAGGGTCCCCCACCCCAGCAAGCTCTCCTTACTCTTTAAGGAGACTGTGGTGTCACCAACCTCAGTGATGTCTATTATTAAATCTCTCTTTCACTGCCACCACCCTATTCTTTATTTTCTAAAAGAATGAGGGAATAATAAACCTTGTGTGTGTGTGTGTGTGTGTGTGTGTGTGTGTGTGTGTGTGTGTGTGTGCATACGTACTGTCTACCTGAAGTAACTCAAATGACTGAGCAGATGTGGTTGATAAACAAAATAAGAATAAAGTTTATTTATATAGGAAAAGATTTTAAATGACACTTCAAGATTATTCTACTTTATCCACATACATCTACCTCTCTCAACCTCCCAGGGAATACTAACCACCTCCAAATCCTATAACCCCACTTTCCTAATACTATCCTGAAACAAGCCTCTATTAAACCCCACTCACTCCTACCCTCACCAACTCCCTCACCCTGCCTCTTCCAACTCCCCCTTTAACTAACTGCCCAAACTGTCAAACTGTCCTCTCACTCCCCCTCCTCTCTCTCCATTCAAATCAACCAACCAATCAGACAACACCATTCACATGGCTCACCATTCTAACTCCCCCTCCCACTTACTTACCATTTCCTGAAAATAATTAAAAAAATGGTCACAGCAAATCCAAACCTGAACCAAACACTTAAATATCCACATACGGTATAAAGAATAACACAGTTTATCATTTCGTCAGATTGACCCTTTCCTGCCCTTCTCTAGGAACTATAGCTTAACTGACAAAGGTGAGTCCTTCAGGACAGTTATCAAGGCATAACAGCTGCACTCTCTGGCTCTTCTAGCCTCCTGCTTCCTATGACCTGCCTATATCTTCAGCAACAGCAACTTCTCTCTTCATGTTCATTTTGATGCATGGCTATGCATAGTTTCCTTTGGGTGGCTCCTTCTCCCAGCTCCCTTTGCTCTGTGTCTCCTGAAACCTGATAAAGCCTTGTGATTGTGGGTCATCCCCTCAACCAGCCTTCCCACAGTTCTCAATGTGGTGACAGATCCTGATTATTTATTTATACGCTATTACCTTTATGTCATTTTTTCCCCTCCTGCAAGGAATCTAAGGCAGCTTACATGGTCCTCCTTATCTCCATTTTATCCTCACAATAACTGTGGGCTTTAGGTTAAGCTGCGAGTCAGTGGCTGGCCCAAGTCACCCAGTGAGTTTCATGGCCAAGTGGAGATTAGAACCTGGGCTCCTGCGATGCCACCACCTCCCTCACCAGGCTTTGATGCGCACACCTCCCTCAGTTTAAGCACCACCACTTAAATACCTGAGGAAGGGGTAAAAAGAAACCCATAAACTTTCCCTTATAGCAGAGGGAAAGGGTAAGGAGGTTTGGACAAGGCTTTTCTGTGAATATAGTGGGCTGAAGATTTAATGTAATGTGTTTACTTATAAACCAATAGAGCAGGAGACACAGCCAAACTGACACATGTTTTTGTGGTAGCAAAATGAAGAAAATGTTTATTGTTGTTTACAGTTCTTAGTTCCTTCAAATTCTATTAAAATCCTGCCTATTCTTAAGAATTCTAGTAATAACAATTCCAATAAAAACAATCCTTAGTCCCTAGGATCCTATTTCCACTCACTCCTCACACAACTCCTGACTGGAACACACACAGCTAAACCACCAACACTCTAACAATAACATACCACATTGGTTCTAGCCATTCCTGCCTCCTTCTTCTCCCAAGCAAACTATAAACAAACTCACGACAAATGCCCAAGGCATTTCCCCTTACCTTCCTCACCCCCTCCAAATAAATTCATGCTGCATAGATATCTATGCATGACAACTCTTGTAAGGATTAATGTCTGCATTGTTATCACACAACAGTTTTGTCGTGATTTTGCCTCAGTAGCAGAGAGAAGAAAGCTGTCTTTTCAATATATGAAGCAGCACAGAAGGAGAAAATACACAGTGCTATCCTAGTTAGTCCATCTACCTTGTTCTATTATTATTATTATTATTATTATTATTATTATTATTATTATTTCTGGAAGGAAGCAAAAAAAGGTTACCTGCTCTTCCAGCCCTAGCCATACATGTTTGTGTTTGTACATATTCCAGAGAAGTGTACTGCATTATATGAATTCGTTTTAAAGCATTTTTAATTCCGTTTCCCCCAGTACCTGCCCTGGTAAACATATATAGTTGCCATTCACCCTGCTGACTGATACCCTGTAATGTCCTGGTCTTGACAACTGCAGTTGCCTCCTGGTTTGCTACTGCTTGAAGATGTAGCGTGACTCAGGCTGTCAGCTGACTTTTCATCCTAGCCCCTGGTTGAGTTGCAAATGCAGTCCTCTTGGCAGGGAGCTTTCATTCCTGCTTCTTTACCTGATCTGGGAAGTTAATTAGTTGAGGAAGCCTGCAGTGCATGAAAATGCAGGGAAGTCTTGGCTCAGTGGTGCTAGGCTCTCATTAAAATTACATGTGGTTGTTTTTTTCCCCTGAAGCATTCTGCTTCAGGAACTACTTATATCTATCAACAGTCTGTGGTTTGGGTGGCCACAATGCACTTCCAATGCCCTGACATCTGTTGTAAAGGAGGCTTTCGTTCATGTTTACATTAACTGCAGAACTTTTAATGTGGATCCACAAAAGAGACTCATGTGTAGTGATGTTTGAACTTGCTTTTACTCTGCAAGGAAAACATCATGAGGAACATAGCATCTTCCAGATTTAGGACTTGCGTTCTGAAAGTCATCAAGATCAAGGTACTGCTGCCTCACGTTGTTCTTTTACTGCCAGATTGTGAATGAAGGTAAATTGTTCGTCCCACCCTACCCCATACCATGTCATGATCACCGTGAAGTGGCATTATACTTTGTAGAAACAATCCTTTGTAGGAGCACTTGCCACCACATCAGAAAGAAAGATGCAAGAGTCAGTATAGGGTAAACTCGGGCCACATGTATTAATTGCACAAGTGACCTGCTGCAAAATTCATCCATCTGTGCAGGCTGTGGCTGAAGCAAGATCCCTCCTATGTCTCCTCCTCTGCTACATTGCCTAGGCAAGCCATCCCTGCCCCATCCTGAAGTCAATGCCTTCCCTGGTTCTAGGTCCACTGCCCACACCTTCAGATAGTTTGGGAAGCTCTGTCAAGTCCCTGCCCTTTCAAGCCCATGACTTCAGGTCTGTGTGAGCTGGTTTAAGCATCAATGGTGTCTAGCTTGGCTCAAGGTCCACAAGGGAGCCATCTGAAGCAGTTGCACTTACTAGAAAGAGAGCACACGGTCAAGTCCAGCTATGCCAGATAGCAAGGTCAGACCAGACCAGGTCTATCATGACCCTGAATAGATCAATACTGGCTGAAACTCATTCAGGTGAAGCTGTTGTCACAGCAACATTCAAAGGACTGCTGAGCCTTTATGGAGGCTGGCTGGTCTGGGCCTGCTGTCAGTGTCAACAACACAGGGATAGATGGACCACAGGTCTGTGTTCAAAGGGCACAAAGTGAACCAAGCCAAGACAAATGCATAATACACAATCTCCTGACATTGTTATGGATTTAAGTCTGCATATTTCCAAGAAAGAAATGGTCCCAGTCCTGAGAAGATGCTGTACAAGTAGTATACCCCCATTCTTGAGGTTTATACATTAACAAATTCAAAGTAAAAACATGCAGAAATGTACATGATGCCAATAAAAAGTGTAATATAACCCATACCCACTTATTAAAAGCCAGCCGCAGCAAGCATTCTTCAAGAAATAAAAGTCTGAGGCCACCGGACTCTGCAATTAAAGCAAATCATCCTAAAGCAGCTAGAACAGACCTGAGAAATAGGATTTCCCACTCTTGTGCTGGAATGAATGCTCACACATGGGTTTAATTTATATTCAATAATCTGAAGTGATCTGAAGATGGCTTTCATCCTGCTTTTGCATCTTTATACTACTGCTATCAGGCAGCTTTTTATATTATTTTATTACTCTTTTTATGACATGCAATTCCAAAGCTTGGCAAGACACATTAAGCCTTTTGATAATGCAACTTATACATTAAATCTGTCGGTTGGATTCACAAAATGGGTAACCTTTTTGTGGTTAAGCAGCATGGTTTAGCGTGTTGTCTGAACCAGGCCACTGACAAATATAAGCAATGCACAAGCTGAGTTCTTGTGTTTGGTTTGTAATGCTTGACCTCAAAAGGTAGCTATTTCTTCACTGGAGCCAATGGGGGATTGACATGCAAAAAGTACCAGATTCAATCCCAAACATATTGAGCATCATCGGATGAGCATTTTATCACACGCTCATTACTGGCCACTCACGGATTTTCACCGGTCCTTTTCAAAAGGCTGTCTGCCTCCTGTGTGCCTCCTGCTCATTTTTCCATCACCAAAAAAAAGACTGAGAAAATCTGATTCTTTTGTCTGCAATGAAACTTGTCGTCATTTCCTGATGCGTGCAGGAGAAGAAGCATGATAAAAAGCACACACTCATTGAATGGGCTACATGGGCATTGCTTACTTCCTCTTTCTTCCCCGTGTGAAGAAAGAAGAAGCTGTTTGTCCCTATTGCGGGAAAGGAGCAGGAAGCAAAGCCACAGTAGGGAAACATCATTTCCCCCTGTCTGATGACACTCATCCATGGAAGGCTGGAAAAGAATCTCATTTTAAACCCTGGAGAGCAGATGCCAATCAGTTTAGAAAATACTGAACTAGATGGACCAATATTCTGATTGGTCCATCTAGTTGGCAGCTTCCTACACTCCCCCTCTTCCTCTTGCCCTTGATACATACAACCACATGCCCTATTCAATTTAGAACTCATCACTTATGCTTTAGGGGATGATAAACCTCCCAGAATTAATTAACGGATGGTTCCCCAGAATGCTAAATTGATAAATTCTGCCTTACTAGATATAGGGATGAGCACATCCACAATACTGTACCACCACACACACCATACTAGCCAATCATATCATTTCTGCACTGTCTGATGCCCTTATTTATTTATTTATTCATTTATTTTATTACATTTATATACCGCCCCCCAGCCGAAGCTCTCTGGGCGGTTTACAACAATTAATGAAAGCAGGGATGGAGATACACCATGTTACTAGCCAATCATATCATTTCTGCACTGTAACATTGTGTAAATGACTCTTTAATGGCTGCCATTTACCTAAGGTTACCTTTCTGGAAATCCCCTAGCCACCATTTTTACACAAAATGGTGGCTTGCTAAGGGGACTGGTATCCCCACAGCACTCAACAGGCATCCGCCAGGCTGTCTAGCAGCTCATGCAGCACAGCGAGCGGGGTGGGGGTGGCTGGCAGCGGAAGTTTGGCAACCCCCCAATGAAACCAGACAGATGTGAGTCCTTCCATCCCTATGGAAATAAGACCCATTGTGTCAGTGGACATAGGATTGCAGCCTTAATTATTGCCCTGAGGGATCATGGCTCAGTGGTAGAGCATCTGCTTTGCATGCAGAAGGGCCCCAGCATCTCCACGGAGGGCTGGAAAAATTCCTGCCTGAAACCCTGGAAAGCTGCTGCCAGTCAGTGTTGACAAGACTGTGCTAGATGGACTGACTTGTCACTTCCTATTAAGTGCTTAGGCTTAGCCTGAACCTTTAAAATGTTGCCTTTCCTATGAATTGCTCATTTTGTTTTCTGTGGTTAATGGATGTTTTATTATATTTACACTGTTGATCATTTTCAAGTTTTGACAACTTGATGAAGACAGAAAATAACTTTCTTGGGAAATGTGGCCTCAATGGGAATGTAGTGTAAGACCTACATGTTAATGACATACACTTAGATAATTTTCACACCAGCCATATGGTTTAACAGCTACTCTACTTCATTACTTGCAACTCGAATGGCTGGTAGTAAGAACAAAGTGCAAACGGAAAAGGAGAAGACTTCTCAAACCCTACCAGAGTGTGCTTCAGGTCACATTAATGTTGATTAGCAGAATAATTCAGGGTCGTTTTTTTAATCATAAAGTGCTGTTGTTACCTGGATTATTTTAACTGATGGAATGGGGTTTATAAGGTAGCAGCTCTTCAAGTGAATGGGAGTACCGTAGCTGCTTATTTGCAACTTCAGAAGCAGTTGTCCATGCTTGCCTTGCCCTTGCTTTGCTAGTCTTGTGTAATGATGTCAATGAACCTTGTAATTCCTTGATACAGAACCTGAACATTGTTGCCCTTATTATATTTAGGGTGGGATATTTAGGGCCATCTGCACTACAGAGGAAAGATGAGTTCTACATGCAAGTTGCCTCGAGTTTATGGGTAACTTCAATGCGTATAGTTTAGAGTTTAACAATATCTAACGTAAGAACATAAGAAGAGCCACTCTGGATCAGACCAAAGATATAGTCCAGCATTCTGTTCACAAAGTTGCCAACTAGCTGCCCACAGGAAACCCACAAGCGGGACATGAGTGCAAAATCACCCTCCCAACCATGTCCCCCATCAACTGGTGTTCATAGGCATACTGACTTGGATACTGGAGGTAGCATAGCCATCAGGATTAGTAGCCATTGATAGCCTTCTCCAGGAATTTATCCAACCCCCCTTTTAAAGCCATCCAAATTGGTGGCCATCACTACATCTTGTGGTAATGATTTCCATAGTTTAACTATGTGCTGTGTGAAGAAGTACTCTCCTTTTATCTGTTCTCCCACTAATCAGCTTCATGGAATGATCCTGTGTTCTAGTATTAGGAGAGATGGAGTAAAATGTCCCCCAATCCACATTCTCTACACCATGTATAATTTTATACACCTCTATCATGTCTCTCCTTAGCCTCCTTATTTCTCAAGCTAAGCAGTCTGTGATGTTTTACTGCTTATACCTATGTTATTAAATATAAAGTATAAGAATTTATTAAAGTTTGCAGAGTTTAAAATAAGTACTCACTGAATGGTTGTTGCAGATTGGTAAGTATGAGCCATAGAGAGGAGAATGAATGCTGGATGGAAGGAGAGTGCTGATTGGATGTTTGTGTAGAGTGTCTGGATTGGCTGTGAGAAGGGGAGGAGTTGGAGGACTGTGGAGAATATATAAGTTGCTTCTGAGGAGAGAAGTTATGGAATGCTTTGGGATAGAGATAGGAAGGGTCTGTATGTTTGTTGTTTTGGTGGGTTAGAGTGTGGGAGAAAGGATAGTGTAGTTTAGAAAAGGGTAGAGTAGGTAGGAGTACTTGAAGTTATATATTGTGAAACATTAAAGTGAAGTAACCTATGAACCCATTATGCTTTGTGCTCTGAAACTATACGCTTGCTACTGAAAGAAACCAATAAGCTTTGAACCTGCATAATCATCTTGTTAAATAAATAACATTCATTTAAACCTGGCGTGGACATTGGAGTACCTGGGGAAGGGTACAGGTAATCATATGGTAGTAGCGGAAGGGAGAAGGTTACGTCAAGGGTGCTGATCTGTGCTGCTGTGGGGGCCTAAGCAGAAGTAGGTGCACCACAGGGACAGAGTTGGCGTCTCTAGCCCTGATGAGTGCACTTGAGCTGGGTCCTTTGGAGTCATAAAGAAGTAAAGTGATCCAGAAGGAAACTCAGTGGAGGGTGGGCAGCACACAATTCCTCATAGGGGAGTTGCTCCACTCGATCATTTTAGTTACCTGTTTCTGGACTTTTTCTAGCTCTACAATATCTTTGTAGACGCAGTGACCAGAACTGCACGCAATATTCTTAGCTGTGGTCACACCATAGCTTTGTATAAGGGCAGTATGATATTGGCAGTTTTATTCTCCTGATAACACACTGTCCTTAAATCTACATAAAATTTATAATCAATGAAAAATTGAGTGACATTTTTGTCTAGAATATGAATAAGGAATCTTCCTGTTGGAGTGTCGTCAGCTCAGTAGTGGTAGGCTGAGATTGACAAGTGCTTGATGGATCTCTCTGCCTGGCTCTGGTGTCTCAGAGCAACCTTTCCTGGGACTTAATTTTAGGAGATTGGCCATGTCCCTTTGAGGTGTCAACATATGCAGTGTCTGGAGAAGCTCAAAGCTGTTATTGGTGTACCCTATTCACTCCCCGCCTCTCCGAGTGTTTGCCTTAAGGATCGTTTCAGAAAAAAGAGCCTAAAGCTTCCTAACTAGGGATGTGCTCCACTTCTAATCGGACCGGCGAATTAGAAGCGGAGCGGGGTGCTTCACCTCCCCTTAAGGCGGAGGTGAAGAGGATTGGGGGGCCGGCGGAGTGTGGCAAAGAGGATCAAGGTGAAGGTGGATCCTTTGCCTCGATCCGGAGCTCCGCTGGAAAGGTAAGTGGGGTTTACTGGGCCCTGCCGCTGTCGCCCATGCGGTGACAGCGGCAGGGCCCGGTAAACCCCCCCGCTCCTTTGCCTTACCTGCCTCCATCCGCGGTCTGTCGGCTTCTTCAATTGAGCCCACGGTTCAACCAGGAAGTCTAGGCCGCACCCTCCTCTCCCGGCCTTACCTGGCACCACTCCCCTCCACTGTGGAGCTCCAATTCGGAGCCGGAGCTCCGCGGCGAAGAGGAGCGGAGTATGGGCAGAGCGGCGCAGAGCGGAGCAGGCCGATCCAAAATTTTAGGATCGGCCCACGGGGCGGAACGGGGGGTCCGTGCACACCCCTATTCCTAACTACTGCTTTAAGTGTGTTTTGGAGACTCTGTAACCATTAAGTTTGTCTACTGTGTGATTTCCTCAATAAAAGAAGTCTCACTGATGTGAGCATTTCGTTTTAGCTTGTCAGCACATGTGAATACCTGAGAGAACAGGCATAATAATAATAATAATAATAATAATAATAATAATAATAATAATAATAATTTTATTTATTTATTTGTTACCCACCTCTCCCTCTGGATCAAGCTGGGGTACAACACAAATGTAAAAGTACATATAATTGATTAAAACATTTAAAACTAATACATTATTAAAAAGCAGCACAGCACATGTACATGACATGGGACATGTCAGCCTATATTGCATAGTTTAAACTGGTTTACCCCTCTTATGAAAGAAACTGGAGGACTATAGTTCTCAACACCTTCATTGAACTACAATTATCATGATTCTTTGGTGGAGTTTATCTGGCGGAAGTTATGCCAGTCAAACAACTATAAAACAAATGGGCAGTATCCTTTGTGACACGAGCATGAATGAAAAATGTGTTGCACGCTAGTGCAAGGAGCCGCTAAAGCCACAAAAATAGAATCAGCTGGCATGATGGAATTCTCTGGAAAAATCTTTTTTGTATTTTAAATGCTATATAAATAAATAAATATGTTTAAACAACATTTAAATAAAATACAACTCCATGTTGTTGTTGTTGTTGTTGTTTATGGTGGTGGTGGTGGTAAAAGAGTTCAGCTGCATTGGACAAGTGCAATAATTATTATTTCCTTAATTTAGGAGAACTTTCCATGCACCTATTCTGAAGTTGCGAATGTGGAAACATTAATTTGGCAGAGAGATAAGAACATAGAAAGAGCCATGCTGGATCAGACCAAGGGGACATCTATTCCAGCATTCTGTTCACACAATGGCCAACCAGGAGCTGATCAGAAACCCACAAGCAGGATGCAAGTGCAGTAGCACCCTGCTACCCATGTTCCCCAGCAACTTGTGCACATGGGCTTACTGATACTAGAGGTAGTATATAGCCATCAGGACTAGTAACCATACTAGGGGAAAGTGGAAACAAAAATGTGTATATTAGGCATCTTTGCATACAAAAATATACGTATTGAGAGAAATGTGCAGAAAAGTTTGTACGAATTTTCAAGTGAACTTAAAAAATAAGCAAAATAAATTCAGGATCAACTGAAGATTTTAAACATGGGGGTGACTTAACATTTGTAGTCTGAGGAAGTATATCTGAGATTATGTTTTAAACTACTACTTTGGGTTTCCCTCCTCTCCAATCTAACTCATTAATTCCTTGTAATAAATGTTTATTTTCTCACATGATTTGTGGATTTAGTTGAACATATTTTGTAACATGCAGCAGTATATTTAGTTAATTGCTCATTTCTGATATACAAAGTCTACCTGAAATATTTGTTTATTTATCACAATATTAGCCTCATAAAAATGAATTAATAGTGATGCCCCCTTCTTCAAAAGTGCCTGTAAGAGTACGTTAAAAAAAAAAAGAATCCTAAGAGATAGCTAACACTTCATAAAATCATACATATTGATGAGTTACAGTGGAATCCTACATATATTTACTCAGAAGTAACTTCTCCTGAGTTCCATGTAAGTGTGCACAGGATTGCAGTTTGATTAAGATGCCTAGATTTTATTTTTACATCAACATCTACTGGTTTACTAAACATAATGATTGGCTGATGACCTTTGCTGTGAGTGATTTACTCAGATATGACTGTGCGTCCAAGAATTTATGGGTCTCCTTATTAACAATTTCGAGAAGGAAGTGCTACCATCAGAGGATGAAGGACAAGATAAGCAGCAACTTTTATTCCTTTGTACATTTCCATGGAAAATACCAATTCAACATCTCCAAAAAGATACGACTTCGTTGTAGATATATAAAATCAGGTTACAACAAGAACAATGCCACTTACATTAGTTATGACTAGGGATGGATGAATCTGTTTTACTTATTCCAGTTTATGAACTTTTCAAAGCACATTCTACCCCATCCTTTTTATATGTCAGTTTACAAATGTGGAGTGGGTGGGTAAAAAAGGTCCACCTGAAAATCCATCCAGAGTCACTCAGCCTAGACAATACTGAGATGGAAGAATGGCCAGACCAAACTTGATATAAGGCAGCTTCCTATGTTTTTTCTTCCTTTCTTTTTCAGATTCCTCTATGTTTCCATTGAAGCTTAATACCTTGTAAGTGTGCTTACTACAACTTTTGGTTGAATTGGCAACACTAGCAACTTTAGAACAATATCAGTGGGGCAATGAACAGGGATATGCAACCTTTTCAGTTTATTTCCATGAGTATTTCTGCCAACTTGAACACTGGTCTCATACGTTTGGGATATTTAGCTGTCGTAGTACAAGAAAATGTATTTTCTAATTTGGTTTTATGTTTTTCAGCTTGTGAGACCAATGCAGAGAGAAGGGGGGGTGTGTGTGTCATCTACACCTAGCAGGATATTCCACTATGAAAGTGGTATGAAAAGGGTATATAAAAGGTAGGAGCTACACCACTGCTTTATAGTGATATTGAAGTGCACTGCAGGATCTATACTACTGCTTTATAGTGGTAATGAAGTGCACTGACAACTGGTGGGGCCCATGACACATCTACACCAAGCAGGATATAATACTATGAAAGTGGTATGAAAGCAGTACATGGCATGTGTCAATGGGCCCCAACAATTGTCAGTGCACTTCAATACCACTATAAAGCAGTAGTGTGGCTCCTGCATGTTATATACTGCTTTCATACCACTTTCATAGTGGAATATCTGGTTGGTGTAGATGAGCCCAGAGAGAGACAAGCACACATTTCTAATGGCAGCAATAGCATGCTCACAAACAGGAGTTTTACATTTTCATTCCTTAATGGCAGCAACTAACATTGTATTGGAAAATGATTTTAGGTTGTTGTTGCTTTCACCCCCCTCCCCCAGGTCTCAAAAGCAGCTTATGAAGCTGCACACAATAATTCTGTTTTAGAAGGCTCGCAAGTCCTGCTGCATGCATATACAAAATGCGGCACAGCCCTTTGGAACATAGCTATAGTTTGTATCTCCATTTCAGACACATCTCTCTTCTTTTCTCAACAATACCTTCTTATCAATGTCATATAAACATGCTTGAGTTCTCCTCTTAATAATTCTTGACACACTTAGATGAAGTGTCCCTTTAAATAATATCTCACTGTTTTACATTTGCTTGAGCAGCAGTGATTGGATTTACAGCTTTATCAGTGTGAACGTCTGTCCTATGATCTGGAAATGGTGTTCTGCCATTGTTGTAATTATCTTCTATCAAGATTTCGTCATATTATATTTGTAGCTTAATCAAATCAGTGTTGTGCCATTGATGTACAAATTCTAAGTCCAGGGAAAGAATGATTGCTTTAGATAGCTGTGACCCATTGCCATGCTTCAGGCAAAGGCTAAAGGAGAAATTATTAACTACTTTTTTAGTGTAAGGATTACAATCTAACAGACCATAGGCATATGCAAGGGGTGTGCTGGGATTGCCCAGGCACACCCGAATGTCTCAAGCAATAAGCATCTTCCCAATCCTCCCCTCACCTGCAATGGCCCTCCCACAGTCAGACAAGCCGAATGCATAGCCGGGCATCAGTGTCTACAGTGTTTAATAAATAAATGAATAAAAACACGTCCTTTATGATTGAGTATTCAGTAAGTGTTCACCTTTAAAAAAAATTCCCTGGATGCACACCCTAATAAAATGTGCTGCACGTGCATATGTAACAGACTCTACACAACCCTGCAGTGTTCAGTAGAGAAACAGCAATGTCTCCATTTACCTGAACCAGGGATTTGGGTAGGGAGACACCAAGTAGAAGAAGTTAGTTTTAGCCCCACTGCCTCAGCAATCCCCAATTTGAAAGCTTGTGGGATAATGGGGAACTGTCTTTGTTCTGTTAATGTCTAACCACTGCAAAAGTGGGCAGAGTATAGGGCCAGAGTGCATATCTTTGATCTCTTTTCAACTGTTGCTAGGGCATAAAGAATTTCGAAGTGGGGAAGGCAACGCTCTTTTTTAGAAAGAGAAAGAAAGAAAGAAAGAAAGAAATCTGAGGTTCAGCCTTCTTTGGAAGCCACATTCCTTGTTGTGAATATTATAACCCCATTCCCAGATGTGATGGTGAATGGGCTGGATTTGTTACCGGAGCTGAAAGTCACTCAGCAAATGCTAAATGACACTCTTCTTAATTTGTTTCACAATGAACAAAGAACAACAAGAACTTCATGTAGCCTGGGTTCATGGTATGTGCCAACTGAGGGCAAAACTTCTGGCCTCTGTTTAAGAGAAAAAGGATATCTCGGGAAAGATGTAGATGGACATTGTCTCATGAGATTCTGTTTTCTTGAACGCATGTTTAATTTTTTGACGTTACTTACAATGCTGTTAATGTTATCGTAACAGAAAATATTGCAATATTTTAGAAGTTAAGACTCAATCCCAGCATGTGTTTGCAATGTCAGTGTGAATTTTATAGGCACTACAGATGCCTTACCAAATTAGTCAAATGAATCATTGCCAGGAAGAATACCTTGTTTCCTAACCCTAGCATTGTAATTTGTAATGCAGAATAAGATGAAAGGTGCAACCAAGATTCAAAGGAATTATCAACTCACTCTTTGATAAGTGACTACACTAATGGCTGCCTGCTGAGAGACCTGGCTGTTTCAATGAGGACTGCAGTTGTCGGTAGAAAGAGCATAGAAAGAGCAACTGGCTAGCCAATAAAGGCATTTCTTTCTCTCTCTCTCTTGCAAATGTTGTCTGATCTAAACCAATTTGAAAACAGTTTGAAAGCACCTTTGGCTCTGCAAGCTATGTAAGAGCTGTAGAAAAGGAAGAGTATTTCCTTCTATGGAGGCTTCTGTACTCAGAGTTCCTAAGCTAGATCTTCTGGAGGATTTGCCTTCTCTAGCAAAGCTGATAACTTTTTCTAGACAGTGTGCCCCCTGCCCCCACAAAAAAACCTTCTGATACCCCAAGGGATCACTTGGGTTGGTTACATGTTTGAGATAGCCCTGAAAAAACTAGCAAAGTTTTTTCAGAGATGGAAAAATATATAGTCATGACAAATATTTCAAATACGCATGTGTATATGTTGGATTCCAATGGGCATTCCTCCTTGATGCATTAGGATTTTTCTTCCAATCACTGTACAATGGGATCCTTAAAGAATTATGTTTTCTGAAGGACTCCAATATGACTGTGCTATGTCTCTTCTCTTAAGCTTCAATCACCTTTCTTGATTTTAGGGTGAAATAATAATAATAATAATAATAATAATAATAATAATAATTATTATTATTTATTTATTTATTTATATAGCACCATCAATGTACATGGTGCTGTACAGAGTAAAACAGTAAATAGCAAGACCCTGCCGCATAGGCTTACATTCTATGCTATGTATGCTTAGACAGAAGAAAAGTCCTACAATTTTCCTAAAGTTGTAGGACTTTTCTTCTGTCCAAATATGCATAGGATTGCACCCTTAGTGTAAGAAATATCTGAATCTACATGTGGGGGTGATGTCAATGACTTAGATTTTATGAAGGTTGAATAAAATGTTATGAATATTGTCAAGAATTAAAATAGCCAGCAAGAAAAACAAAGCAGAGGCCCCTAGGTACCTCTAACTTGACTTCAAAAATCTGAGCTTTTTTGTTACGGGATGAGTAAAACTGAGGACAATGATGAACCACCCCTTGAATAAAGAGGAGAGACATTTGTTACTGGGTTAATTAAGATCACAACCTTCTTAATACTTAACATAACAAAGAGACCTCCAATGATGTCTCAAACTTTGTGGGAACACACCATAAATGGGGCAATGTCATCTGACCTCGCTGTCAAATGTTAGATTAAATGTGATGCACCCTGAGTTGGAGGCAGAATGATGCCTTCTTCCACTCTATCTAGCCACAGCTCTTCCAGTGTTGAAGGAGGCCCTATCTGGTTCACAATTCTCATGTTCTTCAGCCTCCAACCCTCCTCTGTCTCTGAGGACTCAAAGTCAGAGAAGAATTCAGAGGGGAGGAGGTTTCATCCAGTAACCCATCAACTGCTAATCAAGGTCATTCCAGGCTAGAGGGATGGCTTCACCAGACTCCTCAAATTCAGAGAGCACCCCTCACTGCCTCCACTTCATAAGAGACAATGGCTGCAGAATGAGACAATGTCCCTTTAAGAAGAATACAGCTTCCCAAAGAGGATGGAATTAACAGCAGTTCCAGACCTGCTACCCTCTAGGTTTCAGAAGGCCTCTAACATGTTGTTGGGACAATATTTTTCCCTGAGTGAATTTCAGTCAGCATAGATCTGTCCAAGGTCCTGAAAACACAGGCCATTGCTGGACTTGACTCTGCCTTGCCCTTCGAGTAAGTGCAACTTACTCAGATCAGCTTGTGTGGGAATCCTGAACAGTGCTAAACATAATAACCCCCTCCAGGCCCAAATATTTTGTGTGTGAGAGCAGGCAGGGCCCCAATAAGGTTCGTTTTCCCATCCTCATGTCCCAAAGCCAGGGAAATAGGCTTAGGATATCCCTGCTCCCCATCTTGGAGTTTCTGAGTGGTCACTGACAGCTGTACTTGTGACTTACTGGCCCATCCAGACCTGCCTTTTCAGACAGGGTTCCTTTTCCTACTTGCTGGCAAAGCCCAAGTTTAATTACTTATCCACCTACCCCTTGACGTAATTTGTTTAAAAGGCAAAACATTCCTACTTAACCTTTATATCACTAGTTATTCCCGCACTGTGATTCTAGGGACTGCTGGGTGGGCACTGAGACAAGCAACAAATAGAGCTGGCAAAGGTAAGCACTGGGATAATAACCCTCTATGCGCCATCATGTCTGAAGAGCTGCAAGCATTATCTGAAAGCACTCACTGTGGCCTGCATGCCCCACCTCCATCAAGGACTGTATGCAATCCCTGGCTCCTTTGTAGCTAGGCAGACAGAATGAGATTTCTTTAATCATACTATCTGGTACGCCTAACCCACGTGCTATTTGGACCTGTGGAGCAAATTGCCATTCAGTTGATTCACCAACAAATGTACGTACATCAGCCCTAAAAGAAATTGAATCTTTTTTCCTCTGAGTTTGGGCTGAACCACTATCATACAATTCAAGTCATTTTCCTTATTTCCACCTCTCTCTCTCTCTCTGTCTGAGGTGTATGTAACACAAATACCACAGGTTATACCTGATGGATTGGTCGTGGTGATTGCACTTTGAAGCAATAGTTGTTGCTTATTTATAAACTGAAAGTAAAAAAGAAAAAGAAAAAGTTGGATTCCACTAAGAAAATACACTGTCAGCTGCAAGTTTTATGTGTGTGTGAATCTTTTATGTTTCCTCACTAATTTAAGTGTTTTATGTTATGTTCTGAAAGTGTTTGGAATATCATCCCTGTGGGTTTATTTACCATGCTCTGAAGCACAGGTTGCCTGCCATTTTCAGCAGACTGTGAAATCCAGTTAATTGCATCATATGAATCTACATTGTTTGTTTCAATAGCAACAGTGGGAGAGCAGCTCTTATTTTGATGGAAACAACTTTAAGCCCTCGTTCTTCAGTCTTCTCTACCTCTTAACAGAAGACAAGGCTATATCAGTTAACAGGATTATTCTGCTGGACTTTTGTAGATTGGAGCATAAGCCAAAGGTGGGGGAAATGAGGAGGGTGGGAACCAAAGAGCAGAAAATACTGAAGAGGAGATTACCCCATACTGATTATTTATTCATTTATTTATTTATTTTATTTATTACATTTCTATACTGCCCAATAGCCGGAGGTCTCTGGGCAGTTCACAAAAATTAAAACCATTCAAAGTATAAAACAACAGTATAAAACCATAATATAAAATACAATATAAAAGCTCAACCAGATAAAAAACAGCAGCAATTTAAAATTACAGATTTAAAACACCAAGTTAAAATGTATTTATAGATTGTTAAAATGCTGGGAGAATAAAAAGGTTTTCACCTGGCGTCTGTTACAACGTAGGTGCCAAGTGAACCTCCTTAGGGAGCTCATTCCACAGCCGGGGTGCCACAGCAGAGAAGGCCCTCCTCCTGGTAGCCACCTGCCTCACTTCCTTTGGACATAGCACTTAATTATGGTTTAAGCAATCTAGGACCCTTGAGATGTGTTGGACTACAACTCCCATAATCCTCAACCAGCATGGCCAAGGCACCAAGTTAGGAAGGCCTGGCTTAGCACTATGTGAATGAGCCTCCCACTTGTGTGCTACCAACCTCTCCCATGCAGATGTGAAGAGGAGATCAGAAGCTTTTGCTTACATTTTCAGCTATGATTTTCTATTAGGAATCCAGACAAATAAAGTTAGTTTTACTATGGTTTGGAAAAAGAAGCCAGCTTCAAACTGTGATTGCTGATCTTGGCTTGTTTCCCTAAACAACCTTCCCCAATAATGTGTGCTTTAGAGGCTTTGGACTCCTCCTCCTATCAGCCCTGACTTTTCGCCATGCTGGCTGGGGATGATGATAGTTGAGAGCTCAAAGGATTTAAAGAGCACCATGTTGGGGTACGCTCCCCCAAACCATAATTAATCTTAACTACAGTTCTGAGTTTGGACATAGAACAAAAAGTGAAGGATACTGATTTCCCTGGGGCTGTGTTAGTGGAGGAGATGGGAGGATGTGTGGCTGAGCCTGATGTTTCGGCCTATAATGCTGAACCATGGTTTATATTATGTCCAGATCCAGTCAGTAAGAAACAGTTCATTGAAATATTATAAATTAGACCCTTTTCATTATTTCATCTGTGTACCAGGTTTAGATAACAAAGGAACATGAAGTCTTGCCTTGGTGCTACCTTACATGTGTGAAATTTCCTTACTTTTAAAACATGCCAAAATGAGTTGCTGTTGTTGTTGTTTTTCCAGAAGTACTGCCAAACATCTATGGACTTGCTTTTGTGGCTGTTGATAAGCCTTTAGTCAGGAATGAGGTCTTGTTATATAGTTTTAGTCTGCACCTTATGTAGATAGAATCCAACCCAAGACGAGAATGGAATAGACTGGAAGAAATCAATGTTATGTATTGATTTGTAACATTGCTAAATTTAAATTCTTTGTTTCAAGCAATACCCAAGGCAGTGGAATACAACCTAAACATCTAAAAGCAAGGATAAAATCAAAATAAAATAAAAATGGTAAATAAATAAATAAATAAAACAACCAGCGAATAATAAAACAGAAACAAATATAGCATAAAGTAACCAACCACTACCAGCAGCAGTAAAGTGAGCATAGTATCCCTATATTGCCTCAGTGAAACAGCATAAAAGAAGAAGCCACGTGGGTCTCTGTTGGAGGCGTATTACAAAAAATGGTGCTCTAATAGAGAAGATCTAGCTCTGAGCCCTCAGATTTTATCTGAGTGAAAAATGGTAAAAAGCCGTCTCTTCCTCTGCCAACCTTAAGCAGTGAAGAGGCACATACAGAAGGAGATGCTCTCTCAAATTTGCAAACCCCAAACTTTGTAGGGCAGGCATAGATAAGTGTTTTGGGCCATGGGGCCATTTGGCAATTTGTCCTCAGCACCATGACAAAATGGCTGCCATGGGAGGCCTGACAAAGGCAAGCAACATGCCCAAAAGTCAGAGTACAAGGCAGAGGTGGGATTGGAGCCCCAACACACTAAACAACTCCTTTGAGCCCTCAGTTTTCAGCACCAACAGAAACCTATTTCACAGCAATCCTACCTGACATTAAGATTTGGGAAGGCACCTTGGGAGTGCCAAGAAAGGTGTCCAGGAGCACGTTTGTGCCCACAGGCACCAGGTTCCCTGCCCCTGATGTAGGTTTTTAAAGGTCAACATCGGAATTTTGAATTGGGACCTAAAGTAAATAGGCAGCCAGTGCAGCTGATGCAGAAGAGGTGTAAAATAGGGGTGTGCACGGACCCCCAGCTCCGCCCCGCGGGCCGATCCGAAAATTTCAGATCGGCCCGCTCCGCGCCGCTCCGCCCATACTCCGCTCCTCTTCGCCGCGGAGCTCCGGCTCCGAATCGGAGCTCCGCAGTGGAGGGGAGTGGCGCCAGGTAAGGCCGGGAGAGGAGGGCGGGGGGGTTTACCAGGCCCTGCCGCCATCGCCGCCTGTGCGGCGATGGTGGCAGAGCCCAGTAAGGGACCAAGGGGGAGGGGGGCCTTACCTGCCTCCGTCCGCGGTCCGTCAGCATCTTCAATTGAGCCCGCGGTTCAACCAGGAAGCAAGCGGCCCAGACTTCCTGGTTGAACCGCGGGCTCAACTGAAGACGCCGATGGACCATGGACGGAGGCAGGTAAGGGAGAGGAGGGGGGGTTACCGGGCCCTGTCGCTGTCGCCGCATGGGCGACAGCGACACCGGCAGGGCCCGGTAAACCCCACTAACCTTTCCAGCGGAGCTCTGGATCGAGGCAAAGGATCCGCCTTTACCTCGATCCTCTTCGCCACGCTCCGCCGGCCCCCCAATCCTCTTCGCCTCCGCCTTAAGGGCAGGCGAAGCCCCCCGCTCCGCTTCTAATTCGCCGGTCCGATTAGAAGCGGAGCACATCCCTAGTGTAAAATGCTCTAGTTCAGAACACACTCACATCAAAACTTGAGCTGCACCAGATACAGCTTCCAAACTGTCTTCAAAGTCAACCCTACATAAAGTGCATTACTAAAGGCGGTAACATATACACCCATCTGAATCCTAAGATAAGCTTCAACGGTTCTTCTCTGGGAGCCCCTGCCAAAGGAAGTGAGGTGGGTGGCTACTCAAAAGATGGCCTTTTCTGCTATGGCACCCCGATTGTGAAATGAGCTGCCCTGAGAGGCTTGCCTGGTTCCTACATGGTGCTCATTTTAATGCCAGGTGAAGACCTCCCCCGCTCCAAGCATTTTGGTTTTATAGTTTGTTTTATATCTGGTATTTTAAATTTTTGCACTGCTGCTAGCTTCTGTACATTACGTTTTTTATTTTTATAGTGTAGTTTTAAAGTTTTATATTGTATCTTATCATCTGTATTTTATTGTCTGGTATTTTATGGTTTTAATTGTTGTGAACTGCCCAGAAAGCTTCGGCTATTGGGCAGTATAAAAATGTAATAAATAAATAAAGCATGGAGGACTGATGCCCAGACTTGACATGAAAGGAAAGGCCACACTCAGAGAATCAATTCATGCTTGAAAAAGTGCTCAAGGGCTGGCCACCTGAGGCTTAAATTCCAAGGTGGGATCCAGGAGGATAGCAAGCCTTATTTTCTGCAGGGAATGCAACACTGTCCGTGATGACTAGCTCATCCATTATGGGCCTCCCTGCCATTTCTGCTCAGCCAGTTGTTCACTGATTCCCAGCCTTTGCTGGTGGATTTGATGATAATGATGAATAGAGTTGTCATCAGCATATTGATGACTCCAACTGGTGAGCAATTGCATGTTGAAAAATAGAAGGGACAAAAAATAATATAGTGGTAACCCCAGATGGTATATCCTATGGGGTCAAATAACTTTCATCCATTGTATACTTATTAAGAGATGGTTCACAAAATGCAAGTTTAACCTCTCAGAACTTGATGGCCCACTGGTTGATGAATTTCAACACAAACTGAACTGCCTCCTTTTAAAAGCAAGGTTGGCTCAAGGGAATATAATAATATATCTTACAAAAAAAAACCGCCCACATTTTTTTAAAGGTGCCTCAAATGCACTAAGATTGGGAGTTGCCTTACTCTGCCTTATGGTAGGGCTTATTTAATATTGTTATCTGAGTTGACATTATGTGATATGAAATTTCTATAGCCCTATGCACACATTTCAAAACTGTAAGCATAGAGGGCAGAGCTGGGGTGGGGGCACTCTCCCTAAGTTCCTGAACCCTGATTACACAGTGTTCCTGATCCCATTGGAGGACTGTAGCTGCATTCACCCAGATCGGATTACATCTTCACAGCATATCTTCCCGGTCAACACACGGTGATTGGGGGTGGAGGGCCAGGGCCAGGGCATGACAGCCCAGATAGATGCGACAACCAGGAGTGCCTACTATTAGCTTTGGCTGTTGCACCAGGTGCACCCTTTTCTAGAGTTGGAAGACCTAAAGACAGTAGTGCATGTTTTGGTAACCAAAAGGCTTGATTTCTGTAATGCACTGTACATAGGGCTACCATTGTACCTAGTTCAGAAATTTCAATTAGTTCAAAATATAGCAGGTATGCCGATGTAGGGGGAAAACAACAACGCACCAATAAGCGTGGATGCTAAAAAGAAATCAACTCTGGTGCTTGATAAATGTATTAAAAACTATTTTATTCTTAAAATCCAAAAATGCTCTGCTATAGCAGCCAGGTTGATCACCAATACATCTAGGGGTGAGCATATTACCCCAACATTAATATCACTCTACTGGTTGCCAATTAGCTTCTGGGCAAAGTACAAAGTGTTGTTCATTACCCTTAAAGCCTTACATGGTTTGGGTCCAGTTACTGGCGGGATCACCTTCTCCCGTACAATCTGCCCTGCACATTTAGGTCCTCTGGTGAGAGCTTACTTCAGTTAGCCAAAACTAAACTGACAACTGTTACCCAGATGACCTTTTCTTCTGTCACCCCCAGACTGTGGAATGGCCTGCCAGGAGAGATTGATCAACTTAACTCTCTCTCTGAATTTAAGACAGCTTTAAAGACTTGCCTTTTCCAGCAGGCCTACTCAGGTGAATTTTAAACCAATATTTTAAAGATGTGTTGATAGTTATTTTGATGTTGTAATGGTTTTATATGCTCCTTTAATTGATTTTATGTTTCTGATTTATACAGTATTGTTGTACTAACGTACAACACCTCAATCCAAAGGGAGAGGCAGGTAAGAATTATTATTATTATTATTATTATTATTATTATTATTATTATTATTATTATTTACATTTTTTTACTGCCCAATAGCCGAAGCTCTCTTTGAAATTATTATTATTTTCCTATGCATCCACTTTTAACACCTGAATAGGTTCATTATGTGTTGCTTGATTTATATAGGTTGGGTTAGTCATCACTTTATAGTACAGCCAGTCAATGAATAATAAATATGCATCTATAAATGGCCCTAGCAAACTAAATCATAGATTCCACCAGTGCACTTAAATTGCATGCAGGCTGTAATCTTAACCCAAGATACATTTCAGTTTGCCACTATCCCTGAAGTAATTACTCTTTGATGAAACTGTCTAAGAAGTGAGATGCACATGTATCACTTGTTTTCCCCAACACTAACAGTGGAGATGTATTCTGGCTTCCGTCCTTTGCATTCCACTGAAACAGCCCTTACCAAGATCACCAATGATCTTCTTACTGCCAATTCTAAAGGCCATTATTCCGTTCTTATTCTCCTTGATCTAACCGCAGCCTTTGACACGGTTGATCACGATCTTCTCTTAGATTCCCTCCATGACCTTGGACTCTGTGGCTCTGTCTATAACTGGTTCGCCTCCTATCTAGAGGGTCGCTCTTTCAGCATGTCGGCTAACGGCAGCTCGTCCTCCTCTTTTCCCCTTTCAGTTGGGGTTCCGCAAGGCTCGGTGCTTGGCCCGTTGTTGTTCTCTCTATACATGCTGCCCTTGGGTAAGCTTATCCAATCTCACGGCATCCAATATCACCTGTATGCCGACGATACACAATTATATCTCTCATCTCCGGAACTTTCTCCTGATGTTCACGATCGTATCTCGGTATGTCTCTCAGATATCTCAGCCTGGCTGCTTCATCGTCGTTTGAAACTTAACATGGCAAAGACTGAATTGCTTGTTTTTCCTCCTAAACCTTCTCCTCACCTCTCATTCTCTCTTACTGTCAACGATGTCACACTTACTCCGGTCACGGAAGCTCGTAGTCTTGGCTTTATATTTGACTCCTCGCTCTCCTTTACTCCTCACATCGAGGCAGTAGCTAAATCCTGTCGTTTCTTCCTGTATAATATTTCCAGGATTCGACCATTTTTGTCTGTCTCTTCTGCCAAGACTCTCGTTCACGCACTGGTTATCTCTCGGTTGGACTACTGCAACCTTCTTCTCTCTGGCCTTCCTTCGTCTCACATCAGTCCGCTGGTCTCTGTCCACCACTCTGCCGCTAAGATCATCTTCTTGGCCTGCCGCTCTGACCATGTCACTCCACTTCTGAAATCTCTTCATTGGCTTCCAACTCACTCCAGAATCCAATATAAATTTCTCCTGCTGACCTTCAAAGCTCTTCACGGTCTAGCTCCTGCCTATCTCTCCTCTCTCATCTCACACTATCGCCCCGCTCGTGCTCTCCGCTCCTCTGATGCCATGCTTCTCGCCTGCCCAAGGACCTCCACTTCCATTACTCGGCTTCGTCCTTTTTCTTCTGCTGCCCCTTACGCCTGGAACGCTCTTCCAGAACACTTGAGAACTACAAACTCAATCACTGCTTTTAAAACTCAGCTAAAAACTTTTCTTTTCCCTATAGTCTTCAAATATTGAGTTTGTTCTGACTCTATACTGTTAGCTTCACCCTACCCGGTGCCTGTTTACACTTCCCTGTGCCTGTTTGCATTCTCCTTCCCTCTTTATTGTTTACTACAACTTATTAGATTGTAAGCCTACGCGGCAGGGTCCTGCTATTTACTGTGTTATCTGTACAGCACCATGTACATTGATGGTGCTATATAAATAAATAATAATAATAATAATTCAAACAATGCAGCAGTTTCTCCATGCAGAGATGTTATGCTCCTCCATGTCAAATACCCCATCATGCCTTAGAAAGTAGCTTACAACATTGCATCTCCATTTGTGACCAACTTCTTTCTTTCTTTTTCACCTGTGCTTCAAATCTTAGCTGCTGCTCGTGGTACATCAGTTCATTTATTTCCCAGGGATCCTGAAAATCACATGGGTGATATGTTCCAACAGATATTAGATCATTTTCTTGTTCATTTCTTCTCACTTTGAGCTGCTAAGCTATTTTTGCAATTTACACATTGAACAGCTAATGCACTTACCCTGAACAGCCAGAGACGATGCAATATTATTATCTTTTTTCAAACGTCAGAAGCCTTTAAAACAACAGCTTTCCCCATCGCCCTCTACTTTTCTTTCTTAGAAAAATAAGTCACACAGCATCTATCAATAGCTTGCAACAATGGCACTTTTGTCATAAGTCATCATTGTATAAGCATTTAAGGCGCATCATGTTATTTTGGGCAAAAAAAAAAAGTATTTATTTTTATGTCACACACAGCCATTTTTTCCAGGCTGCAAATGCCCTGAAGGCTCTTCAAACATAGCACCATGTAATAAAACAATAGTGGGTTCCCAATTCCAAATCATAAAGCTTTGTTGTATGCCTTTGATGGGACTATCACTCCTTTCATCAAGAGTATATTTACGTCTGAAGCTTACACAATGAACCAGAAAAAGCACAGCTGGTTGGCAACTCAAATCTGCCAGGCACTGCACTGTCTTTGTGACTGCCACATTTTCTATGAATAATGGGCGTTAGATTTGCCTTTCTCGAAAAAGAGGGGCCTTCACCAAAAGATAGTGAAAGAGTACATACAATTGCATACAGATTGGACTGGCATCAAGCCGCCTTTCTGGCTGGTCTATGACACTGGAGCTAACATCTGTTTGCAAACTCAGCAGAGTATACAGGAATGCTCTACCCCATATAAACCCCAGTGGGTTCTTATATGTCCCAACTAGGCAAAAGTTTATGTAACAGTTCTGCTGCTGGGTATTGGGAGAGTAGATAACATAGGTTATGCTGTCATCTATTCTAAATTACTTTCTGCTACCAGGTGCACTCCAAATGTTTGGACTTCAGCTCCTAGAACTCCCAGGCAGCATGGTCAATGATCAGGAATCCTGGAAATGCTTCTGAAAATAGCTGAAAGAGGAATTAAAACAAAGCTTCCACACAAACAGTTAATATAGTACTACAGTTTCCCTCAAAGCACTTCCTGTGACCAAGAACTTCTCATAATGCCAATCAAAACAGAAAATCCTGTTCTAGAAGAGCAAATAGTTTGATCTGCTGTTAATTCTTGTTATCTGGATGCTCCATAAAAAGTGAATGAACAAATGATGGCTATATATTCTAGCACTGTGCAATATTTTTCTATTTATTTTCAACCATTCATTGGGTGGGGAGAGCAATTGCATCAGGAAATTGTGGGAAAGGATAAGAATTTTGGAGAACTTTCTCAGTGCATAGGGCTTTAGGGCTCACATTCTTGTGACCCTGTTCAGACAACATGCCAAGCCATGGTGGTTAAGCATTTTGAGCTAAACATCATGGCTCAGCATGTTGTGGGAACCATTCCTAAACATGGTGGCTCCATAACTAAGGTTTAAACATCCTCACTAACCATTTGCTGCAAAAGGGTTACTGGCTTAGCATGTCCTCTGAACAGGCCCTGTAAGGTGGTGGCTGGGGGAGGGGTGCTCCTTATTTTGCAAAGTTTATCCCGTTCCATGCTTTACAATCTCCCTGGTTGTTTGTGCTTCCCTGTAAAGCCCCCTAGAGGACTTCTCCTCCTCCTCTTTGTAAAAAGCACTTTTAATAACAAAGGTAAAGCAAAAATGCCTCTCTCCGCTTCCAGGCACTCAGCAGGTAGCAACATTGGAAAGCCCAAAGGGAGGAAGTCCCAGTTAAGTCCTTTAGGGGGCTTTTCAGGAATTCCTGGCTGCCAGGGAAATCTGCAAATCACAGAATGGGAAAAGGTCGTAATACAAAGAGCACAGTCAAAACCTTCAGTCACCTCCTTACATGTACATTGATGGTGCTATATAAATAAATAAATAAATAAATAAATAAATAAATAAATAATAATACAGTAAGCTACGCAAGGAAGCCCTGCATACTGGTGAGAAATGACTCAAAATCCCTGCAAAAGAGGCAGAAAAACAACATCTTTCTCAGGGTTAGAACAAGTTGCAACAGGGCAGGTGGAGTTTGGGCAGAGCACTGACATATGCACAGACAGACAGACACAGGCCAGATCTACACCAAGAGGATATAACACTTTGAAAACATTTTGAAAACTGTATATGGAGTGTGTCCTGGGCCTCAACTGCTGTTATAAACCATTTTAAAGCAGTAGTGTAGATCCTGCCACATATGCACTGTATACATTAGAAACTCTTAGCCCTTTTGCAACATTGGCAAGAGTATCCTTTTCATGGGATATTCCCTGTGGTTCCTTCATGCAGGAATATAGTTCCTCGTTTAAGCTGCTTCTGCAGTCTCGTAATGTGAAATAGCAGGTCAACTATCTGCACACGCAGAAAAACTTGAACCGAGATGTGACTCCTTAGAGGTTGAGAGTTAGCAATCAGTTATTAATGTGGACCCTTACGATCTAGTCGTGTCTGCTTCAGTTAACAGGCAGGTATAAGTATACGCAGGACAGATTTCAAAACAAAGGCTTTTGTTCCTTGGAGGAATCCCTATGGCAACCAAGGCTTCCAGAGACCTACTTGCCAACCTTCCTCTCCTGTACCTCTCCTTGACAGTGAAAAAGTTTCACTGTCAAGTGAAACAAGGAGTTTTCTTCTCGCATAAATGCATGTTTTCCCTGTTACTTCACGAATAAGAGTCAAGGCTGACAGTGGGAGAGGGATGCGGTACTTGAAGCATTAGTGGAAACGAGCAATCTCTTGCTAATTATCCTTAACTGATTCTAAATGGCAACATTGTCATGGCACAGCAAGCAGCAAAGGGGGAGAAATGGACTGACTTTGCTAGCTGCAAGAAAGAAAAGTCAATGAAAGCAATTCTGTTACATCTTCTAGTCTACTATTAATAATAGTTCATGTCCTGTACTCTTTGTTCTCTCTATAAGCAAGGGGGATATACCCATACTTTAATGGTGGCCCATTCTCACTTTCCCAGCACACACCATGCTAGATAAATCCTGAGGTTCTTCAAGCAAGGATAGCTCTGTTCAGGCATTCAGATGAATACATGATGGCTCAAAAAGGGCAGAGAGTTGGAGCCATGCACACTGGGTCCATCCCATAGTCTCTGGGGGGATGCTGGCTCTGGCCACTTCAGTTTTGACCTTGCCATGTTGAATAAGCAAGATCTGAAAGGAAGTTCTAATCAGATTCACTTGAACATGAGTAGAACTCCCTGTGGGATCACACAACCTGCTTTATCAGGCTTCCCAAACACAGCAAAAGTTCTACTCACATTCAAGCAAATTTGTGTAGAACTCCCTTCCAGACCTTGCCAATTCAACATGGCAAGGTCTTAACTCTGAAACAACAACCAGTGAGCCCACACTGTCTACAGGGAGGGAGGGAGGGAGGAAGCTGTGCTTTGAAGAGGAGGGGAGGGGTGAGAGTCAATATATGGGCTTGGATTCTCCCTCCCCTCTCTTGTGGTGCCACAGGGAGGCTCCCTATGCCATGCCTCCCTGCCTCTTCTCATCCCACCCACAATAGCCTCCCCACATCCAGGCTGTGGTGGGCGTGGAAGTAAGGCATTTCTGATAAGAGGGGCCCAGGACAAGATGAAGAAATGAGATGCCTAATTGTCCAATAGGATTGGGAGTGTGGGGTTCCTGAATCCCTTCAAGATGCCTACTCACCACAATAGTTCATGAAGGGACAGTCTTTGCGCACCTCTGAATGGGAAGTGGGGTACATCTGGATTTGCCCTGAAGTTGCACATGGCATTGATGCCAGCACAGAGGCGGGGCTTAAGGGCCTATATAAGGCCATCCCTGTTCACTCCAGGCCAGATCTCTCTTAATTTTTGTGGCATCTGCTCTCTGCTATTAGGACTATTGGGGCACAAGACTAGCTGGTTGCAAAGGGGCCCAACAGGAATGTTCTACCTGCAAACAGATTGGTGATAGTTTTCAGCTGTGGCCACGATGTTGATGTTGTTGTTGTCTCTTTTTTTAATAATGTGCAGCATATGTGTGTGGAGTACATGTGTGTGTATGTGGGTGGGTGGGTGTGTTTTAAAAAGGGATTAGGTTGGTCAGAGCTGGCATGGTCATGTGGGGAAAGCACACAACAGGCAGGGAATTTTGGCCTTTCCCAACATGGTGTGCTCCAGATGCTCTGCGCCACAACTCTAGTCAGCTCCTGCCAACATCAACCATGGCCAGGAATGATTTATTTATTTATTTATTTATTTATTTATTACATTTCTATACTGCCCAATAGCCGGAGCTCTCTGGGTGGTTCACAAAAATTAAAACCATTCAAAGTATAAAACAACAGTATAAAACCACAATATAAAATACAATATAAAAGCTCAACCAGATAAAAACAGCAGCAATGCAAAATTACAAATTTAAAACACCATGATTGTTAAAATGCTGGGAGAATAAAAAGGTCTTCACCTGGTGTCTAAAAGCATATAATGTAGGTGCCAAGTGAACCTCCTTAGGGAGCTCATTCCACAGCCGGGGTGCCACAGCAGAGAAGGCCCTCCTCCTGGTAGCCACCTGCCTCACTTCCTTTGGCAGGGGCTCACGGAGAAGGACCCCTGAGGTAATCCAATTTTGTAATCCAAAAACAGCTGGATGGCACCAGCAGGGGGAAGGCTGATGTAACTAGTGATGTAGAGAAATCTTAATATAATGCTACAACTCTAGAAAATTTACTTTATCTGGATGTCCTTTTGGAAATGACCAGTTGATGTGTCAGGTTTGAGTGTGTATATATTGGTGGATTGCATTGACTTACATTGACTGAAGAAACTGATTGGAAGCAAAACATTTGAAATAATGATTTTAGTCATGCTCTGCATTTGCTCTCTGGCCGTTTACATGGACCTAATTGCACATCCACCTTTTCCTCCATTACTGATGTTGCTGCTGTGCCCAGGTTCTTAACTGTAACCCCAAGTTCGAGGACTTCTTCACACTGAATTTATTTCCACTGAGAAGTAATTAACCACCACCTGGTCTTCCTTAGCATGGGCTCCTCTTTATTAGTCCCAAATAGTTTTGAATGCCATGTATCATTTGCCATTTTTTTTGTGAGTTGCAGTGTTCATATTCCAAGTGTTGCTAACCGGAAGCCTGTTCTGAATGACACCTGAGGCAACATTGAGGTCTGATCACAAAGCAAATGAAAAACTGCCAGATTTTATTGATGTATGTTTTTGCCACAGGGTAGCTAAAAGAGAACTTTGGAAAAAGTCCAGTTTTACGGTTGTATTTCAATATGTAACTAGCCTTGGATTCAAACCAGTCATGTACAAAGTGTATGTCTGTGTAGTTATCTCATATTACTGCTGTTTCACACCTTAATAAAAACATTCTTTATGGCATTATTTACAATAGATTTTGGTTCAGATCGGATGCATTCTCATTTAACATTCCATTTATGTGGGTTGTACTGACCTTGACAGCTTCAGTTCTGTAGTCCATTACTGAAATATTACAGCAATAATTTAGCACTATCATGCCTAATAACAAAACAGCAGCATCCTGCAGCTTTGAGCTTCAGATATTGTGTGTGTGTGTTTGTGTGTGTAGGGGGGGGGGCATTCAGGTTTATTTACTTTAATGACCAAGTAATGAGTTTGAGCTACACAGATCAAAGTGAGAGGTTGTAAGAGGGAGAACTAATCACAGATCTCAGCATGAAGACAATGATCTATCTTCTTTATTACAGGGCGTGAACCAGTAAGTGTTGGGAAGACACAAAATATGCACCCCACCTTTATCTGAAACAATGAAGGCTAAATACTAAGATTTTTTCTTTCTTTTAAGCCCTTGGCAACTCTGTGGCATCATTCTGCATGCAATTGCTTCTTCTCTTTGTTAAAGCAAGTAGGGCCCAAATGAGACATGGCGTTAAGGCTGCAATCCTATACACCTTTACTTGGGAATACATATGACTGAACTCAATGAGACGTATGTCTGTACCTATGACTTTGCATTTAACATCTATATTTTTAAATAAAAGTTGGGGGAGAAGCAAATACCATCCTTGGGTAGGAAGGTCATAGCAGAGAGGGGGGCATGTCTAGATAGGGTGATATCCCGGGAATCGCCCGGAATCATCCCACATGACGCACAGGGTATCCCAGGAGCAGGGAGGGATGATCCCTCCCATGCCATGGGATATGGCTCTAAAGTTTAAATCCAATTTTTTCCACGGTTGCAGGCTTGTCCCGACATGGGACACCTATCCCATTTTTGGCCCGACTCCTCATGAGTAACTATGAGGAGCCAGGCATGGGGCACTGTGCCCATCGGGGGTGGGGTGGGGGGAGTGGGAGTTGTGTTTTTTTAAAAAAACAACAACCTGTTTTTTGTATAGGAGCGTTCCTGCACTCATTTTTTATTTTAAAAACTGGTGGGTGCGACATCCTCTTCCTCCTGGGACGTTGTGCATGTGTGTAGATGAGGGGGACAATCTTGCAATCATAAAATCGTGAGATCATACCCCTCCACACACCCCCATCTAGGCATGCCCAGAGAGAGAGAATTTAACCCTTTTCTCCCCTGCTATGCCCCCCCCCAGGGAAAATTACTCTTCTGAAGAAGCATTTGGAGGAAATCCTCCATTAGCAGCAGTTGGGGATTTCCTCCAATGTAACTATAACTTTCAGAGGGTGGGGGTGTTTCCCCAGGATCACAGAAAGGAAAGAAAGAGATAAATTCCCCATCTCCACTTGCTTCAATGCTGGTTATTATGGGTCTTCTCCGATTGTTATTTGATTTATTTATTTATTTTAAAAACAGTAAATTATTATTACTATATTATTATTATTTCTTGGTTGCCTTTCTCAGGAAAAAAGCCTCATGTTATCCTAGCACAAAAATGTAAACAAACGTAAAATACTTTAAAGTAGTTAACAGTTAAATCAGTTAACAATAAAATACCATAAAACAATTTTAGTTAAGAAGCCCATAATATGCTGTGCATTTAACATCACATCTATTTTGGCATATACCGCCTTGATGGGTTTGGATCATACGTTAGCATCTTAAGAAGGAAAATAGTATTTAGGTTGAATGCTGCTATGAATTATTTCAGAGGAAAAGATGGGGTCACTAGGAAAATAAAAGGGAGGCCAGGGGTTGAACTACATGATGGCAGCAACGGTGCCCAGGAGTTCAGCTTATAGTCCTCCTCATGCTGTGTTTCCAGGTGAGTCTGTGTGCAGGAGTCTTATGGGGGCATATAGTTCCCTGGATTTTCACTCTGCTTGGCATGCTCACTGGCAGCTTTCTGCAAAGGGTGGACTCCTGCCCAGTAGAACAGTACATAAGAGGAAGGACAAGTAGAAACAACAAATAGCAAGGGAAGGAGAAGGGGTGGTTGACCACTCTTGATTCCTCAATCAGTAGATACTCCTGAGCATGCTTGGGGACAGCTGTTGCCTATTGGGAGCACAGGGAATGCAGTTTACAAATGTCTCCTAGCTGAATTGATTGAGCCAAAGGCATTTCCCATGTCCCCCAGTCCCAATTAACAGGCCAATTTCCTTAAATATGAGCCGCTCTCCCTCTTTGCAACAACTAATTTGGGGGAAATTGAAGGAATTGGTGAGGATGGCTGGATGGAGCTCTCCCAGCTTCATATTGAGAGGAAAACCTGAGCCCTTCTGAGATTTCTCCAAGAAACTTAAAAATAAAAATAGAATATTGGTGTTACTTTGCTAGACCTACTGTAAAATCCGGTGGTGAGGAGGTGCCAGGCCACGCTAGAAGTAGTGTGGCCTGTCAGCCCCATCTACATGTGAGACGCAATGGGGTCTAGGAAAGCCCCGTTGCATCCGCTATTTTTATTTTTACTTAAAGGGGCCGCGTGCGCAGAAGCAGAAAAGGTAGGGTTTTTTAAAAAAAAATCTGCTCCCCTGCTCCCCCCGATTTCCCCCCCCCCGATCTTCCCTGGCCTCTGATCCCTCCACCTTGATGTCCACAGCCCCCATTATCCGGCACTGCCATGTCCCCGGCCTGTGATGCCCGGTGCCGCCATATCCCCCAGCCAGGCATCACAGGCCGGGGACATGGCAGCACCGGGCATTGGAGGCTGGGGACTCAGCAGCAGCGGGCAATGGAGGCCGGGGACTTGGCGGCGGCAGGTAATGGGGGGCAGGGACATCGGCAGCGGTGGGAGCATTGCGGCCCGTCCTCCACTTTTCCCGGCTATTTGCGTGTAAATCCGGTAACCGGGAAAAGCAGCGGACCCGTCTACACACCCACGGTCTCGGGCGAGACCATGGGAAAAACCGGGCCAAAAGTGGTGCTGGTTAGCCTGGGGCCAGGGCAGTTTGAGCCCCACCTGAGCCCAGGATCCTCTGTGCATCGTTTGGACACACAGGGACGAGCCCGGGCCTCGCACCAGGCTAACCTGCCATCTCGAAAGGCCCTAAGTGTGCAGAAGAGAGCCATACTTCCTTAATCTTATGAAATCACTCTTTTCTACATTTATTGAAGAGACGGATAGGAATGATGCTGTGAGAAAGCACTGGAAGCAATTAGCTAAGATATATAGCACAACAATGACTTATTAACTCTTTCTTAGGTACCCAAAAAATCTGTAGGTTTATTATCTAAGCCTGTAATCCTATACCCATTTACCTGGATGTAAGTCCTACTGAACTCAATGGAATTTACTACTGGCTTTCTTTAAGAGAAGGTGTTTTAGATTTTCCCCTTCATGATAGCTTATCTAGTGATTAAATTTTAGGAGCCCTCTCATAAACCCTATGGGGCAGATTATTTAGACAAATTACTACTCCTTCTTCCATCCTTCCCTTCCCTAAAATGTCACATCTAGGTTTCATTTAAGGCTGCAATCTTAAACACAGTTACTCAGGAGTAAGCCACACTGAACTCAGTAGAAAGTACAGTTGAATAAATCTGTTTAGGATTGAGCTGTATGCTAACATACATTGTCATTATTCAGTAACGCTATTTACAGTACTTAGCTGCTGTAGGTGTTTGAGAAGTATTAAATATTATTACTACAAGAAAAATGCTAATTAATCACTGCCAGAGAAAACTACAACTGAAGGTGATACATGAAATAATGCGTTGTTTACATTGCAAGAAAGTCCTATATTTGGGTCAAGCACTTCTGTTACATCGTCTGTTAATTTCACTAGGGTGACCATATGAAAAGGTGGACAGGGCTCCTGTATTTTTGCAGTTGTATTGAAAAGGGAATTTCAGCAGGTGTCATTTGTATATATGGGGAACCTAGTGAAATTTCCTCTTCATCACGTTAAAGCTGCAGGTGCCCTGCCCTCTTTTAAATCTGGTCACTGTAGTATAGCTCCTGCAGCTTTAACTGTTGTGATGAAAAGGGAATTTCACCAGGTTCTCCATATATACAAATGACACCTGCTGAAATTCCCTTTTCTATGCAACTGTTAAAGATACAGGAGCCCTGTCCGCCTTTTCATATGGTCACACTAATTTCACTCAGCCACAGGCAGAAATTGCACCTTTAGCATCTGTTGCAGGTAGTTTTAGCATGATTTAGGATGCAACCTGTCAGGTTGCCACACATTAGAAGGAAATGTGAGATCTCAGCGGCTTCCAAGTATTCTATGCCCTGTCAGGCTGCTGCCAGCAGGGCAGGAGGTGTCACAGCTGATGTTTGCTTCACCATCTATTTTTCCTTTTTCCTTTAGATGGACCTCTGAGCCTGCCTAGAGCAATTTTGCTGCCAGGGCTGGGCTGGAGCAGCATTTTTATTACTCATTTCTATGTACAGTGCTGTAATGCCTCCCCTCCTCCACAATGACTTACTTTTCTGAATGTTCATTCAGGAGCTTTAATAGGTTTAGAATACGTCAAATAAGCAGAACCTGTGAATTTTCATTTCAACCTAATTTAGGCCATACAAATATGTTGCAGACAATATAATAACTCATAAAACACGTTCTAATAGGAAGGCCAGAACTATCCAATATATGGCAATATTTTATATCATACGTTTATGAATAAAAATTTAATACACTACCTAATTTTCAAGGCAAATGTTGAAAGAAAAAGAAAAACTATCATCAAGACAAATGTTCACAGGCAGGTTTAGTGTCGATAGAGAAAACTGTGCAAATATATCTTTTAGTGCTCCTTCAAGATAACCATCTTGCTGTCATATCTTTTTTCAGGTGAAATTAAATAAAGGAGCTCCTTAGCTTTTATTTTCAGCAATGATGGGCTGCTATCTCACTTTTCCCTAGCAGTTTGAGGAGAGGCACATTTATTATTAAAGGAAACTCCAGAAGGAACACTTTTTATAGCGCAAAAATAAGAATAATACTGTAACAATAAAGATCAAAGATTGATGCAACTGTGAGTACAAGTAATAGCTGCCTTGTGGAGCTGCAGTCTCCTCAAGGGAATTCTTTGGGAATGGCTTTCATTTTATAAAATGTGTTTGTTTCAATGCTACAGTGTGTGAACAAGAAACTGTGCCATTGTTGCTTTTCCCCTCTCCTGCACCCTCCTATAAAAATACATTTACTCAGTTTCTCTGTCTCAAGAAAAGTGCTGTGTTGTTGTTTCTCGAAGTGCTTTTAATTTTAAGGTAGTTCTAAGAAGATAAGAGAAAGCAGAAGCATCATCAAGTTTGGCTGCCCAGCTTGTTTCTGAGCCAGTGGAAACCAGTAAATCTGTAATTATTGTTTTTGGAGGTGGACCATGGTCAGGTGCCGGTGCCAGGGGCTGTGTCACGGAGACTGATAGCACTCATTTGCCAACATCATCTGGATATCATGAAAAATAACATTTTTCCCACCCAGATGGCAGGCAGGAAGGCACAAAGAGAGATACTGGTTAAACAGACCACAGCCTGCATTGCAGCATCACCGTGGTCCAAATGTTAAAACTACTGGCCAAATCCTTTGAACAATTCCAGATGCAAGACCTATGTGCAAAGGATAAGGGCTGTATCCACCCTGTCTATACATCTTATGCTATAAATATGGAACCTCTTTTCCAGCACCTATGGGAGTGTGCATATAAAATGGTTCTCCAAAACAGTGTCTCTATGTGGGAAACCGTTTATGCTCACCATGGGGATAGGGGGATTTTTTTGCCATGCCACCATAAACTAGGGCTAAGCTTTAATAGTACGATTTGGTGCTATTTTAGCAGCCCTCCTCCCTGTGTTTCCTTCCTTCTCAACTGATTTCAGACTGTTAAGTATTACATATTAGTCATGATGTAACCAAGAAGATGTAGGGTGCAGTCCTATGCATGTTCAGACAGAAAAAAAGCATGCATAGGATTTGGGCATGCTGGGAATTTCATGAATAACAGAGCCAAATTATTAGCTGGTGCACACTCATAGCAAGCCTGGAAGCATCTGACCAAAAAAGGAAAAATAGTAGAAAAATTGAAGGAAGAGAAATAATGATTAAAAAATAATGATTGTGAGATTTGAGGTTATTCTTGGATGTCCATTTCATCTGTTATCTTGTCTCTCTACCTGTGGTCATCTCTGATGCCACAGAAGAAGAGGAAAGAACTATGAACACAAATTAACAAACAAGATATTGGGCATGTTCAGACAACACACCAAGCCATGATTAGGCCACTGACCCTTTTCAGTGCAGCAAATGGTTAGTGAACATGCTTAAACCATGGCTATGTAGCCACCATGGTTAGGAATGGTTCACATGACATGCTAAGCCATAATGTTCAGCTCAAAATGCTTAACCACTGTGGCTTAGTGTGGCATCTGAACAGAGTCTATGTGTGCATCAAAACACCAGTGTGAAATATATCATGTTCATAATATTGCAGATGTATGCAGTTCTCTTTTAAAGGCAAAAAGTCATAGTCATCCCCCATCTCCCAGAACACACACATTCATAGTGTCCAATGAACTAATAATATTGCTCAGGGAAAAGCAATTCTAACACATCAATAGACTAAGCATCACTGTCTGTGCAGCCAAGTAATACCTCCCACCAGCACTGTTTAAAAGACAACATACAACTGAAGAAATAAAAACAGTAGAATTTCTTCTTGATTCAACTCATTACTCCTACGCACCCTGCCATGAGATATAGCAGAAGTTACCATATGTCACTGTTCTACCATTACTGATTTATAATGTCTCTGCTTCTCGTAATTTATCCCGGCATTCTGTTCCTTTCTTGACTTCAAATATGCATTTCATTGAAGGCATATATAATAATAATTCTGCAGTGCTCTTCCAAAACATCTGGACAATTCTGTTTGGCTTTTGACAGCAGATTTGCTTTAATCAGTCATTTCCCACAAACTTTTGCCCTTGTTTCATTCAGAATTTTTATGCACAGAATTAAGCTACATTCAGAATGTTCTTGCACATAAGGGTGTTCTTGGGCATAAAGGCCTTTCTGCCCTCTGATCTTTAATATTAAAAAAACCCACTTTAAATAAATTTTCAGAATAGGAATTACTTTGGGGTGAAGGAAGCAGCAATCGTATCAAATCACTCATGAAATGGAAACTATATCAAAACATGGTTTTGGATAGGGATGGGCAAAATGCATTGTTCAGTCTTGTTGAGGTTCTTAGAATTCTTTCTCAAAGCTCATTTCACTTTGTCTGCATTCCCAAACATGACTGTCTTTTTTGAATCAGGAAAAATGCACATTTTCCAATCAGTGGAAATGTGCATTTTGGAATACAGGTGCAAGTTCAGGAAATTGCAAAATTTTCTTGAGAATTGCATTTCTGCTTGCGTTCATGTTTGGGGTTGCAAATGGGATGTGTTCCTATGATTTGTGAACACTAACAACATTATTATAATCCCTAGCTCTGCATGATCATGGCATGAAGAGTAACTACAAAGCTAGGGTCTGGCACGGTAGCACAAACAATGATAAAATCAGGCTTGCTTATGTCAACGGAATGGAGAGGTGAAAATAAGTTGATGTTGTTCTATCTGTTTTGACTAGCACATCTCTGCAATATGAAGAAATAAATGATTCAAGGACCAGGGAAGCTAATTAAAAAGAGAACTTAAAGGAATTATAAAGTACAACCAAAGACAACATAGTAATTGGGATGGGTGGAAATTTTCTTTCCATAAGTGCAATTTACCAGGCAATCTCTGAACATGAGGAGGCCTTCTTACTTTTCATGGTATAATGCTAGCTCAAGCAGGAGAACTTCGTGGGTTGTGGACATGGCAACTTATTTATTTCTATGGATATTTCCACCTCATAGAGAAGCAATATTACATATTCAGAATAGTTATCCACAAAAGCCATTAAACCATTTTCTTTTCAGAATTGTTCGTTTGCGTGTTGTTTTGGGGGCTCATATAATTACACATTTTCCCACTTAAAGGCAAAGAGACCTGGCTTAGCTGTTCATTACTTTCACTTTGGAGATGAATAGGTAGCCTTTTCTTATTTTAAAATTCATTTTACAGAAATTTATAATACACATATCCTTGTACATATATTCCTTATACTGGAGTGGGTGGTGGGTATGGGAAGTCAGGGCCAGGCAAAGATGGTAATAGGCCCAGGCCAGATGGGAAATGTAGGCCCCATTTCAAACTGCTCATTAAGTATTTTTTAATCAGTTCTAAATACATATGAACTAGAATGATTTATAAAAAAGGTAATGGCAAACACTTTTATTTAAGATGTATATAAGACATCACTTCTTCACATTCACAAATGCTTTACGTGCTTTTCTGTGGGCAAATTCATCATCATCAACAACAACAGAAAAATCAAGCAACTTTGCCCAGGGGGACTTGGAGTAGCCCCTCTCAAAATTGTAGGCCCATGCCAACTGGCCCCACTGGACCCCCCACCCTCTGCCCAGCCCTGGGGAAAGTAAACTGTTGCACAGAAAGAGGATATATGAGTTTCAATGTTGAAGATTCTCCATTAAAATTATCAAAGACCTTTTGCATAGTGCTGGATATCATCATAATTGTTCAAAAAGCGAATCTTGTATACTGAGTCCTTCTAGCTGTGCAATTGGCTTAATTGTAGAGTTGGAATTTCTCAGAAGACATTTTTCTTAAGAAAATATCTTTTTTCCCTTTGTCTCACCATCCTAGAAAAGAGGGCCACTTTGCAGAATTTTCTCCCTATATTTTCCACCACTTTTTTTGTGTCAGCCACCATTCTCCCCTTTCCCCGCAATCACAAAAGACCCTGGAATGATGCTAGATTGAATGCTAGATCTTCCATTGTGGAAGATCCAATATGGTGGCCAGGCTACCAACACAGTTGCCAACACAGCAACAATAAAGTAGTGGAAGCAAAGAAGCTCTTGCATTGCCACTGCTAGAGGTAAACCCAACCCCCAACCCCCAACCCTCAAGAAACTGTTGAATCATTTCTTCTTCCCCTGGAGAAATTTGGTGTAATGGTCTCCTCAATTTCTCTGCCAACTAATAGGCTGGAGAATTTTGAGAGAACATTTGCACACAGCTCTATGATCGCATGAAATCTTGTGAAATGTATCATTGCTCTTTTAATTTCTCTTTCAATAACTGCTCAGAAACCTTTTGCTTTATTTAGAATACTTACCCCAAACTGTAAATATGCACATTTTTACATCTGGGAACAGAAACTACAGATATTTGCAGTACTGTTAATCATGAATCATATACATATCATAATCATGAATCATATACATCTGAGACTGACAGAGCTGAGTATGTAAAAGAAAAAATTAGGTTGTGCATTGCAAAACTAGAGACAGTAATGATGGTAGAATGAAACCAAATACTTTTTTCAGAGAAGATCTAGGGTTTTGTGGAGGTTTTAAATGGGCTGTAAAAATATACCTATTATCAGTTTATGAATCTCTTTGTCCATCCCTTCACCGGTATTTCTAGCAACACTAATGCAGGACTGCCTAGGAATGTGGGGCAAAGCAGAATGGAAATAATCAAGAAGAGGTAGGCAATATGATATATCCAGAGCTGACCAATTTTTCACTAGATTAAATTACTGAAGAGTTTTCAGTAGTGATGGAAACTTCTATGGGCTTCCTCAATAATTGTGGTATTTTATGTAAGTAACTATTTGGAACTTGATCTGGCTCAAATTAACTCATATTAAGCACAGCCCATTCCATGCTCCAGATATTGTCATGGGCTTAATGATGTCATTAATAACACCATGAAACATGAAGGCCTCTCCCCTTTCAACCACTTCTTCCAAAACTTAGCTGGTTGCAACGATGACAAGAGGAGCTGCTCTTGGATCTCTGATTAAGTCCCAAAATGGAATAAACAGATGACTAGGCATCAAGATGGATTCTGATTTGCCATCTGTAGTAAGGACCCAGAAGCCCTGAGAATTACAGTTTTCAGCAGCTACGATGCCCGGGATTTTGATGAGCTTTCCCCTTATGCCAATATTCACCTGTATGTAGGTAAGGACACAGAAGCTCTGGGGAAATTACAGTACCCAGTGATCAGGGATAGGGATGCTTGAGGAATTCAGTCTTTGTGAATTCCAATATGAACAGAGCTAAGCACACTTTCTGGACTGATGTGCTGATTGGAATGCAGCTATCATTTGGATTTCGCCATTCTCAGAATTATGCAATGCGGTTCCTGGGTCAAAATATGTTAAAATGCATGTTTTGAGACAAAAACATTTATGAATGCTTATTTTGTGGGGAAATATGTTCAAAAATACATAATTAAATATGAATAAATAAAATATATTAAGCACTAGTCTTCTAGGTGTACATGACAAACACGATTGCAAAAGTAGGCATCATATCTGGTAGTTTGGTGGGATTGGATATAGTTCCATATTGAGTGTGCTTTTGGCACCAAAATTGAGTTTGATTACATTCAATAGGTGAAATGTCCAATGGCCCAAATTTTCTTTGCTGTGTAAAGAAGAACTGGCATGGTGGTTGCTAGCCATGGTACTGAAATGAGTTTTAGCTTCTAATATGAGAACTTTGATCATATATATCAGGGTTAGGGAACCTGGGGTCCTCCAGATATTGTTGTATTACATCTTCCGGTATCCTTGACTATTGGTCTAGCTAGATGGGGATGATAGCTGAGTTCCAACAAGTTCTGGAGGGCCACAGGTTCCTCACCCTGATATACATAGCGGCAACTATGCACTATCGCTAAACAGAACTCAGGAGTTGGTTATCCTTGCTTTAAAGGGTTATCTTTATATTTTTCAAAATGTGTGCAGAGATGAGGAAATGTACTACCTCTTAAAACTTTATGCACATTATCTGATATAACAAGAGGACTCAATATCAATAATAATAATAATAATAATAATAATAATAATAATAATAATGCATGAATTAGTTTAAAACTCAGTAGGACAATCATGGGGAGTTTAAGTAGAATGGATGTCCATCTTTAAATAGAGTCATATAAAAGTCTTAAATAGCCCTTATTCTAAATGATCATCAAAATGGATTCTGTATCAAAATAGTTACCAGGTCAAAGCTGAATATCTGGAGTGTGATCTGGCTATGATAATTCTTGCCTTAGTCACTCCTTCTATAGATTATAGAAACATGCTCTATGTGGGGCTCCCTGAGAAGGGATGAGGGAGAGTAGCAGCTGAAGTAACAACAGCAGTAATTGTTCTGTAAATGAGACATAATGGAGGTGAGCAATATCACCCCTTTGCCAAATTCCTTTGGACTGAGGGATGTGTTAAAAGGGGGAGGGGAGGACACTGCCATTTGTCAGTTCAAGTTTTAATAGTAAGAAGGTGCCACTGCCATGGGTGAGATATTGCCCCCACTTTCATCTCCATGTTACTGCTCTGCTCAAAATTTGTGCAAGTCCCCCCTTCCACTGTTAATGCTTTGCCATGACATTTGTGTAGGGATGTTGTGGGTGCCCAACTGATGGACTCCTCCACATCCACCCCACCCCACCCCACCGGGACCCAGTCAGGTGCCCAGTCAGGCACCACAATGGAGGCTCCTGAAAGTATGTATCCCCCCACTGCATCAATGGCAGTTATCAAGGCCCCATTGATGCAATTGGGGTGATACGTATTTACAGAGTGAGGGTGGATGGCTGCCAAATGCTCATTGGGCCTCAGCAAGTCTCAAAAGAAACTCACACATTCCACCTAGCAGGGATGGATGGCAGCGGCAGTGGGGTGAGCATCTGACAAATAAAAAATGGGTGGGTTCTCCCATCTCTATATTTGTGTATGTTTAGCAATCCCACTCTCTGCCCTATAACCCATGCTGCAGGAGAAGGCACTTTGGGAGATGGCATCCTTGACTTCAGTGTAGTGTAACTCAGCCTTCCTTTAAACCAAAAGGTGTTCACTAGCAAGGCAAGCCCTGATGTTGGGGATGAAATAGACAAATTATTTGGCAAGTATAGAATATGGCTCTTCTGGGCTAAAGGAAAAACCTGGGGAAAAAACCATCTCATTTGCCCACATTTAAAGACCAAGAATCCCCTCCTCACCTATGATCCAATTTGCACAAATTGCTGCTACCATATTTATTTATTTTAAAAATCCAAAATCTACAGGTTGGATTGACTCACTACATATTAAATCAAATCAAGTGGGGGGAAACAGAATTAAACCCACCAAACCGGTAATATCTGCCAGGATTTCACCCCCAAAATTGAATTCTCATTCATCACAAAGCTGATCAGACCTCAAAAATTGGACCAAGGTTCATCACATTTAGTGATGTATGACTCAGACACAAATGTGCAGTTTGTGCATTTCTGAGTCTGCAATGTGATTTGTGGACCCCAGAATTTGTGTTTGGCAGCATGTGTATTGTATGTTTGGAAAACGTGCATGAAAAATGTGGACTTTCAAAAAACGTGCACAAATACACTTTAATCAATCTGAGAAGAATGAGTACATTTCAAAGATATTGTAATGGACCTCAGGTTCCTAGATATGTAATTAGATCCAACAACAGGGTGAGATGAACACAAATTTATAAAAGAAAATAAAGGCAAGTAGAGAATTCAAGTAATAAAGAAAAGGGGAGTCAAAAACCTTTAACACTGATGCTGGTTAAAATAGAGTTTTAAACTAATGGTAACTGTAGCACAGTAAATCTGTTCTGTTCAGTCCTGTCTCTTCTTTCCCCAACCTTCAAAGGTCTCTTCAGAAAACACAAACCCCAAAGTCCTGTTTGCTTCTACAGTCAGGCCTGACACAGCAGAGATCTTTCTTTCCCTCAAGAACAGATGCTTCTCTCTCTCTCTCTTGTTACTACTACCCTTGGCCTTCTGCTGCCTCCTGTGCTTAGTCTCTATTTCTTCATCTGTATTCTCCTTTCTCTCATGAAGACTTTCTTTAACGCCTCTCTCAGTCATCCATGATTCCTTCTACTTTCCCCTCCTCTCTCACTCCCCCTCCCCTCACATCAACTGTCAAAATTATTTTTCTATTACTTGGTTAACTTGCTTCTTCCACCACCCCTGTTGTGTTTATCTGATACTTTCAACTCCTTCTACAATATTGACAACTGATACGTACATTGGGGGGGAGGGAATATGAAAATACAGGTGGATTTCCATGCAAAAAGAAAAACAAAGGAGGCTCACAATTGGATACAACCTCAACTCAGAGTGAACTTCAGGAGGGAATTCCAAGGACTTTGGAGAGGTTGAGATTTGCTCAGCAACCACACACCCATGTGTTGAAATCACACATTTCCCCTTCCTGTGTCAATAGTTCTTCTGTAAATGGTGCACACACCCCGCCCCCGTGCCCATGATGGCCTTAAAGGCCCCATTGATGCATTCACACCTTTAGCCTTGCATCAATAGGGGAGAGTGTAGAATTTATGGAGGCTCTGGCAGGAAGGGGAAGTGCATGGATTCAGTAGTTGGGTGGGCAGCTGCCAAGAGGGTGGGCAGCTTGGGTTGGATCCGCACTCTGGAGTTTGGAGTGCTGGACTAGGTCTGGCATGCTAGATGTGTGTGTGGGGGGGGGGGGGCAGAATTCCTGGGCCCAGTTAGGTGCTTGCAGCATCCCTAGGAGGAATAAACCACTCTGCACTCTTTCTATCAGAGATGCTTATCAGCTAAAAATGGTTAGCTTCTAAGGATGCAGTCCTAGTATATTAAGATCATTGTGACCGTTGACTGAAGCTAGATGCAACCCCACCACAAACAGAATGTAGCATGAACTAAACTATACTTTTGCTGTAGCTGATACTTATTTATTTATTTATTTATTTATTTATTAAATTTATATACTGCCTCATACTCTCTTGGCAGTTTACAAAAGTTAAAAAACAGTGGACATTAAAAAGTATACAAAATTTAAAACCATCAAAAAAAAATATAAAAACAGTATCCATTTTAAACAACAGCAGTTCTGGGGTCCATTAACCACCCCATGCCTGCCCCACATGCTACTCACTGTACTCCGTCCTTACTCACCTGTTTGGTGTGCTGGGTGAGCCATCGGATGGTCCATGGGCATGCAGCGAGTGGGGAGCAGCATCCCCCCCCCCCATTTTGTGTAACAATTACAGCTCAACTATTTACATTAATTGTCGTTTTCATAAAATGGCAGTCATAAAAAGCACCATTACACAAAATCATAGGTGTAAATAGTCTAAATCGTGTGGGATGAGTCAGCAAGCCTGGCGATCTGTGGATTAGCAACTAGAGTGCCGGTTGGTGAGAAATCACTGAGTAAAAGCCCCAACCAGAGTCTCACAACATCCCTACTAACTCTTCTTAAAAAAAATAACTTAGAACATTTTAGGAGCACATTTCCTCTTCTATTTCATCTTGCCTCCTTATTCTTCTTTCTTCCATATCAAATTTCATTTTATTTTGTACTAAACTTGTGGCAATGAATGCTGATTTAGGATTTGGCACAAACCAGTGGTTTTAGTCGCAACATATATTTGTCACCTCAATTTCCCTATCCTTATGGTGCTTGTGACCTACCAATGAGACCTGCTTCAACTGGTTCATAATCCCCAACCCTATATACTACAGTAAGTGATGAGCAGACTACCTTCCACAGGAAGTGATTTAAAACAGACTTTAGCTTGAGGGAGAGAGTCAGCAAGGGGTAAAGTTTGTTATTTGTTGGTCTTCCCAGGTGCATCGTATATGATGGGAAAATATTAAACTTTAAAAGGCAACTTCCCTGCTGGACTCTCAGTAACATAGCCACCTTGAGACTCTAGGAAAGCTAGATAGTACAGTATATAATACTTTGGCCTCTTCTCCTTCCTTCTTGAACCTTCTGCTTCTTTTTCACAAGCATATTGGTGATAGACAAAGAATTATAATTAATTTCCTTGTTTCTTTAGTGAAGTTGTTACATTATTATATATGTCCTTCTTTTGCCTTTATTTTTAATGATTTCAAAAGAAAACTAAATTTCATGATAAACAAATATAAACTAGGATGAGGGATTTTCCATTGGGCAGAGAATGCCTATATCCTAGTTATAGCCAGCTTCTTTTTGCTCTTCCGATTAGGGATGTGCTCCGCTTCTAATCAGACCGGCGAATTAGAAGCGGAGCGGGGGGCTTCGCCTGCCCTTAAGGTGGAGGCGAAGAGGATTGGGGGGCCGGCGGAGCATGGCGAAGAGGATCGAGGTAAAGGCGGATCCTTCGCCTCGATCCGGAACTCTGCCAGAAAGGTAAGTGGGGTTTACCGGGCCTTGCTGCTGTCGCTGTCACCCATGCGGTGACGGCGGCAGGGCCCGGTAACCCCCCCGCCCTCCTCTCCCTTACCTGCCTCCGTCCGCGGTCTGTCAGCTTCTTCAATAGAGCCCGTGGTTCAACCAGGAAGTCTGGGCCGCTTGCGGCCCAGACTTCCTGGTTGAACCGCGGGCTCAATTGAAGAAGCCGACGGACCGCGGATGGACGCAGGTAAGGCCCCCCTCTCCCTTGGTTCCTTACCGGGCTCTGCCGCCATCGACGTCGGCTTGTACCTTGGCGTGCATGTGTATCCCTGGATAAGCTATCATGGTGGCAAGTTTGAGGTTTCTAAAGTGCAAATTGACGGAGCTATCGAAAGGGGTGTGAATGGGGTGCCTGATTTTCATACATTCCCAAAAAATCAGGGGATGATGGGACTGCCTTGAGTCTGGGCGTGCGTGTGTATCCCTGGATAAGCTATCATGGTGGCGAGTTTGAGGTTTTTAACGTGCAAATTTACGGAGCTATCGAAAGGGCTGTGAATGGGGTGCCCGATTTTCATAAATTCCCCAAAAATCAGGGGATGATGGGATTGCCTTGAGTCTTGGCATGCGTGTGTATACATCCATGAGGTGTCATGGTGCCAAACTTGAGGTTTCTAACTTTAATAGAAAAAAAAGATGTATACTTTTTTAGCTTAATGCAAGCCTATGGGGGGGGGAAACGGAGCTCCGCAGCAGAGCGGAGCGGACATAGGCGGAGCGGGGGCGGGGCAGAGTGGCCCGATCCGCAAATCGTGGATCTGGAAGAGAAGCGGTCCGTGCACACCCCTACTTCCGATGCACAAGTAATTGCTTCAAAACAAGGTGTTCAGTACCTCCTATACTGACTGGTTGTTTAATTGAATTGGCTCAACTGTGCTTTGAATGGATTGTCAAATAAAACCACAGCTGTAAGGACTCAACATACCTTGAGAGGCTCATCAGCAAGCACGAACACACACACTGGTACAAGTGTGAAATTAAAAGAAAATGAACACTGACCTTTACTCTAGAGACATCAGATGTATATTTTCAGTGTGAACTGACAGCGTGATTTTTGTTAATGTCATTGTTGTTCCCTCCCTTGCTTTGGAAACTAAACAGGAATTTGCCAGCCTGTATTGGGCTGAAGAGGATACAGCAACAAGGGCCCCATAACACCATTTAGCAGAACAGATGTGCTTGCGTATCTGTAAACATTGCCCTCAGCAACTGATGTCAAAACACTTCCTTGTCTTATATCAGTGAGATCAGACATCAGAGGGGGGAATACCTGCATTCAAGTAAGAGAAGATGCAAAAAAATAAAAGGGAGGCAGCTCACAGGAAAAGAAAAAAGCTGGAAAACAGCAAACCTTGAGAGCAAACACTGAATGCAAATGAGTTAAGTTCTAATGCCTTCGAGTACACTTTGGATTTAGAGAGCTTATTTGCGGGGGTGGGGTGAGGTGGAATCTATGAGAATGAATGTATCTTCAACAAGTCTATTTATTTTGTGGTAAATCCCCATGTTAGATTTTCTATAACACTTCTCTGTAGCTGAAGAATACAAACAGTACTGAACTTTCCGAAACCAGAATATGAACTTCAAGCTTTTACACAAATTATGTTTACAGAAGATGAGGCAACACTGATTGTGGGGATTTAGCATTAGAATTTTTTTCTTCCCTGTTCGTTCAACCATACCTAAAAGTTGAGATTCTAGATCATGCAGGGATGTATGAGAAATTCATTTCATTTCTGGTCAGGATTTACAGAACTCATGCCTTCTGGATGAAACACGGACTCGGCTTCAATCTGAGGTTGAAATCCAGATGTTTCCAAGCTTGCAATGTGATATGCAGACCAAACAAAACACAGTTGACAGCATGCACACCATTGAAAAATGTGCACAAATACACTTTAATCAATGGGAGAAGGATGTGTACATTTGAAAGATGCACACAATTGATGCATACATTTGAAAAAAAATAGGGGAAAATATACGTGGATTTTCATGCAAAAAAAAAAAAAGAGATAGAGAGAGAGATAGAGAGCTAAACTCACAATCTGATATGGACTTCAGTTGGAACCAACTTTGAGGTGGAATTCAATGACCTTTGTAAACCGCCCAGAGAGCTTTGGCTATTGGGCAATATAAAAATGTAATAAATAAATAAATGACTTCAGTTTTTGCTGATTCACATATCCTTAAATGTATGGCTTTATATTATTGCAAATGAGAAGAGCTGTACAGTGTAGCATTATAATAGTCTCTCCACTATAAAAATCATAAATGTTTGCACATTGTCCAATAAAAGCTGTTATGTTATTCAGTTCATCAGATGACCAGAGAGCTTCGGCTATTGGGCGGTATAAAAATGTAATAAATAAATAAATAAATAAATAAAGGGGGAAAATAGGCTAAAATGGTCATATGTATGTCCTAATACCCATGTCTGTTTTGACAAGATGAGACCTGTGTTGATCCAAATCAAGTTGGCTTTTGTTTATCATAAATTCAATAATGTGAATGGTTACACCATTTTCAAGTTTGTTCATGAGCTGATCCACTATTAGAACATCCCTCTATGTCAGGGTTAGATTAACTTGAAGCTATTCAGAGGTTTTGTCCAAAAATTCCCATCAGCCCTAGCCAGCATAGCCAATGGTGATAGATGAAAAGAATTGTAGGTCAAAACATCTGGAGGACTACAAGTTGACCACTTCTGCTCTAGATGGTCCAGTTGGTGATTTGGACACATTGAAACTGTTATGCAATGATCCTATAAGAACATAAGAAGTGCCATGCTGGATTAGACTGAGGGTCCATCTAGTCCAGCACTCTGTTCACAAAGTGGCCAACCAGCCATCGGCCAGGGATGAACAAGCAGGACATGGTGCAACAGCACCCTCCCACCCACGTTCCCCAGCAACTGGTGCACACAGGCTTACTGGAGGTAGCACATAACCATCAGGGCTAGTAGTCATTGATAGCCTTCTCCTCCAGAAATTTATCTAGTCCCCTTTTAAAGCCATCCAAATTGGTGCCCATCACTACATTTTGTGGAAGTGAATTCCATAATTTAACTATGTGCTGTGTGAAGAAGTACTTCCTTTTATGTGTCTTGAATCTCCCACCAATCAGCTTCATGAGATATCTCTGGGTTCTAGTATTTTAAGAAAGGGAGAAAATATACACCTTGTAACCTTCCCTCGTAGGGGAGGCACTCCAGCCCCTTAATCATTTTAGTTGCCCTATTCTGCACCTTTCCCAGCTCTATAATATATTTTTTTAGGTGTGGTGACCAGAACTGTACACAGTATTCTAAGTGTGGTCACACCATACAGTTGTATAAAGGCAGTATGATACTGGCAGTTTTCTTCTCAGTTCCTTTTCTTATACAGCCTAACATACATTGATTGATTCATTGATTGATTGATTGGCCCAGTAGCCAAAGCTCTCTGAGTGGTTTGCTTTCTTTACAGCTGCCACACACAGGGTTGACATTTTCATTGACCCCAAGATATCTTTCTTGTTCGGTCACCGCCAGCTCAGATCGTACAATGCCAGGTAGATACTACATCAGGGCTAATGCTGGCATGATCTGGTCATAATCCTAAACCACCAGCAGAGACAGTAATACAGCAACTGTAGCCATAGAAACAAAGGACAATGTGTCACCACACAGACAGATACACCCACTGTGCCTCCCGTATCAATTATGAAGTCACTTCATCACCAATGCCCGCACATTGCCCATGTAGCAAAAGTATCAAACAACTCATAGCAATGGCAACATGACATCAGCTAACCCAGTTCACATTCACAACACACAACTGAGCAAGTGGAAGGAGACCACAGTGCCCTCCTAAGTGTATCACACTATAGTGCAGTGGCTTAGGTGGCCATGTGTCCTCTTTTACAGAAGACAATCCTCTATTTAATGGGCTGACAGAAGAATATCCTCTATTTTGAGTGTGCCCACTATTTGAAAGGCTGTGCAGTTCAGCCTTTCTGTTCTTGAAGTGCTTTTGAAAACTCCTCTGCAGGTAGCATAGCAACAGGAGCAGCTTTCAGTATCACTGGTTGCACCTGCATTGTAGGAACTGCTCTATCTGTTGGGCAGCTGTGTGCCATGCATTCTGGAAAGGCAAAGGAGCCCTGCAAGGACACAGCTTGCAACCCCAGAGGAGAACAATGGCTTCCACCACAGCTGCTGCTGTGATAAGCCTCACTCTTGGTGCACAGCACAGACTGTGGAAAGTCTTTGTCTTAGAGTTAGATGCTCATCTACATCAAACAGGATATTCCACTTTGAAAGTGGTATGAAAGCAGTATATAAAAGGCAGGATCCACACTACAGCTTTATAATAGTACTGAAGTTCACTGACAACTGCTGGGGCCCATTGACACCTACCATATACCACTTTCATAGTGTTATATCCTGCTTGGTGCAGATGTGTCATGGCCCCAACAGTTGTCAGTGCACTTCAGTACCACTATAAAGCAGTAGTGTAGATCCTACAGTGCACTTCAATACTGGTTTAAAGCAGTAGTGTGGATCCTGCCTCATACCGCTTTCATAGTGGAATATCCTGCTTGGTATAGATGAGCCCCCAGTTGTAGGTAGAGTACATGTGAGCAACCCACAGCCCATACATACAGTGGGCTAGAGTGGCTGCTCACTCTAGTGAGAAACCATGAAGTACAGTGGGCTAGAGTGGCAAATGGTACTCTAGCTCTCCATACTCTGTGGTTTCCCTCTCAGTAATATTCTTGGGAGAGCAACCACGGAATCCGGTGGCTAGAGTGGCAAAGAATCCCTATGCTTTAGGCCCCAAAGGGGAGGAGAATTTGGGGAGGGAGTAGCTAGAGCACCTGTGGGCTGCATGGAATGCTTCTGAGGGCCACATCTGGGCCATGTACCATGGGTTGCCCACCGATGAGGGCCGTGTGTGTGTGTGTGTGTGCGTGCGTGCGTGCATGTGTGTGTGTGTGAGAAAGAATGGGTATTTGTGAATGAGTATGTATGTTGTGGCCCCACCCATTGCTATCCTAGCCATAACCAAAGGGTCCCATGGGGGCCAAAGCAGCCCCCACACTGAGAAGGTTGCCCACCTTTGCTGTAGAGATACATGATATTGGGAGTGTGAGTAGGCACTCACTGACTGATTAGTACAGGTGCTACTATCTAGGTGCTCTCTCAGCTTCCATGCCTCAGTCCAACTCCACAGTGGTGATAATATTCATAGTGACTTCCTGTATCATCCTGCATGACAGTGAAGATCTTCCACTGAGTTCCTTCTCAGAAAGCCACCACTGTCAGAGTTCAAGAGGATGGCAACAAAGGAGGAGGGCTTGTCATCTGTTTGGAAACTCCCTCACAAAGAAGCTGATGTGGCATCCAATATTAGTAGAGCTGTATGCAAATAGGCCTCTTTAAATTCTCCACCCTATTTGTGGGTAGAGAAATTAGAGGGACTATTTCACAAAGTATTTTCAGGGAGAGGACAAATTCTCAAAGGTTTCCAAGAGTGGGGCACTCCATTTGCAATGCCAGTCGCTCAGCTTCTTTCATTTTTCCTGGGTTTGTATTTGCTGCCACTGCAAGCAGCAGCAGCAATTGTTTTGGCAGTCCGGACACCATTTTCTCCTCCACAATGCCCCAGACTGAGCATCACTCTGGGGCATTGTGTGTGTATCTGTGTGTATGTTGGAGGGTGGGTGATAGTGGGCATTACACCAAAAAGTGCTAGAGAATATTCATATGAAACTCTGCAAAGGGCCTCCTTTTTCTGTGGAGATGAGAGGGGGAAAGCTCATGCATTTTCACAGAAAAATGTCTTTTGAGATATTTCATCTCAGCTCCAACTTTTAGTTAGAGTTAAGATGGTGTTGTTGTTTTTTATTTTCATTCAGGCATTTTAATGAGTAGTATTTTAAGAACTGATGGTTGCTGTAGTTTTTAAACACTGGAAATTATGATATATATATTCTGCCATTCTAACTGATATTTAATTGGGTTTATTGCTTTCCTGATTAACTGTTTTATTGTACATTTCATTGTTTCTGTTTTTGATTTTAACATGCAATATGATCCTCCCTGTGATAAATATGTATGAGTGGCAGTATATCAATGCAAGGAACAAACAAGCAGCAATTGAAGGAAAGTGTTCTTGTTGTTCAGATCAAAGAATAATGTGCAGCCCATGAGGCTTCACGGGGTGAGATGATGTTACATGCCAATGAGCAGATAATTAGAAATCCTTTGCCAACACAGCAGCACCACCAGTACCTCCTCTATCCGCCTGGAAGCAGAAGAACTGCCATACTGGGTCAGGCCACTGGTACAAGTTGCTCAGCATCCTCTCAACCAATACCAGTCAGATAAATGCCTCCAGGCCCTGCAAGTTTGATAAGTCAGGCCTGATGGCAAATACAACCTTTGTTGTCCATTCTGAGCATTCAGTAAATAGACATATCAAGTCTCGGAAAAATCAGAGATATTCTGTCACTGCAGTTTAGCTCTTTGCTGGGATATCCAAGGATCCTACTTAAAATTCTATGTGGGTCTAATTCCTGAGGGGAAAGTTGTCTTGCTTCGCATCACAGTATTTTGTTAGCTTCACTCTACCTGCTTTTTGTACTGGTGTGTGCCAGAAAGTTTAAACGTCGGAGCTGGATTGTACTACTGTATCCCTGCAACATGGCTTGCCACTTGGATCCACCAAATTACATGGAAATTTTCCACCCCACAGTAGCATAAGCTTCCAGACATAATGGGGGTTCTATGTAAGGATGCCAGAGGAATTTGTTCAGGGGGTGAAGTTCATAGAGCTTTCAGCACCTCCTCCCCCCACTGCTGGACTCCAGCCCTTTAACTGCAAGATGACATTTAAGATCTTCCGAGAAGATCTTGCTGGTCATTCCAAAATATATGAAATTCCACCATGGAGAACCTTGATGGTGGGCCTCCTCTGTACTAGCATCCGCCATCTGGAAAACTCTCCCTTGTGCAGCTTGTGAGGTGGAAAATGTAACATGCTTTAAACACCTCCTAAAAACACATCATTGGCAATATATTAGAACAGGGATAGTGAGCACTCTGGCACCTTTTGGTGATTGGCATATCCAGAGGACCTGCTCCTAGGGGGCTGTGTGGGTCCCTTGTAGGGATATGGTTGGCCTTTGGAGACCCTCCTGCATCACCTACTCAGAGTTATGAGGCACCATGTGGGGGTGACGTGTTGCAGTCTCCCCACACTTTCAAAGTGTTACATAGAAAAGGGACCGGGTTTACCTGACTCCTGGCTTTGGAGAATGGCTTGCCCATAAAGCCAGGCAAGCTGCCTGAGGTTAGGAACCATACATTCCTGCACTTTCACATGCAGATCCAGGGAGGGGCAAATTTTCCCTTATTATTTAAATAAAGAGGCCCTAGTTTATCCCAAGTTCTGGTGTCTGTGTCTTAATTCTATGCTTCTTTCTCTACTCGCTAATACATCTTTTCACACAAGCTTTCCCTGGGCTGTAACTGCTGTAGGGGTTATTTTGTTTTTATGTGGTAGTGTTAAGCTTTTAAAGTTTTATTTATTTATTTATTTTATTTATTTATTACATTTTTATACAGCCCAATAGCCGGAGCTCTCTGGGCGGTTCACAAAAATTATATTATGTTTTGATTTGTTGTGTTTGATGGTTTTAAGTGTGAAGTATCCAAAGAGCGTCATATATTGGGCAGTATAAAAATGTACTATAAATAAATAAATAAATAAATAAATAAATAAATAAAATTCCTATGTATGTAAATTGCAGCTGCAATTTGAGTAATTTGTGCACATTGCGGCCAAAATATGCTTGATTTATGCGTACTATGGAGAGATTAAGGGTGCAAAATTAAGCATGTTACAGTCTGAATTTGCGTAAATGGCAATTTTAAGGAGGCGGGAAACACCTGAGAAAGTTCCCAGATTTTGGGGGAAAGCCAGGGGGCTTGGGTAAATCCAGCGAGCCCCTCACAACAGCCCTCTGGCAAGTTAGGCTACATGTAATGGCAGGGTGAGTAGAAAACCCACATGGAAGCAGCTTGTGAGGTGCCTAAAGTAAGACACAATGGCTCTCACAGTGAGAGGATACATAGCTCAATACATAGGATACATAGGTAGAGCACAATCTTTGCATGCAGAAAGTCAAAGGTTCAATCCATGGCATCTCCTGGTAGGGCATGGAAAGAATCCTTCTTCAAACCCTGGAGACCAGCTACCAGTGTCAACAGCACTGGGCTAGATGGACCAATGGTTCAACTCAGCATAATGCAGGTTCCTATGTTCCTTGTCAGTTTCTATGGCAAAAGAAGAAACATCATCTACTCTACAGTTCTTGATTTTGTGGTGGCTGAGATTTAGGAACTTCTGCACAGACAATTCCAACATCCATAGTATCTCCTTCAATTCTCTGTCATTGCATGAAGTGCAGTAATAACCTAGCTGCTCAATATGAAGGGGGTATATAATTTAATTGTAATGCATGTCCAAATATTACAATTATTATTGTGCATATTTAGACATATACATGAGAAATCAGAAGATACTACGAACACCTGAGCTATATTTCACAACATATAATTAAGTTGGTTTTTACTGAATAATATTATTTGACACAAAAATTTAAATCCTTGAAAATATGTCCACTGTGTTGTGCTTAATGAAGCATGCTTTTTGCCATGTTCCCAAAAAAGAATTGTTGAGCAATACCATAAAGCAAATGTATTTAGTAAAGAAACTGTGATAACATTAAAGTGTGGTTAATGGCTCTGTTTTATCTTCTAAAAGGCAGTTGGTAAGGTAATTATAACATGCAAATTAGTTTCCACTGGGCTGCATATTTTATACACACATATATTCTCTCACACACACACTCTCACACACACAATAGGACAATTGCGAATTTTCACAGGTTTCGAGAAGTTACATCAGCATAGGCTTCTTTGCAAGCTGCTTATATTAATTACTCCATGCTGGATACTCTGGAAGTCAGATGTTTATTTATTCAGATTGCTATCTCTCTTGCCTAATTTACACATGCAGAAGTTGATATAAAACTAAGGTACATTGGATTTTTACCAGTTTTGAATGCCATTTTTGAAAGCTTATTAATTATTATTATTAATATTATTATTAAAAATCCTTTCAGGTCAAAAGCTTAACATGCTCAGTAGAAATGTTCTAGCCCATACATCTCCCACTGTGTTAGTTTTCTACTTTGAGGAAGTTCTTCACACTGGGAGATTAAAAATGGCACCCCTCAACTGCAGTGCAATGTCCATTCCATCACTTCAAATCTCTGCCACCTCATCCTGCTGAATGTCTATTTCAAATGGCTCCATATGCTCTGAGTGATGCTGTTATGTAGCCACATCAGACTGGCTGCATATCATATCTCTGTGTCCACTGCACAGTCCCCAGCGGGCTGAGATCCTTCATGTGACTGATCCAGGAAGCACTGGCCTCAATCTCAAAGGTATTTGTTTGCTCTCATTGATGTCATCACATAGTCCAATCTGATTGGCTGTGTAGCAGAGTGGCATCATCCTGTTCTCTACATGATAACTGATTTACTGGGATCACTCTAGGAAGAATGGGTAAGCAAGGACCAGGGGAAGAAACCATGACAAGCAAACAGGATTGAAAAATATTGTTTTCATAATTAAAAGATTTGGGGAAGTTCTGTCTCCCCTACACAGTATGTTGGAGTCCAAAATTTGAAATGGGAAAATATTTGGTGCAGCACTAGGAACCAAAATGTAAAATAAAAGGAGTGGAATGTTAAGCTGTGGTACCTTAAGTGGCCACACAGCCCATGCTCCTTGGGCCTTAGCTAGACCAGACTTTATCATGGGGCGAACCCCGGGATCATCCCTGTGCGTCCACATGACACACAAGGGATCCCAGGATCAGGGAGGGATGATGCCTCCCTTGCCCCAAGATAAAGCCCTCCCCTTTGGGCCCGCTTTTTCCATGGTCCCAGGCTGAGCCCGAGACCGTGGAACATGTGGCTCGTTTCCGTGGGTTTACTCGGCTCCGCACGATTACTTGTGCGGAGCTAGGAGCCGCACTCAGAAGCACTGCGCCCATTGGGGTTAGGGTGGGGGAAGCGGGGAAACTAAATTATTTTTTTTAAAAAAAACATTTACGTTTAGTGCATGAGCATTGGTACGCTGCTTCTCCATTAAAAAATAAACCTCTCTTCCTGAGTTTGTTGCGCCTCACATGTAAACGGAGAATGGATCTCATGTTAAACACAACACGAGATCTTCCCTCCTCCATCCTGGATTATAAGGTAAGTCCAGCTAAAGGCCTCGGGATGGTCCCAAAATGGTGGAGAAATCAGGTTTCCGTGGTCCCAGATATCCCAGAGAAAGTCCCTGGTCATCCCGGGTTGTCCCCGGGATCCCCCGTGCATCATTTGGATGCACAGGGATGATCCAGGGATGACCCCAGGATATAGGGCTGGTGTAGACATTCCCAAGGTGTAGTTCTGGCCCAGCAGAGGCTCAGCAAGGTTAGGATTGCTCTCTTCAGAGCTCATTTGAAAGCAGGCATTGGCGAACATCTAAGTGACCCTTCCTGAACCAGGTGCCCTCCAGGTGTTTTGGACTTCAAATGCCAACAGCCACAAATAGCATGATCAATGATCAGGAACACTGTTAGTTGTAGTCCGAAATTGGAGAAGACTGATTAAAGCCATGATTCTCATGGACGGAAGTCTAGCACGTTAACTGGTTCATATATGCAGGACTTCATTGAGCACAAAAAAATTACTCGCTGAGCAGAAAAATAGATCTTCTTTTGATAAAATCCTTTACTTAGAATTCTTGTAACCCAATCCCATACATGTTAACTGTGAAGAAAGTCCAACTAAATGGAATGGTACTTACCTGCATAGGATTGCAGCCTTAACAGCTCCCACCTGCCTTTCATCCCATTCTTTTGCTCCTTCGTCTGCAGTTCCTGCCAAGCTCTAACCTCTCTCCCCTGCCTCTTTTGCCATCATTGCTTTCTATCTCTCTTCCACCCTGCTGACTCGGAGCAATAAGCCACATAACCTTTTCCCTTTCTTCCTCTTTGCTGCCATTCAGACTAAGTGGGACAAGAGCCAATTACTGCCTTGAAGAAACAGGGCCCAAATTATCATAGAACCACATCATCTTTAAAGCCTGGCAACAGGAGGCCTATCTCTGCAATCAAAGGCCAGGATGTTTCGCCAGCTCTTTTTGACTTTGGTCCAAGACTCAGAAGCAGGAAAATGAAAAGAAAAAGAAAAAAAAAGAGGTGGGGGAGTCAACAACAAGCAACAGCAACGAAGAAAAGAAGACAGTAGAAAAGGGCTGCCCTTCAAGAAGCAACATCCAAACTTTCAAGGGTGTTGCATTCTCTCTCCATTTGTCCTGATTGAAAAAAGAAAATGCTCATGCTTAGGAACACAAACGAAGCAAACTGATCTTCGAGGAAGAAGTCAGAGAACCTCGACAAGCACAGATTTTCAGATAACCTCCCTTACCTGAAAATAATGAAATAGGGAGGCGAGTTGTTTCATTTCTCCATGCAAAAGCAGGAAGAAGGGAAATCAACTACAAATTGATTTCTGGCACTTCAGATCCTTGAGGTTTAGGCAGATGCAGGACCCCAACTAAGCACATTTTCTTCTAATTTGTAATTTTTTAAAAAAAAATATCCACCCCCGCGGAGCTTGTGTCATTGAGCTGTAGGCCCCACATGCTTCTGCTGCTGTGAAAAACTCTGTGCCATCCAAGTCAAGGGGAGACGGCACTGTTGTGCCATGGCCTAGTGTTGTCGTCAGGGCACTGCAGTCATCAGGACCAGCACTTATCGTCTGGCCTCCTGCTGCTCTTGCAGAGGCCTCTTACAGAATTTTGGTAAGACAAAAGCTTAAAGGGATTTCTAATTTCAAGGCTGACTTACCATGTGCTTTGGTTTCTGTCTGACAGTTTAAGAAGAAGAAAGAAAAAGATAATAAAACAGAGAAAGTTTTCTGAAACTTCTTGGAGGCATACAACATAGGCTTTCATGGCCTCTTAGAGGAATGGTGTTTCAGAATTAAAAGGTAGTCCGTGATCATTCTTTTCTGTGCACCATTGCAGTTTGAACCTGACGTACTGATGACACCGGGAAAAAGATGCTTGCATTTGAGCATAAGGGGAGTGAAGGGGAAGACAATCTTGGAAGTGTGTAGGATTATTTATTTATTTATTATATTTATATAGCGCTCCCCAGCAGAAACCTATTTCACAGAAGGCAAACTCTGTCTCTCCCCACACTCTGTCAGTCAACTAATCTCATCCATCTCTTTGTCTGTCTCCCTCTGGTTTCTCTCTCTCACACACATGGTGTGTATCCATCATGGATGCATGCACGCACATGCACATCCTTTGTTCTCTTTCCCACATTCCCTCTTTGCCAGGATCCCTCCAAAATTCCCCCAACCCCTTTCTCTCTCCTCTTTTTTTCTCACACACATGCAGCCCCCTCCCATTCAGTCTATTCAGGCATAGAATTACACAACCATCCCCACCAGGTTGCCCTAGCTGGTCCCCCCAGTACTTGCTGGCTTCCTCCTACACTCTCCCACCACCATCTTCCTGCTGACTTCCATGACCTCCAGCTGACTTACTTGCAGCCACTCCTACCCCTCTGTTACTCTCTTAATCCCTCCTCCAGGTTTAGCAGACAGAAGTGACAGAAGTCCCTTTTTCTCTCCCCCCTCCACTTTTTCTTGGTGGCTAGGGAGGAGACTGCAGATCAAAGCACTGATTTGCAGCCACCTTTATTTCCTAAGAATGCCTCTCAGCCCAACATGTGGCCTAGAGGCATCCCTGGGAAATGAATATGGCAGTGCCTTGAGGCCCTCACTTTGCTTGGAAGCAATCCTAGTTGCCTGTAACAAAATTATCAGGAGGTGGGCTGCTATGCATTATAGCAACTGAAGCTTCCAGACAATACGCAAAAGTAACCCAGCAGTGGTGAGTCCAGGTCCTGGACAGAATAGGAACGGCTTCAGTTGTCTTGCTGGATGGAAAGGCACATCTAGATGCCATTGTAGCTACGGATTCACCAACGTGCATCATTCAATCCTGAGAGATCACAAGATTTGCAGGTTCAGAAGGAATGTGACTTCAAACATAGTGTGTGCTAGTCTCAAGCCAAATCCATTTTGGCTCCAGTCCAGCAAGCTCACCGCATAGTCAGGCAGCTTCTGCAATGACTCAGCTTTCATAATCTACCATAGTAAGCATTGCCTAGGTGCATGCGTTTAGCCCATCAGTTGTGATGGTGCCTAGAGAACTGCATGCATTCTGTGTGGCTAGATGGCCAATGCAAGTCAAACAGGCTTTGAAGCTTTAACTGAATCGATCTGTGCCATCACAGCTTTTGAGAGCATCTCTAAGTCGTATCTTTGCCAAAGCTTGACTATTGAGTAAAACATTTGAGCAAATGCTTTTTCCGGACACATGGCCTACTGCAAATGTGAAAGACCAAATAATGGGATCTTCACTGGCAGTTATATACACTCATTTATTTATTTTTGTCTGAGAAAGAACTTGAAACTAAGGATTTGGAAAGATTAAATCTTGGTATGCAGAAACAGAGGCAAATATTTTCCTGAGACCTGTGACAGGAACCATCCAGCTTTACAATCTTTGCTTTGGTTTTCTGGCATGTGGTCAGGATCTTTTTTTAAAAAAAACTGATGCAGAACAGAAGCTTTTGTTATCTCACTGTGGCCTTTTTGAGAACCAGACATCCTCAGTATCATCGATACAACCCTTGTAAAAGATATGGAGGGTAAAAAAACTTGGGTACATTGAGATAAGCTTTTCTTAGGATGGCAGATTTTGATCTGCTTCTCTGCACAGGGCTGACCTCCCAGACATTTTTAAGTTTACCCAAAAGGGTTCCCCCCCTCAAACAAAGCAAAGAGACAACAATAAATCTGAAGAAAGGCCATATGGGCACATTTGATTTCACTGATCAGCTTGTGTGTGGTGTGTGTGTGTGGTATGTGTGTATGTGTGTGATATCCCTGTGCATTCATTTTCAGGAAAGGGTGATTACTACCTCCTCTTTTTCTTCTTCTGTATAACCCATACGTGTGTGCAGCACGTTTCATTAGTGTGTGCAGCCAGGGATTATTATTTTTTAAAGGCGAACATTTATTGAATACTCAATCATAAAGGACATTATTTTTATTCATTTATGTATTAAACACTGTACACACTGATGCCCTACTCTGCATTCGGCTTGTCTGACCATGGAAGGGCCATTGCAGTTGAGGGGGAATGAAGAGATGCTCCTCAAGCCCCAACATTGGTGGAGCATTGTGGTGACACTGGCTGGAGGAGGGTCTTACGAGGCAATATTAGCCTTCAGGACCCCTCATCATGGCCTCTTTGAAGCGCGGCTCCTGGCAGAGGGGCTGCTCAAAGGCCCTCTCAATTTGGTGCTTATTGCTTGAGACATTAAGGTGTGCCTGGGCACACCCGGCATACCCCTTGTGCTCACCTATGGTTTAACCCCAAAGTCCCCTGTGATCTCCATTGTCAGCATTTGGATATCATTAAACCTGTTAAATTATACTAGGTTCATAATAAACACTCTTTATGCTTATGTGTAAAATGCAATTCCATAAAGATAAGATCCTATATTTTACTGAGCACAAAATATTTTTGTGCAAAAATAAACCACCTGATATTCAAACTAGGCATCTAGAAAAAGAAGCATTATTTCCCCCGATTTGTCAAAAATCATATAAATCCGAAACTTCAGATTTGAAGTTAATGCTAAATATGATCACTTGGAGTAATCTATCCTCATGAAAAATAAGAAGCAGTAGCCGCAGCTGTTTTTGTATTCTCTGAGTGATAATTTGGCTGACACTAGACTTGGGTTTTGGATCCAATTTGGTATGTATTAGGAAGGTCTGTCTCAGGCTGTGACATCATTAATATATTATTTTCTGAAGTAGTGGTGTGCTGATAGAATAGAACAGAAGCAGTAAGAAAAAGAAATAGCAGTTTGTGATGAGGAAAATGTGAGTGCCTTTTCATTTGGTGGTAGTATATTTTCAGTGTAGCTTTTCATTTTTTAAAAAAGCTTCATATCATCATATTTTCTCACCATAAAAATCATACACCACTCCTAAAAAAACATGCACATGTATATAATAGCACAAGAGAGTGGCTAGCAATTATTCTGCTACAATGGTGTGTTACTCTTAGCAATGGAGCCTGTAGCTCTTGACTCTCCATCTATGCATATATATTTAAAAAATCCACGATGTTCCATTTATGTTTCAGAGTATGAGTGATCACTGCTGTAGCTCAGATCCACGAAATATTTTTCACGAGAAAGGATGACTCCCTTGTTACAAAAGGGGGTGGGGCTTAAGAAGTCCCAATTCAATATATGAACTGGCTCAAAGCGTCGAGTTTATATTTTACAAATTGTCTTTCAAAATCTTTCAATGACTAGCTTGTTTATCTGCATAGCAACTTTTAGAAAAGTTTGTCATTCTGGGACTAAATCCAGATATTTTGCAAAGTAAATGTTTTATTGCAAAACACCATTTTATTTTGATGAATTGTAAATGTCATTCATTCTCCCTGCTGGCATACATGAAATACCCTAACCTACCTCACACGGTTGTCATGAGCATAAAATGGAGAGGAGGATCATGTATACCGCTTTGGGCTCATTGCAAGAAAGGCAGGATATAAATGTAGCAGATAAATATGAACTACCCTCCCTACCTCCTTGGTTTTACAGCTCTTCTCCTCTTCCATGTGATACTTACGGTGCAATCCTATACATGTCTACTCTGAAGTTAGGCCCATTACGTTCAACAGGGCTTACCTCCAGGCAAGTGGGTATAGCATCACAATCGTAGGGTGCAATCCTATTCATGTTTAGACAGAAAAAAGCCCTACAATTCCCAGCTGGCTGGGGAATGCTGGGAGCTGTAGGACTTTTTTCTTTCTAAACTTGCATAGGATTTTGCCCCTATTAAGTTTAATGTTGCAGCCACTGTTCATGCAGTTGAAGAGGTAAGTAAATATGTTTGAGATTGGAGGAGGAAATGCTCTGATGAAGATGGCACAAGTTAGCATTGTGTAGTTGAGTCAAGGGGCTCATCTACACCAAGCAGGTTATTCCACTATGAAAGCAGTATGAAAGAGGTATATAAAAGTCAAGAGCCACACTACTGCTTTATAATGGTAATGAAGTGCACTGACAACTGTTGGGGCCCATGACACATCTACACCAAGCAGGATATAATACTATGAAAGTGGTATGAAAGCAGTATATAGAATGTTTCAACAGCCCCCAACAATCGTCAGTGCACTTTAGTACCACTATAAAGCAGTAGTGTGGCTCCTGCCTTTTATATACCACTTTCATAGTGCAATATCCTGCTTGTTGTACATGAACACAAACCTGGGGAGCCAGACTCAGAGTTTTTGCCTGCATATTTTCTGATCAACTGCCATGGGCAGCATGAATAGGTCTTACAAGCGTTACACATTTCATTGTGCATGACTTAGGGCCTTGCTAGACCAGGCCTTAGCACACCTTCAGACCCGGTTTCCCTGCTGTGCGTCCACATGACGCACAGGGGAATCCGGCGGCAGGCCGTGCTGAGGCCGGAGCTGGGGAACATCTAGCGACTTCTGCGGCTTTTCGCGGCTACTCGCTTACGAGTAGCCGCGAAAAGCCGCGAACCTGCCTGGCACAGCGCTCATACGAGCGCTGTGCCCATCAGCCCGGGGGGGGGAAGAGAGGGGAGGGGGAAGGATGGCAGGGTGGGTGGCAAGGGGGCAGGGCGGGTGCGATCACGCCGCACGCCGCCCGAGCAAGCAGGCGAGCGGCGCTTGCCCGGGCAATGCCGCCCCATGCCAGGCATTGCCCGGGCAAGCGCCGCTCGCCTGCTTGCTCGGGTGGCGAGCGGCGCGATCGCACCCGCCCTGCCCCCTTGCCACCCCCCTTGCCACCCCCCTTGCCATCCTTCCCCCCCCCCGTTAAAAAAAATCCCCACTTACCTTCTCCGGCTTCGGGGCGCACGCGGCCCCTTTAACAACAACAAAAAAAAAAGGCGGACGCCGCAGGGACTCGACGTCCCTGCGCGTCATGCGTGTGGAAGCCTGGGGGAGGCGCACTAACGTTAGCGCGCCTCGGCCCCGCCTCTCTGCCGGCGTAAGCCGGCAGGTCTAGCAAAGCCCTTAGACTGGTAGGATGTCCCTATAGGAAAGGTAAGCTTCCCCTGATGTTGTTAATTGCCATTGATTTGAATGACATAGTATGTATTCTCTTAGATTAGTTTTCATTTTGCAAATGTGCATGTAGCAAAGACATAGTTTTTGCAGTGGAGAGGGAATGGAGAGCCTTCTTGAAGGTGGCATTCGTTCCTGGGAGAAGCTGTAGCTCAATGAGAGAGGGAATGCTTAGATCCACAATGTTTCAGGCCCAGTCTGTTTTGTCTCTTCTTTAAAAAAGCTGTCTGGTACCAAGGTTGGTACCAAGCAGGAAGACAATACTGTGCTAGATAATCACTGAACTATCTTGGTTCACAGGAGCTTTGTATGTTTACCCTACTGATTTCACTTGGTTTTCTTCCAGCCACCTCATGCCATCGCCAGCACTTAACGTATTTGCTTTTATAACAACACAAACATATTTTTTGTAGCTTATCACTTCAAACAATTATTCATAGTGCTTGTTTTCAGGGGTTTCTCACATTATGTCAGACTAGGCCAAGTTGGGCACACTGTTTTGTCATTTTATGTCATAACTTAACTTCATTCTAAGCGAACAAGCACATGTTTGATGTCTGGCATCTTTCAGATTTTAGTGCTCCACTGCTGGTGACTGTCAGATTGGGTCTCAGCTCATCAGTTCAGGTTACAATCCTGTACACATGTACCTTGGAGTAAGCTCCATTGAAGTCAATGGGGTTTGCTTCCAAGTAGACATGCATAGGAAGGCTTGTGTTGTTAGCTCAGGCCAGCACTGCAATGATGTTATGGAGGAGGAGTGTGATCCATGTGGTGAGGGGAACCATTCCATGATTGGGCATTCATGTGAAGGGTGGAAGGAAGGAGCTTAGGCTTCCTTTTATTGCACAATTATAATCCCCCTATGGCTTCAGGTATGTTTTGTAGCACAAACCATTTTATTAACATAAAAAAATAAAACTGCCCACGCAAGGACAATCTAAGGTAAGCGAGGGAGAAACCTGTGGCCCTTCAAAGGCCTCTGCATGCTATCAGTTCAGAATTATGGCGAGAGCAATCTGTCCCTTCCCTGACTGCTGCTGGATGGTAAAGAAGAGGGAGGGAGAGAAAAGTGCAGGGATGTATATCATGATTTTATCATTTTATCATGATTTGTGCAGTTAGCACCTTCTGGACAGAACACAGGCTCAGATGCAATCTGCGGTGAAAGTCAGTACCTTTCCGAGACTGCAGTGTGATTCACAGATCCCCAGAAATGAATTTGACCACATCTGTACATTCGAAAAATGTGCATGGAAAAGCACGAACTTTTGAAAAATGCGCACAAATAGGCTTGAATGATTGGGAGAAGAATGCATATTTTTCGAGATGTACTCAATTGCTACATACATTTGGGGAGGAAATACACCCCAAAATATGCACACAATCTGATGCAGGCTTGAATAGGAACGGTCTTTGAAATGGCCCTGGAGAATTTTGACAAGCTCAGGTTTCGCTGGTTCCCAATCCTGCAAAAAGTCGGTGGCCAAAGAAGGGAGAAAACATTGGCCCCATTCAGACAACGTGTTAAACCATGCTGCTTAACCGCAAAATGGTTAATGTAATATCCTCCTGGATAGCTCACAAGCAGGGCATGATGGTGACAGCTACCACTTGCTCTTTGCCTCCAACATTTGTTAATCTCTGAACATGGAGGATTTATTTAGGCATCACGGTTAATAGCCATTGATAGAATTATTGTATGTAAACTTCTCCACTGAAACTCTGTTGAACAATCCTTCCTGTTCAGACCTTCCATTCATATCAATGAGGCTCATGGAGAAGAACGTCCCAGTGGATTGTGCCCAAAGACAGTTGTACTATGTCATTGTAATACAACAACAGAAAATGACAGGCTGTTTGGCCTGAAAATTATACGCAAACATCTAAATGTACCATTAGCCGTTAAGACAGTTCTTTCAAATGTCATTCTTTGAGGATGAAAACATGTTTGTTTTGTAAAGCTCTTAACGTTTCAAGCTGAAAGGCTTGAACAAGCTTTGAAGTTAGTCTGTGATGTTGTTGTTGTTGTTTTAAGTGAAAATACCATTAAATGATACTGTGGCTTGCAGGAGTTGGTGCCTTATGTCTTCAGAGGTCTCTGAAATACTATTTGTCTTGAAGGAGCTGGTAAACCGAAGAATCTGGTATAGGATTGAGAGAGAGAGAGGGAGAGAGAGAGCCCTGTAATCATCTTTGGTTGTTGCTTTGTAGGTTGGCTCTGCCCCATTCTACTTGCCTTCTGGTTTCATTTGGAGAATTTCTAAAATGAATACTGGAAGTGGGGCAGGCACAAGTGGCCACAGTTTCCCATTTTTGCCACCTCTCCCCCATTACTGGTTGCCAGTGCACGAGAGCACCTCTGCACATTGATTAAAACTAAACACAGAGGAATATTGAGGTGATCACATTGTCAAATCAAGATTCATTTTCACTCAGTGTTTTAACTAATGCAAATAGACACAGGAACAATATGGAAGGGGGAGGAACGGATGTGAAAACTTTGCATGCGGAGTGACCTGAAGAAAACCTGGAAATTAAATCCAGAAAAATGGAGATTCAAGGCTGTGACCAGATGGGGGTGTTTATTGCAATATCACCCTGCCTCATTTATGGAATTTTTCAGGGGGTCCAGATGTCATTGCCTTCAACTTATTACCCTCCCATGCTTTCCCACCACTTCTTCCATCTCCCCCCTTATTTATTTATTACAATTATATTCCCTCCACTTTTTCCTCCAAGAAACCCAGGCTGTTTCTACACCTGCCTTTTTCCCTGGGATTGTCCCAGGATCATCCCTGTGCATCCAAATGACACATAGGGGATCCCGGGAGCAGGCAGGGACGATCCCTCCATTTTCCTGGCATAATCATTAGGTGTAAAAAGGGCCGCAGACAGTTTCCATGGTCCTCCTCTCCCCCATGTTACCCTCACCACAAGTCTAGGAGGTAGGTTAAGCTGAGAGTCAGTAACCAGCCCAAATTCACCTAGTGAGCTTCATGGCTGGGTGGGGACTAGAACTCGGACCTCCAATGTCCCACTCTAGCCATTACACCATACTGGCTCTACAACAGAAAATCCATGAAGGAAAAAAGGGCAGAATAGCTGAACAATGTCTTCTGGCTGATAGCGGCAGGAGCCCTCTGTCGAAAAACATCCCATGAATGCAGCACTGCTTCTTGGTAAAGAGATCATTACAAACCCCAAGTCCAGGAAGTAAATTCAGACAGGGAACATTTTGTAAACATGCTAAGCCTGATGTATCTCACCAAATTCTTTTGTTTCTTTTAAATATGCCGATTTGAAGCGGACACTTTTATCACTGAATCCCCTGCCATCTGTCAGTAGACAGCTGTCTATCTGAACAGTTTTCCGGCTATAGAAAGCAAAATGGCCCCGTGGGAGGAGAGAGTTCAGTGCTGATTCCAAAACCTTTGTTCTTGACCTGCATGTCTGCTGCTTTCAATTGGAGTCCTCAAGCGCCTTTAGATGCTGCACGTTACAGCCAGGATTTGAGTGCTTCACATTCTTTTCTCTTTCTTTATTTTTGGTATTTTGAAAAGCATATCACTTCTTCTTTTTGGCATTTTTAAAGGTACATTCCTTCCCCTTTCTCACCATTGAAGAATTTCTTATTCTATACACAGTTGCACTGAAGGGTTGTTCCACAATATGGAGCAAACTATTGTCACAAAAATTAACTCCCCGTCTCTGGGCGAGCCACAAATGTTTTTTGATTGGAGCAGGTGGCCTGTGAATGTGCACCACCTGCTTTCCGAACAAATCTTAAAGTCTCCAAGATGCGAGGAGCTGCCTCATATTGAATCAAGTCAAGTGTCCATCTAACCCCAGTTGGGTCAACTTTAAGTAGCAGCAGCTCTCTAGCATCTCAGAGCCACAGGTGCAAGATTGCCTGTCCTCACAAACAATCCCTATATACATCTAGCCCTATTCTAGGCAGGATCTACACTACTGCTTTAAAAGTGTTTATAACACTTTTTATATGGCCCAGGACACACTCCATATACAGTTTTCAACATGTTTTCAAAGTGTTTTATCCTGCTTGGTGTAGATCTGGCCCTGGTGTTCAGTTCCCATGGGTACCAACTGTGCCAAGGGGCTTTGTAGCACATATGTGCTAGCCCTGCCCCTTAGACACCAATATCCATGCAGCCACATTCCCCCAGGTGATGTATGACCAGCCTCAGTCTGTGGACATAAACATGATGGGGAATTTGAGTAGAGCTTTTGTGTCTGAAGTAGCCTATGTATCTGAAGGACTATTATCTCCCATTAGAGTGCGCTCATTCACTGAGATAGGCTGACCATATGAAAAGGAGGTCAGGGCTCCTGTATCTTTAACAAGGGAATTTCAGCAGGTGTCATTTGTATATATGGAGAAGAAAAGGAAAGGAACCTCTTGTGCAAGCACTGAGTCATTACTGACTCTTGGAGGGATGCCAGCTTTCGCTGATGTTGTCTTGGCAGGCCTTATAGCGGGGTGGTTTGCCGTTGCCTTCCCCGGACGTTATTACCTTTCCCCCAGCTAACTGGGTACTCATTTTACCAACCTCGGGAGGATGGAAGGCTGAGTCGACCCGAGCCGGTTGCCTGAAACCAGCTTCCGCTGGGATCGAACTCAGGCCGTGGGGAGAGTTTTGGCTGCAGAAACTGCTGCTTTACCGCTCTGCGCCACACAAAGCTCATATATATGGAGAACCTGGTGAAATTCCCTCTTCATCACAACAGTTAAAGCTGAAGGTGCCCTGTCCTCTTTTAAATCTGGTCACTCCAGGACAGCTCCTGCAGCTTTAACTGTTGTGATGAAGAGTTCTCCATATATATGAATGACACCTGCTGAAATTCCTTTTTCTATGCAACTGTTAGACACAGGAGCCCTGTCTTTCTTTTCATATGGTCACCCTAATTGAGATGATTGTCAGAGGCCCTTTTTCTGTTTCAATTATCAGTTGAGGTCTGTTAGGGTGGGACCAAGGGAGAGCCTTCTTGGTAGTCACACCAAGGCTCAGGAACCCCCACTTGAGGGATGTTCACTTTGCCCCATCAGCAGATGGCAAAGACCTTTATTTGACAAAGGCCATTTGGCCTATGTTTTATATATATATATATATATATATATATATATATATATATATATATATATATATCTGCCAGTATCTTTACTGATGTTGTGTTATGCTACTCTTATCATGGTGCTACTTGATGTATTGTTTGGTTTTGTGCTGACAATAAACTGTTTCATTTTACCTTGTTGATTTAAGCTGTCTAGGTTTTTAATAGAGTTTTTAACATTTATGTTTTATTATTGATGATGATAGCCACCTTGGATTATTTTTTTTAAGGAAAGGTGGGGTATAAAATCTTAAAAATACATAATGCAAAATCTACACATATTATATCAATTCTGAAAGGCGGGCATGTGTAGAAATATTTGTATTAAGGATCTGGCCTTTTCCCACTTGCTTTAGCTTTTTCCACTTGCTCCATCAGGAAGGGCCTGAGCAGCCCTTTTGTCAGGAAAATGAATCAGGGCCATGTGCACTTGTATAAAGGTAAATAAAAAAGTACTCCTACCTGAGACAGCTTCTCTCAACTCATCTCTCTTGGTGCCAGATGAACAGGAATAGCTTCTCTCATTCCTGCGTTGCAGTGTGAACAACAGGGAATGTTTGGAAGAAGCTGAAGCTTTGCTTATTGCTGCTCTCCACTGCGTACCATGCCATAGAGGCTAGTTGTTGTTTTTTAAAAAATAACACTGATTGGGGATTGGCTCATGCACTCACTGTCATGATAACAGAGACTTGGAGTGGCTCTAACCCTTAATTCCACCCAGGGAGCACAATTGCAGAATCCCTGGCTTTTGGGAGAGTGAACCATAGGTTGCCTGGCCTGCCAGCCATTTCCCCAGTCTGCACAAGCCCTGGCCGAACATTAAAAAATAAAAATAAAAACAGAACTCTATCCACACACAGTATTTGCTGGGGAACATTCTGAGCATGCAGAGCTATCAAGTATGCTCAGAATTCCTCCCTAGCAAGCAACTGAATGAGAGGAAGAGGAAGGCAGCATGCTGTGTGGCTGTTGTTTAAAGTTCTGCTGTTGGATCTGTTGGGACATGGGGAGATGTGGAGGGAAGTAGGAAATAGTAGGCAGTTCATTCCCCCCACCCCCTGTGGGTCATGACTGCTTCCATCTTGTCTGGACTGATTGAATGCTTCTAATAGCCCTGTTCAGATGTTCTATTTCTGTGTACACTAAATTAGGATGACCATATAGAATGGAGGACAGGACTCCTGTATGTTTAACAGTTGCATAGAAAAGGGAATTTCAGCAGGTGCCATTTGTATGCATGCAGCACCTGGTGAAATTCCCTCTTCATCACAACAGTTAAAACTGCAGGAGCCTTGCCTTCTTTTGTATCTGGTCAAGAGGGCGGCCTCCTGCAGCTTTAATTGTTGTGATAGAGAGGGAATTTCACCAGATGCTGCATGCATACAAATAACACCTGCTGAAATTCCTTTTTCAATTCAACTTTTAAAGAGACATGAGCCCTGTCCTCCTTTCCATATGACCCTAACTAAATGCATCAGGAGAGGGAGTGCTCTAACCCAGCCCACTCTTCATGTGTTTCCATCACCCTGTGCTTGTGAAGGGTGACTTTCTAAAGAGGGGAGCTTTGTATATCCATGGAGACTTTCCACGTAGTTCAAAATGCTGGAAAATTTGATTTATTTATTATTTATTTAAAACATTTGTATTCCGCCCTATATCACTAGGATCTCAGGGCGGCATACGGCAATCTCCATTGTGTGGAAAGCCTCTACAGACATAGAAGCTTTGCTCATTGCTGCTCTCTGCTACGTACCATGCCGTGGAGGCTCAGTCATATAGTTTGTTTGTTTTTCAAGCAAATAAACACTGATTAGGGATTGGGGAATCTCCTCTTCAGAAAGTCGCCCTCCAAGCCTAAAAGGTGAAAGAAAAATACAAAGGGGTGACAGGCATGGAGCATTCATGTGTTTAGGATGTGCATAAACAATATACCTGAACAAAGCTAATGTATCACCTGAATCAGATACAAAAGGAAATAGAGATGGGTATTATCAGCATACTGATGATGCTTCATTCCAAATCCCCAGATGACCCACTCAGTGTCTTCATGTACATGCTGAAAAGAGAACAGGAGAATAGGAGAGAACAGGAGTCCAATAATGGTGGGCTCATCTACACCAAGCAGGATATTGCACTATAAAAGGCAGGAGCCACACTACTACTTTACAGTGGTACTGAAGTCCACTGACAACTGTTGGGGCCCATTGACACATACCATATACTGTTTTCATACCACTTTCATAGTGTTATATCCTGCTTGGTGTAGCTGTGTCATGGGTCCCAACAGTTGTCAGTGCATTTCTGTACCACTATAAAGCAGTAGTGTAGATCCTGCATCAGCATCACATCCACTCTGCAATCAGCTATCCTACCAGCAACAGAACCATCACAGTGCAGGGTACCCCAGTCCTCATCTCAGAGAGCCTCTCCAGAAGGATACAATGGTTGGTGATATTGTAGAGGAATTAAGAGGGCCATGCCCCCCCCCCCGCCTTTTGCTTGGTCGAGGTGACCATCAGGGTGACCAAAGCAGTTCCTGTGACAGATTGAACTGATTACATGTGTAGTCTGAACTGGTAACCATTAGGGTGACCATATGGAAAGGAGGATGGGGCTCCTGTATCTTTAACAGGTGTATAGAAAAGGGAATTTCAGCAGATGGCGTTTGTCTGCATAGAGCCCCTGGTGAAATCCCCTCTTCATCACAACAGTTACCAGAGTGACCAGGTACAGAAGAGGGCTTCTGCAGCTTTAACTGTTGTTATGAAGAGGGAATTTCACCAGGGGCTCCATGCAGACAAACGCCATCTGCTGAAATTCCCTTTGCTATGCAATTGTTAAAGATACAGGAGCCCTGTCCTCCTCTCCATATGGTCAATATAGTATCTATTCTTCCTTACTAAGCAATGTTCAGAAGTGGCCTTAAGGCAAGTACCTTTTCTAGAAGAAAGTCTTTAAATGGAGATACTGTGTGTGGTTTCATGCACAAGTCTGTACTTCTGCTATTGAGCTACAGATTCTATGGGTGTCATCAGATGGGGGAGGAAATTGCATTTCCCTACTGTCACTTTGCCTCCTTTTTCTATCCCACAATAGGGGTGAACAGCTTCCTCTTTTTTCACATGGGGAAGAAAGAGGAAACAACAACAACCACATGGCCCATTCAGTGGGCATTTGTATTGCGCTGCTTTTCCTGCAGACAGCAGGAAAGGACGGCAAGTTTCATTACAGCAAAACAAAAAACATGGCATTTCTGGGTCTTTCTGTGTGTGTGAGAGAAAGAAAAATGAGCCGAAGGAGTGGGAGATACATGGGAGGTGGATGGCATCATGGAAAGGACCTGTGAAAATCTGTGAGCGGCCAGTAACAAGCATGCTATAAAACGTTTATTGCTTTTAAAAGTTATTTGCCCTACAGAAGAAGCCCTGTTTTCTTTAATACACATTAGGGGTGTGCACGGACCCCCCCGCTCCGCTTCTCTTCCAGATCCATGATTTGCAGATCAGCCCGCTTCGCTCTGCCCCTGCTCCGCCTATGTCCGCTCCGTTCCGCTCCGGAGCTCCGGATCCGGATCGGAGCTCCGTTCCCCCCCCCCCCCATAGGCTTGCATTAAGCTAAAAAAGTATACAACTTTTTTTCTGTGAAAGTTAGAAACCTCAAGTTTGGCACCATGACACCTCATGGATGTATACACACGCACACCAAGACTCAAGGCAATCAAGGATTTTGGATTTTTGGGGAAAATCAGGCACCCCATTCACACCCCTTTCGATAGCTCTGTCAATTTGCACGTTAAAAACCTCAAACTTGCCACCATGATAGCTTATCCAGGGATACACATGCACGGCAAGACTCAAGGCAGTCCCATCATCCCCTGATTTTTGGGGAATTTATGAAAATCGGGCACCCCATTCACATCCCTTTCGATAGCTCTGTCAATTTGCACGTTAAAAACCTCAAACTCGCCACCATGATCGCTTATCCAGGGATACACACGCATGGCAAGACTCAAGGCAGTCCCATCATCCCCTGATTTTTGGGGAATTTATGAAAATCGGGCACCCCATTTGCAGACATGGACTGTTCTCTGACATTTGGACAGATAAAAAAAAGGGAAGTGGGAACACTCACAGATGCCATCTAGACCCACAATCATGCCAAGGTACAAGGCAATCCCATCATCCCCTGATTTTTGGCGGAGCTTAAACCTGCAGACAGCTCAATGGGGCCATTTCAAAGAAAATCCCAAGATGCCATGAATTGGGGAGTAGAGAGATCAACCTAAATATGAATCTTCTTCCACACTTGAAAAATGGATTTGGAACTTCCAAAAGTCTAATTGAGCACAGGAAGGACTTCTCCCCTGAGTCAAAGCCAGACACAAACCATCCCTGCGAGGCAGGTAGGGGAGGAGGGAGGGAAGGCAGGCAGGCAGCAGACATTTCTGGGGGCATAAGGAAGTGAGCCAAGGATAAGCCAGTAATGCATATAAAATGGAATAAATAAATAAATAAACAAAGGAGGGGTGGAATTAAAAGCAGCAGTGTTGCTGAATAAACAACAAGAAGAACTTTTTTTAAAAGGCTATATCTGTCTTTTACCAGTAAGAGGGTGTGTGTGGACGTGCCCAAAGGGGGAAGCATCAGCCATTTGACTGGTCCTGTCTAGGTATCAGTCTTTTAAGAAGCAAACGCTCACTTCAACTCATGATAGGCATTGCTCCACTGAGTTACTCTTTTGGAGGGCTCTGATGGCCCTCCAAGTATAGGAGAGTGAGGGCACGTCCACATGTCCTAGGGGAGCTCATCCCCTTGCACCACATGTATTCAGTTGTTCCCCAAAGTTAGGGTGGGTAGCACTGCTGTGTGTTTCCTATCTGTTAGTATGATTTCAGGTTGTCTTTATGCATTTGGTGGAGCTACTGTTTTAAAAAAACACTGGGAAAACTCCGTTCAGAGTAGAAAGAGAAGTTTCCCAGAATCCCAAGTTACCCATTTTGCCTATCCCCTTCTCCAACTTTGGGATCATGTGATCATGACCGGGAGTTGACTCTGCCCCTCAGCAATCGAAAAGGTAATCTTTTTCCCGCCTTTACCCTACTTTTTAAAAAATTCTAGCAAGCGAACTGCAGCACACAGAGAGCTGAGAGTAGTCTCAAAATGACCCCCAGCCATGACTCTCTAAGCACAATAAGTTTCAGAAAGATAGCTTCAAAAACAACACAGTTATCCCCTTTTCTTTTCCGCAATGCAATCCTATGGGCGAAATGTTTCAAAATGGCGATCGGAGCGGTCCGCGGAAAGAGGATCACTCCAAAAATGGGCGCTTCTCTTCACCTTGCTTCTAGGGGTCCACGGTCCGCTTCTACTCCACCTCTGGGCAAGGCGGAGCAGGCCAATTCGCTTCTGATTCTCCGGTTCTAATCGGAGCGGAGCACATGCCTAATACACATTTTCCATACCGAGGCTGAATAAAATGTTCTGAGGCTACTCCAGAGTAAGTGGGTTGTGGTTCCAATTTATATAGCATTTCATAGGTTCCCGATGCCACCTTTTAATGTGCTCCCCTACAAGACAGCCCCACAAACTGTAAAATTATCTCTTATCTTATCTGTCCTTCCATATATGGCAAAGCAATAAAACACTAATAATGGCTTGCAGAGGCAATGAAGAGGCTCTAAATCCTTTAAACAAATGGTTACAATCTAATTGTCTCATCTGCTCATTGGTATTATGGCCTTCCATCAACAGTACGTTGTTGAACTTGTGGACTCTCTGAGTCACAGCTAGGCTTTAAAGAGTGAAGATAACTTTTATTCCTTATGGGTGATAAAATGGGAGTCTCTACTGACTCTGACAATGCTGCAGATCCAGTCAGGCAGAACACTAATCGAAATAGTATCTGAAGGGCAAAGTAATGAGGGATTGACAAATATAAAACTTACATGCAATAAAAATATATTGCAACATGAGAAAATGAGGATCAAATGCTGAAAAGGAAAACAAAGTAGGAACCAGTTTGACTGAAATTTTGTACCAAAAAAAGAAAAGAAAAAAGAAAGTCCTGTAACAATTCAGCAATTAATGCATTTAATACAAAAATAATGTAAAATACAACAAGCTGTACAACACTATTATAAATAGAATAAGTGGGACCTGCAACAAAATGTTGCAGTTCTGGAGCATTCCTCTTCAAGGAATTATTTCCCCCCTTCTACTTGGTTTTCCATTCCCCCCACCCCCAAAACTTGGTGGGCATGGCCACTGAATATGTCCAGTCTTCATGGGATTGCCTTGGAAATTTCCCCCCACCCCACCCTTGGGGTTAGGTTCAAAAGATTTTTTGAGCTTCTGTAACCCTTGAAGTTCCCCTGAGCATGCTGATACCTCCCTCTTGTGCACGGATAGTGTCATTTTGAGTACATAAGAACTGGCAGTTGGAGAACTGAATTTCCAATTTGTATAAACGATGCAAATAAATACATATAAATTGATGTGGTTTCATTGGCAAACACCCACACCCACACCCACACACTCCCCCCCCAATAGGAGCTCAAATGAATAGTAGCTCAAAATAATTGCAGAGCCACTGAAAGTTGTACCATTAATGAAATACACAATAAATATATGAAAGTATAGTTACATAATAAATACGCCTGATGGATAGCTGACAAAAAATCTGTTTCGACATGGCTAGAATCATAAGGCAATGCACCACATTGTGTTGAAACAGATACTGAATGAGGGATATCTTAAAATACTTTATATGAGGGATGGGCAACCTTTTTTCCCCTGTAGAGGGCTGCATTTCCTTCCAAGTTATCTGCCGTGACCTCATATCACGGGCCGTGAGTCCCTAACCAAATATGTGTGGGTTACATCCTTCCTCTTTCTGCCATCTCCTTTTCACACCTCCCTTTCTTTCTCTCCCTCTTCCTTCCCACCCAACAAGCTGCCAGGGAAAGGACAGATTGCTCTTGACAGAGCTGTAAAATGATCACATGCAGATGGCATCTGAGATTAGGCTGAAGGCCACATGAAATTAGGCCAGGGGATGCAGGTAGCCCATCGCTACTTTCTGTGATGTTTCCCCAGACTTCATGCACCTTCCTTTCAGGAATAGCAGTACATGGAAATGAATGTGAGTGTTAGCTTCTTGCATAGGCAAAAATGAAACTCAGACATACACAGATACTTGTGCTTTCAATGACAGAAATCCTGTAGTTTCTCATCAACCATTCTTTTCACTTTCCAGATGCCACCACCTTTCAATGGAACTCATAGGCATGTGCAGCACATTTCATTAGGGTGAGCACCCAGGGAATTTTATTTTTTTAAAGGTGAACATTTATTGAATACTCAATCATAAAGGACATTTTTATTCATTTATTTATTAAACACTGTAGACACTGGTGCCCTACTATGTGTTGGGCTTGCCTGACTGTGGAAGGGCCATTGCAGGTGAAGGGAGAATTGAGGAGGTGCTTATTGCTTGAGACATTAGGGTGTGCCTAGGCACACCCGGCACACCTCTTCCGCACACCTATGATGACACTTGAGAGAGAAGCTTAGATTGGCAATTTTGATGGCTCCTCTGGAGTCACTGTGTGTCAGTGGCTAATTCTAGTCAACCCTGTATACGGGCTGTACAAGCCAGCTGCAGTTCTACTTTTCTGTCCTCCTGTATAGAAAAACCTACACTGGCTCCCAAGAAGCAATCCCCCCTCCTGCTGTCGCCACCAAGTCTATCCTCTCTTTTCCCCGGTGAAGCTGCAAATGAGATTGGAGAGGGGGAAAACTATGGCAATCTAATTGTAAGCTTAAATTCAAAATCCCTCGCTGGAGATCAAGTTGTTGCTCCTATTGCTTTCATGTCTGCAACTAATCAGCTCATTTCAACGGCAGCTGTTTCCTTTCTTTCAGGTTAGCTTTTTAAAGGCACTTTTAGTTCTCTTTAATGTAGCAGTGATCAACACATAAAAGCCATTTTTAGCTTATTCTCTCTTAGGACCATAGAATGAAATATCTTTTCAATGATAGCAAAAGAGTTTGGTCCATTTTACTTTCTCTGTCTCCGCTGTTAAGTGCAAAACTTACTTTTGCACTTGTCTGCTTCCAGCTCATAGATCTGCATTTTGGGGGCACACAGGTCCATGCCTTGGTAACCTCTAGGCTGACAATGAGAATATAAGGTAGATGGGTTGCTTGAAGATGGTTTGGAAACTACTGCTAGTGGAGAACTTTACAGTCTGGTTGATAATGGACATTATGGCCCTATCGTAGGGGATGGACTTATGAGAAGGAGCATGATGTGGCTATGTGCCAGTACCTTGCTGGGTGCACCGCATGGACTCAATGATGATGCACAAGATGTAGTGATGGCCATTGGCCAACCGATTTGGATGGCTTTAAAAAGGGGGTTAGATGAATTCATGGAGGAGAAGTATCAGTAGCTACTATCAATGGCTAATAGCCCTGATGGCTATATGCTACCTCCATATTCTTTAAGGACTGTGAGAGTGAATGAAACATACATGCTAGTGGGGGAGGTGGGAGCTTGAAGGCCGTGACTGGCAGCAGTTTTCCTTTTTTCATCTCCTCGCAGAACATTTACTCCTCCCAACTACAAGAGAGGGATTCTAGTTGATCACAGCTGGAGCTGTACTTTGTGGTCAATAGAACTAAAGAGCATGTAACTGTTTGGGGGTCCAAGTATACTGGCATTGACAGACCTCTGCTCTACTGAATTTCATTTATTCATTTCTTTTCTATACTGCCCAATAGCCAATGCTCCTTGGCTAGTTCACAAAAATTCAGAAACTCTCTCCTGGTTCTAATAAATAGAAAATGCTGAAGCCCCAACTCAAGGTTTTGCAGGTTAGTTCAGTATGTGAATTTACCCTGTATCACAGCTATGGCTCCTCTGTCCTTATGGATTTCTGATCCAATCCTCCATGGGCATGTTTGTCTGTCCTTTCTCTTACTACCAGCAGTATATATGAACCTCTTGTGGCCTTTGATACACAACAAGCTTCCCCTTTTCCTTTTCATTTCCTTTTAGGTCCTTGCTTTTCATCCTCCCATGTACTCTATGGGCAGAGGGAAAGAGGGGGGAAGATCGCAGGTGTACCTGCTTCTGCAATCCTCCCCTAGCTTCTTGACAGTCACGTGACATACAGTGCGGCTGCCAATTTTTTTTTCTTTTAAGAAGAACTGTGCCCTTGCATGGTGAAATAAAAAAATAAGGTAAACAAACAAACAAAAATATGCCCTAACACACACACACCACCATCCCTGGGTTAGCAAAATTGCTGCCCCCCACCCCTGAAGGGCATGGAGCCCCCCTCCAAACAGCTCCATGCTACATGTGGGGAGGAAGGGAAAGCTGGGTTGGGCACCCACACCAGCTGTGGTCCTCCGGATGGTCTTGGGACCGTGGCAAAAACCAAGATAACTATGGAAGCAGTTATCCCAGGAAAATGGAGGGATCAATCCTGGTTGATCCTGGGATCACCTGTGCAGCATTTGGATGCACAGGGATGACCCAGAGAAAAAAGTATAGTGCAGACATGCCCACAATTAGCACAAATTTTGTATGGTGCAAAAAAAAATTGGGTTCTGGGTACAACAGAATATCTGGAGGTTATACAGGATATGTTTCTAGCTCTTCCTCCTTGCACTCCAGCTTTTTTATGCTGAAATGTGGTTACCATCAATGTCTGTCAGAGTGAACAAGGGCATTTTCTTTTATCTGAAAAGATTGATTAACATGACAACTCCATTTGACTAAACTTTGCTATCTATAACAGAAGAAAAGAGGTGGCTGGACTTGTTCTTGTTTTGAAAAACTGGCCCATTTTTCTCTTTCATTGTCTTCCTTAAATCTTTGTAGGTTTAAGGTTAAACTTAGAGGAGGGTTATACTCACAGGGTGTTGATAAAGATGTTGGAACCATTCAACAAAACCAATTTAACAGGTGGTACAATCTTTAAAAGGGTGAGTGATTTTTCTCTAATTATCTTAATTCCTTGATTCACTTGAAGCAAAGGGAGGTATTTATGGAATTGCACTTCCAGATTATGACTTCTGCATATCTGGATCGGAGGCATACAAAGGTTCCCATTTTTCAATACCCTTATATATGTGGGGCTCCACAAATAGAGGATATTATAATGGATGGATAGATAGATAGATAGATAGATAGATAGATAGATAGATAGATACATTTGTGAAGTGTATTACAGTCCTAAGAAAAGATTTATTGTACCTTTGCTGGGACAAATATCTGAGCAGATGTGCAAAGTAATTGTATATACAGACTCCCATGTAACTAATCAAGTAGTGTTATTCACAGTGACTGCTAAAAGGATTAGAGCAAAGATGATAGATAGATTTACCCAATTCTACATCCCAGACCCAAACACAGACCCCCAAAGCATTTGTAGTGGGAAATTTGTACATTTCTGAACTTGCAATGCATTCCACAAAACAAAACAAAAATGCATTTAAGATGTGTACATTTGAATAAAGTGAACATTTCCAAAATGGGCATAAAAATACACTTAATGTGGGTGTCCCAAAATATGTATTTTTAAAATGTGTACAAAATGCTCACATTAATGTGTACATTGTGAAAACCCCATACAATTAAAACACACACACATACACACACAATTCATGCAGAAATTGGATGGAATGGGCTTGACCTCAAAAAATCAAAAATCTCAGTGAACTGACAGATCTATCCATTCCTATTCACAAGCAACAACCAGCTTTAATTTATTATACGTGTGTGTGTGTGCATTTGTGTGTGTGTGTTTGTGTGTGTCTGTATACACATGCATGACTGTAATTATTTTAATCAGGAAGGAAAATTAGGCTATATCATGTATATTACCAATTACAATTAAAAAGGAAAATGTAATATTCCCCATTGCACTTGATAAAGACACACAAAATATTTTTTTCTAAACAAATAAATATGTGAGGGTGTGATGTGTTTCAGACCCTCAGTAATCAGAGGAAAGTGCATCTAACAAATGATGCGTTATGAATTATTCACTGAGCCTTCCTGAAGAAGATTAAAATAAAGCACTTTACATTATAATATTTTTTGGTAATGGGAACGTGCAGAGACTGCAGTTGTATTATCTTTTCTACCAAGCTACTCTTGCTAGCATAGGAAAGCCTATTTAAAACCACATGAACACTTGTGTGTAAAGGAGGGGTTGTGGGATTGAAATGCTGTCCCCATGCCACATGCTGCCAAGCCCCATGTATCCTGCATTGACCTCTACACATAGAACCAGAGGTCCGGAAAATGTAGGCTGAGGGTGGGGCCAGTAGGGATCATGGCATCAAGGCTGGGTCTGTTAGTGCAGCCCTACTTAAGAACATAAGTGCCATGCTGGATCAGACCAAGGCTCCATCCAGTCCAGCACTCTGTTCACACAGTGGCCAACCAGCTGTTGACCAGGGACCAACAAAACAGGACATGATACAACAGCACCCTCCCACCCATGTTCCCCAGCAGCTGGTGCACACAGGCTTACTGTCTCGAATACTGGAGGTAGCACAGCCTTCTCCTCCAAGAATTTATCCAATCCCCTTTTAAAGCCAACCAAATTGGTGGTCATCACTACATCTTATGGTAGTGAGTTCCACAATTAAACTATGCATTGTGTGAAGAAGTACTTCCTTTTATTTGTCCCCTCCCCCATGCATTCACTGTGTGCAATGGGTAGATCTCAGAGGGGCTACTGGAAAAGTGATATATCTACTGGCAAATTATGAAGGGTTTCCTTTCCTCTCTCATAACCCTTATATTTATTTTAAAATCTATTTAGAAACATTTTGTAGATTGCTGCTGATACATCTAGTCAAATCAGTGCTTTGATCTGACTGAATGAGGAAACAAGGGTCTGTGGGTGTTGTCCTGCCCCCGTCCCACACCCCACAGCAAGACTGATGACTAAAAGTGGCTGCAAGCTTCATCACCTGCTGATGACATGGAATGTGGGCCCCAGTGGAGCGTTGGAGAAAAGTGATGTACATTCCGTTCTATTGTGTAACGGAAAAATATATATTCCCCATTCAGCTTAGCCAACAGCAGAGGGAATTCTACCTGAGGGAGAAGGACAGAGGCCTGGGATTTACTGGCTGAGAAGCATCCTTAATTTTACAGGCCCAAGCTGAAATACCAGTGAAAGGAGCCCTCTTCAGCTTCTCAGTGGGGGAAGAGGACTTACATTGAGCTGAGGACTTCTAAAGCATTTGCATCTTTTTGTTTTGTTCTTATTTATTTATTTATTTATTTATTTACATTTTTATACCACCCAATAGCCGAAGCTCTCTGGGCTGTTCACAAAAATTAAAACCATAATAAAACTACCAACAGTTTAAAAACAAAATACAGTATAAAAAGCACAACCAGGATAAAACCACGCAGCAAGAATTGATATAAGATTAAAATACAGAGTTAGAACAGTAAAATTGTGGATTCTATACATCATTTCTGTTTGTGTGCAGTGTACTCTCTTGAAACTGGAACTGTACTGTTGCTTAAATATGTTGCAAGTTGTTGTTGCTGCTGCTGTTGTTACACATTTATGATAAAACTCCCCTTTGAATGGTTGAACTGTCTGGGCTTTTTTGTCTTTTCTAGACACAACTTTATGATTTTAGAGCCACAAATGGTAAGATATTTGAACTAATGTGTGACCTGTGTTAGCCAGTTGGCTGGGTTACACAGTTGCACGAACTGAAACCTTGCCAGTTATTGAAACGTTGTTTCCTCCTCTTACTTTCAGATAGGTAAAGAGGTATAATAAGTAGGGCTGTGCACGGACCCCCCCCCCCCCGATCCGCTCTGGATCCTGATTCACAACTTTCAGATCAGGTCCGCTCCGCTTTGAGGCGATCCGCCTCAGGTCCGCTTCGCTCCGTGGCAGGGCTCTGGATCAGAGTTCCGTGTTTTCCCCCATAGACTTGCATTGAAAATGTCAAACACCTATAACTTTTTTAGTTTTCAACTTAGAAACATCAAAATGGGCACCATGAGAGCTTCCACATAGATCCTTATTCATGCCCATTTTGAAAGAAATGTGATCATGCCCTGATTTTTGGTGATTTTTTAAAGTTAAATCTAAATCAGAATCTTCCTCTCAGGTAATCACGTAAAAAATGAACACAGGGAATTTCAAGATAGAAAATTATTAAATTGGGTGAGCATACAGCATACAGCTGTTCATGGGATAAACAACTCAGACCTTGCGTTGCCACGCTTGGGTCGCAATACTTCTAAAAACTTAATTTCTTTCATGCCATCCACTTATTTCAAAGTGCTGTAACGTGTTGGTTTTTCAAGATGCACCCCACACACACCCCTCTGCCACAGTTCACACAATCCAGGGTATGCCCAGACAATAATTGTAATAACAGTAACAATAAAAATATTAATAATCAAAACAACAAGAAGAATTAGAACAAAAACACTGTCTGGCTTTATTACCAGTATGGGAAAGTGGATGTGCCCAGTGGACTGTGCCACTACCTCTCAGTTGTTTAGCTGGTCCTGTCTAGGTACCTGCCTTTGAGAAACCACATTACACATCAACTCATTGGTTTCCACTGTTTCCCCTTTGGAGGGTTCTGATTACCCCCAAGGGCAGTGGGCCCTGGGCATGTCCACATGTCGTACAGCACATCATCCACTTGCCCCACATCTATTCAGTTGTTCACCAAGGTTATGGTGGGTACCTTGCAGTGCAGTGTTGCCTATCTGTTATTTTACTTTGTACATTATTTAAGGTTGTGTGTGTGAGTTTGCTGGGGCTACTGCTTCACCAATGCACTCAAAAAGTGACAAAAGTCTTACAAAAGACAAAGAAAGAAAAGTTACTAAGTATCCCATTTTGCTTATTCCCCCCCCACCTCCAACATTGGGATTGGAGGGTGCTTCACATGGGCTGATCAGTTATCATGAACCTGTCTATCAACGCTGGAAAAAAGCAGGTTCCCCCCTCCCGCTTTACCCATTCAATAAAAATTAATTGCAAGCAATCTGCATGATGAAAAATTCTGAAAATCAAGACAAATGACCCCCAATCATAAATCTCTAAGCACGGTAAGTTTCAGGGATGTAGCTTTAAAAACAAAGAAGTTACAGGTGTTTCTTCACCCAATGCAATCCTATGGGGGGGAATCTAAAATGGCGGGAGGAGCTCCGCAAGTGAACAGATCGCTCTGCAAATGAGGCAATGCAGGCCGCTCAGCTACCACTTCTACGACCCAAAACAGAGCGGAGCACAGCCCTAATAATAAGTGCACAAAACATTCTCACCATGACACCTCCCACACACCCCACAAACACACACAAAGGACAAAAGTATTGTTTATCTGCCATCTACCTGTTTCCTAGACCAGAATAATAGGCTGGGAATTTTATCTGTTCCTCTGAGCAATGTCAACGAGCAGGCATTTTGACTGACTATTTACTGAACACAGATTGATTTCAACAGAGAAACACTGCCAACTGTTGCATGGGACCTTTGCATTGGAAATGATTCCTTCCTGAAGCCTCAAACAGAATGAAGACTGCATTTAGGCAGGGCAATTTGTCTGTGCTTTCCTTTCTCTCAATTTGCTGGACCCACATTGAAAGTGATTGTAGGTCTTCATGGGACCATAGCATGTACAATGGCTGATGGAAATGGGAATGTTTGCATGCATTTGTTTCATTCTTGAGGTGAGCCACAGAGATGTGATCCATACCAACCATAGGGTCAATCAATTTGCATGCTACCCTAAATATTTTGTCTACTGCATTTTTAGTGTACCCTTCCTTCTAGAAGCTCCGGGTGGGGTACAATGGAGGCTATACCATTTGCCCCACCAGCATGTTGTGAGATAGAAACAGTTGGCCTGAAAGATGGTGGCTGGATCCCAGTGCCACACAGGGATGAGTTCATAAGGTGGGTGGGCATGATTATAGTGGCCAGCTCCACCCTCACTCTATTGCATTCCATCACAGATGTGTCATTTGAGGATCTCTGAAGGAGACATACTTGTGGGGCTGGTCCAGCAGGTCCTGCTTATAGCCTACTTGTATAGAGATGGAGGTCCATTGTGGTGGTCCTCCCTTAACTGGAGGTGACTAGGGCAAAAGGAGGGCATTATTATTATTATTATTATTATTATTATTATTATTATATTTGTATCTCGACTTTTGACCAATACTGGGCCTCAAGGCAGCTTTACAAAATTAAAACATATGCAGTTAAAACCTATAAATAGACATATACACAAGTTAAAAATGTAATTAAATACCATAATATTAAAACATTTAAAACATTTAAAATACATAACAATTAAAATACATAATGGAGGTCCAGACTATTCACCAAAGGTCTGCCAGAACAAAAAAAGTTTCTGCTTGCCTCTGAAAACACATCATGGAGGCAGCAAGTCTAGCTTCCCTGGGAAAGGAGTTCCAGAGTCCTAGAGCAGCCGCCAAGAAGGCCCTCTCCCTTTTTCCCACCAGGCATGCCTGTGAGGGCAGTGGGGCCAAGAGAAGGGCCTCTGCAAAAGATCTCAAAGCATGGGCAAGCTCGTAAGGGAGAATACAGTCTTTCAGATAACCTGAACCCGAGCTATATAGGGCTTTATAGGTCATAACCTGCACTTTGAATTGTGTCCGAAAACAGAGTAGAAGCCTGTGGAGCTGTTTTAACAGGGCATTCCAGAGATTTTTCTGGGAACAAGGAGACTCTGGATCCAGTAGATCCAAAGCCTCCCATGATCATTGGAAGAACTTCATCATTTCCTGGGAGCAGCTCTTGTGCAGTCTGATGCCAGAAAGATCTTCTAAGTGGTGGACTCCCACTCGATGGGATAAGGAATATCACCTCTCGGACAGTTCTAGCAGTATTTCTATATACTTCCCATTCCACTGATGGTTTTTCAGTTTGATTTTCCCCACATAATTCTGGAGAATCAACCACTGTAATTCCCAAGCTCTGTCTATTGCAGTCATGACCCCGATGCTAGGAATGTTAGGCCTATGGCTGAATTGCCCTGGCGTACATTCTGTACAATAATTCCATGAATAGTCTGCAAACAATTTATGAGCTGCATATGTTTGCATAAAACATTCAGTAAACAATTCAAATACCAAACAGTTTTCCAAAGGTCTAAAGCTGTTCACATAATTCATGAACAGACAACGGGCTAAATTCATCCAATAAATGGGTTGCACAAATGATAGGCCTGACAGTCGGAAATTATATCAGAACCGTACGGAGGGATATTAAAGGGGGGGGGGGAGAGAATGAAAAGGAAAACTATAGCTAGCTAATTAGAAGGGAAACAGATCTTCAGAAATCATTTTCTCTCAGCCTAACCCACCTCATAGGGTTCTTGTGAGAATAAAATGGGGAAATTACATATGCCACCTTGAATTTGTTTAAGGAAGGGTGGGATATAAATGTAATAAATGATTTATTTATTTATTTATTCCAGGGGAAGTAGCAAATCTTTGTGTGCTTTCATTTCATGTTCAGGAATATGGAGCAGTACTGTAAGCCAACATTCACATTGTTCCCATTTAATTCCCCTATATTTTCTCCCGAATAGCTTTCTTCTGCCTCATAGTTATCCCCTTCTTTTCTGCATTCATTCATTTCTCTCTCTTTTATTTCATTTTTACATACCCTGCTTTCTTCTCCCCTTCCCAGTTTTCATTGACTTAATCTGTCTCAATTCTCTTGTATTGCCAACGTTTCCTCCAAAGCCCTGTTACCATTACCATTCAATTATTAAAAAAAATTAAATTATTGTGAACATTAAAATGCAGAAGCATGGATAAAACCTCTCCCTAAAGCCCCATGTATCTCTCCCTGTCATTCCCTTCATTGGCAATAGCAGCGGTGGTATAAAAGCCTTTGCAAAGGCATTTATCAAGGAAGCTGAGCCATAATTTCATCAGCTCTCTCTTCTTCCCCCATGCAATAACTGTATGGCTTCTGTGCTCACTTAGCACTGGCATGTTGACAAAATAATAAGAGAAGATAGCTAGACTTGTTTCATCTATTTTATCCCTAGCTGGAGGTCTGTGATGTGGGCCTGTTGTGGAAGTCATTTGGCCTGATATGGTAGGGGCTGAGGACAGTCAATTGTCTTTGGGAACAAAGCCATCTCATCCGATGCTGTTGAACGAATGGTCAAATGACGTCTATTAAATCTTGACACAGAAATTGCCCTAATCCTTCACAGTAATCAAGCTAATTAGAGAGGGAGTTAATGAAAGCACTATATATATAAAAACATACTCATTTTCTCAAATGGCGAGATTGAGTTAATGTCTGGAGCTTGCAGCTATGAGGGTCTGGTATCCAAATTCACTGCCAGGACTGGAATTTGGTTGTGTTCAGGATGAACAGCGTTAATTCAGCATCCCAATACTTTCTCACGTTTTCCTTCCATATCAAAGCTTGGCTCTTTGACTGTATCTCACACTGAAAAATGCCAACCAGCTGCATTTATTTGAGCATATCCTCTGCTTTTCATTTCTTGGTTCTTCTTCATTGTATTCTCACTTGGCATGGAACCTGGCTCCAGCAATGTTTAGGAAAAACAACTAAAAATGTGCCCTTTTAAAAATAAAAGTATTATTATTATTATTATTATTATTATTATTATTATTATTATTATTATTATTTCCGCCTTGAAGAAAACGACAACGTATTTGCTCCCGACATCCTTGACAGTGGGGATGATGAAGAGAAAATGGTATTTTGCAGGGCAGTCTCCTGCTTGTGAGTTGGAACTAGCCTGAGCTGAATAACTACAATCACACAAGTGAAATTGCATGTGTCAGTGTCCTAAGGAGAGAAAAGCAAACAGGGTTTATAATAGGTATGTGCTGTAATTCAGCTGTTACATTTGAGGCCAGGTGTCAACTGTCACAGCCCACCCAGTAGGGCATTGTTTGAACATAGCAATGGGAGAGCAGCAAACGGGCAATGCATCTGTCGCCATGGGAGGACTCCTTGAGGGTCGCCAGGGAAGGCCCTTGGCAAGGTTGCCCTGGGTTGACTTCATGCTTTATTTATTTTATTGTTGTTGGCATGTCACATTCCAGCAGCACTCAGAGATGAAGGATCTATTTCCTCTGAATGGGTTAATAGTTAAAGCGCCCCGATATTCTAGGATTTTGGAAAGAGGACAAAAGCAGAAGAAGAACTAGGTAAGCTGACACAAAAGCTGGCACTGAAAGATGTCTGAATGGGTAGAGAGGCATGCATTACTTCTAGAGATAAGTAACAGAATCAGTCTTTCCAGGTCATGCTAGAAAGGAGGCAGCAGTAAAAACTCATCCATGGTGAGTTTGCCTTGAGCCCTAGCTCAGCCGCAGTCCTAGCTCTGCACATTTACCTCATATCTCTGCTCCTATAGCCCTATTCAGGTCTTTGAGCCCTTGCTCAAAGTCCATGAAATGAAATGAATGTCTGTTGACCAATTCATTTATTGATCTGGTCAGCAGGCTTCAAAATAAGGCCATCTGAGGGCTCAAAGGGTGCCTGGAGTAGGGGTTGCACAGTCCTCTTCGCGTGCCAGCCCTCTCCCCCTGCCCCAGTTAGAACCTCGCTGCAATGAACTGGAGGGACTGAATAGAAGTTCTACTTGAGTTCACTTGATCATAAGTATGATCTCATTATGATCAGGAACCCTGATATAGCAGAGAAGCCTGATAAAAAGTCCCTGATAGCAGCGAGAGTTCTACTTGCTTTCAAGTGAATGTGTGTAGAACTCCCATTCATACATTCAGACCCTGGCCATTCTACATAACCTGGGGAGTAGGGAGGGCAGGGACAGCCTGCATGGCTATGGAGGGGGGGGCATGTGCAATCCTATCCCAGTCAACAATTTGAGCTCTCATGCATTCTCTTGAATGCCCGAATACTACTACTACTACTACTACTAATATATTTCTTACCCACCTCTCCCTTTGGGTCGAGGCGGGGAACAACATTAGTACAACAAATCAACACATCTCAAAAATTCTTGGTTTCACATTCATCTGGGTAGGCCTGCCAGAAAAGGATAGTCTTTAAAGCTGTGGTAAATTCAGAGAGAGTTAAGTTTACGAATCTCCTGTGGCAGGCCATTCCACAGTCTTGGGTGACAGAAGAAAAAGTCCTCTGGGTAACAGTTGTCAGCCTAGGTTTGGCTGACTAAAGTAATTTCTCCCCAGATGACCTGAGTGTGTGGGGCAGACTGTATGGGAGAAGGCGATCCTGCAGGTAACCTGGACCCAAACCCTGTAGGGCTTTAAAGGTAAAGCCAACATTTTGTACTTTGCCTGGAAACTAATTGGCAGCCAGTGGCGTGATTTTAATGTTGTTGTTGTTTTATAAGTGCTAGATATGTAATGAAATCTTTGAATCTGAGCCTGCAAATGATGGCAGTGGATGGCACAGGTGGAATCTGGACAAAACCTTGCCAACTGAGCCATATGGTAATCCTACTTTTAGTGTGACTCCTCCTTCCCTGAAGCCTGGGGCCTAGGCATTGGTGGCATTCATCCAAATTAAATGTTCAACATGAAATTTAATACTGTGGACGTCATATATCTTGACTTCAGCAAAGCTTTTGACAAAGTACCACATGACATTCTGATTAACAAACTAGCTAAAAGTGGGCTAGATGGAACAACTATTAGGTGGATCCACAGTTGGCTACAGAATCGGACTCAAAGAGTACTTATCAATGGAACCTTCTCAAACTGGGGAGAGGCAACGAGTGGGGTGCCGCAGGGATCAGTCCTGGGCCCAGTGCTCTTCAACATTTTTATTAATGATTTGGACGAGGAGGTGCAGGGAACGATGATCAAATTTGCAGATGACACCAAATTGGGTGGGATAGCTAATACCCTGGAAGACAGAAACAAACTTCAAAGTGATCTTGATAGGCTGGAGTGCTGGGCTGAAAACAACAGAATGAAATTTAATGGGGATAAATGCCAAGTTCTACATTTAGGGAATAGAAAACCAAATGCACAGTTACAAGATGGGGGACACTTGGCTCAGCAATACTACAAACGAGAAAGATCTTGGAATTGTTGTAGATCTCAAGCTGAATATGAGCCAACAGTGCAATATGGCTGCAAGAAAGGCAAATGCTATTTTGGGCTGCATTAATAGAAGTATAGCTTCCAAATCACGTGAGGTACTGGTTCCTCTCTATTCGGCCCTGGTTAGGCCTCATCTAGAGTATTGTGTCCAGTTCTGGGCTCCACAATTCAAGAAGGATGCAGACAAGCTGGAGCGTGTTCAGAAGAGGGCAACCAGGATGATCAGGGGTCTGGAAACAAAGCCCTATGAAGAGAGACTGAAAGAACTGGGCATGTTTAGCCTGGAGAAGGGAAGATTGAGGGGAGACATGATAGCACTCTTCAAATACTTAAAAGGTTGTCACACAGAGGAGGGCCAGGATGTCTTCTCGATCCTCCCAGAGTGCAGGACACGGAATAACGGGCTCAAGTTAAAGGAAGCCAGATTCCGGCTGGACATCAGGAAAAATTTCCTGACTGTTAGAGCAGTACGACAATGGAATCAGTGCTCTCCCACACTAGAGGCATTCAAGAGGCAGCTGGACAAGCATCTGTCAGGGATGCTTTAGGGTGGATTCCTGCATTGAGCAGGGGGTTGGACTCGATGGCCTTGTAGGCCCCTTCCAACTCTGCTATTCTATGATTCTAAGAAAGAAAGAAAGAGTAATTCAAGTAACATGCCTATATAATAGTAGGAAGACTGAACATATGTGTCAATAACGTAACATAATATCAATATGTGTTACTAACTGTAAACTGGGTTGTTCCACATAGTCCCAAGTAGAATTCCTGTTCCGCATAGACCCAAGAATTACCTTTCCTTCTGCCACTCAGCTTGTCATAGGGGCTCATCGATTGAATCAAGGCAAAATATTAGATGAGGTAAGGAAGGAAGAGAAATCTGTTCACTTGATGGGGGAAACATCCTGGAGTGTTCAGTAGAAACCATGCTGATGCAGAAGTACAATGGCTTCTTTATTTCTTAATTTTCTTCTTTTCGTTTTGTTTTCCTTTTGTTTCTTGTGGCTCCAAACTCTCCCCTTACATTATTATTATTATTATTATTATTATTATTATTATTATTATTATTATTATTTTATATAGCACCATAAATGTACATGGTGCTGTACAGAGTAAAACAGTAAAACAGTAAATAGCAAGACCCTGCCGCTTAGGCTTACATTGTACCTCTTCATCTACTCTCTCTTCCTCCATGGGATCGAATAATTTGGGGTAAAAGTAAATGCAGGATAACTACATGAAACAAAAGCTTCTGCTCAAACACGAAAAAGGCCGCCTTGGCTTCTCCCTTCGGTTTCCTCTGTCATCCACCCCTACTTTTATTGCTGCTTGTAGCAAGCTGCCTTGAGTGCCATTTTCTTTGTGGAAAGGGATGATATAATCTCAAATAAACAAATAAAACAGCAGGTGTGTGAGAGAAGAAGCACATGAAAGGAGCACAGAGGTGGCAGGAGGAGCCATAGCTGGCTTTTATCTCCTGCATTCTTAGATGGTTTAAAGGGCTATCTCTGTTACCTGGTTTAAAAGGTGTCAATTTTACCCAACAGCAAGAGGTCCAGTCCTCTGTGCCAGGCCTGGAGCCTGTCCCAGATTTTGAACTTCTCTAAAGAGGACTCTAGTAGCACTGACACTACTATCTTCTGAAGCTTGTCCTAACCCAGGAATGTGGTGTCAAAAATTATGCTGAAATGCTTCAGCTGAAAAGTTTATTCATCTAATAAGACTGAATAGAAAGCAGTATGAAAAATACAGGAGAACACTGTGCCCTAGGAGCATGAACACTTTTTTTTTTTTTGCAGTATGTTAGATTTTATTTTTTTACCCAAACAGAAAAGATGTTTCTGAACCACCTTTTTGCTTACATTAGGAAATGACAATTAACCCAGCGACTCGAGGAACATCCATGAACTGAATTATGAAAGGTTAATTGTGATATGTCCTTGCCAATCCAGATTGTGCCACACATAAATCCTGTAAACCAGGGATGGGGAACACTTGCCCTCAGTGGCCTGCAGACCCAGGTCACAGAGGTTGTGCATCTGTCCCACAGAGCCTTCCTTTATTCCTTCTTGGGCCCTGTCTTGAAGGCAGCACATATGCACCGCAAGGCCTTCGGCTCCTGTATTGGCACTCCTTCCTGGCATCTGCATGGGAAGGAAAGGGGGAAGCAACAAAGGGGGAGGAAGAGAGGGATGTGCAGCTCCCAAACTGACCCTCCTCCAGCCGATGGCGACCAATCAGGGGGCACCATCGGCTGTGGCATACTCCACTTAAATAATAATAACGGCGTAAGTGCCCGACTTTTTCTAAGTGGAGTTTAGGGGGTTTGCCCCTGGATGGCTTCAGGATGGCAGCTGCGTCATATAGATGTCCTGCCGCCACTCCGAATCGATTCTGGGGCAAACTCATCGTCAAGACAGGCTCCTGGATTCACTGCTCCCCTGGAGGAATCTCTGCTTGGGTAAGTGAAGCACAAGTGAATCCCAGCTCAAAAGAATCTTGGAGCGAGCTGTTTAGGGTGCAACCAGCTCCTTCTCAGAGACAGATTGTAATAACCCCCTTCATCACCTGAAACAGCTTTGCTGGACAATACTGTCTAGATGCAATGGAGGTAGAAAAGAATCCCTTTGCCACCCTCAGCAACACATGGTAGGCTCAATAGTGAGTTTTAATCATTGTTCAGTCGGATTCAGCAGAAGTCTTTCTCCATTTATGTTCAAACTGGTGTTCTGCTTGCTAAAGATGGTAGAAGAACTGGGTTAAGTTGCTAAAGCTCAGCTTCTAGTACGTCATAAAGCCATCAGACATGTTCCCTTCAGAGCCATGGCTCAGGCCATGAATAATATTTTTTTTCTTGAATACTTGTCAACAACATGAGCCCTAACCCAGCAATGTAACTCCGGCAGTGGTAGGACAAAGAAGCAGCTGAACATTTTGACATAAGTTTGTATCACAAAAATAGGCATTATGGGGTAGAATTCAGGAGCAGATATCAGCACAAAACAGATGGTTTCTCCTCTTTTCTTCCCATGATTTTTCAGTTTGAATTTCTTGCTGTTCTTTTTGCCTCAGAGGCAGCACAATGGTTTGCACTGTATTACTCCCAGTAAGTTTACTCAATATTTCACTTCACACAGCAGCTGTGTGAAGCTATTTTTAATGTTTAAGGAAAGGGAAAAATATCAACAAAAGCAGAGGGAGAGTGTCACGAAAGGTGATGGCAGCTCTATAATTCCTATTTCCATTATTTTGCATCCACTTGGCATTCTTTGAAATTTTGCTTTTTTGTAAAGACTAAATTTGGAATTAATGTAAGTTTCTCATGTTCGTCTGCATATTCTCTGTAGCTTAACACAGGCTAACTAGGGCTGTGCTCAAAGAAGAAACCCTTTCCACAAAAGTCTTCAACATCAAAGCAGGAGCCCTATTTGGCAGTTTCTGGAGAGTGACTCTTAGAGCTCCATCACACCAGCAATTTAGAGCAAACTCGCCATGCCTGGTGTGCAGTTTTTCAGCCCGATACTCATATGACATCATCCACATCCTGCACTCATTTCGCCTGTTACCCTTCATGATTAGTTTCTTTTTGGTGTGGGGGAAGTCTGGATTATTTCCCTTCCCTGCGAAATAAATGTGCTCCTCCCTCCATGTATTGCTGTCATTACATTCTATCCCACCACTCAACTGTGAAGGGGGAGGGAGAGAGGTCCAATTTAAGTCTATGTTCTTACTCCTGAGTAGGCACTTTCACCTTAAATGAAATGCGGAAAATAAGAACATAAGAAGTGCCCTGATGCTGGATCAGACCAAGGGTCCATCTAGTCCAGCACTCTGTTCACACAGTGGCCAACCAGCCATCAGCCAGGGACCAACAAGCAGAACATGGTACAACAGCACCCTTCCACCCATGTTCCCCAGCAACAGGTGCACAGGCGTAGTGCCTCGAATACTAGAGATAGGACACAACCATCAGGGCTAGTAGCCATTGATAGCCTTTACCTCCAGGAATTTATCCAACCCCCTTTTAAAGTCATCAAAATTGGTGGCCATCACTACATCCTGTGTGATGTAGTGCACTGTGTGAAGAAGTCCTTCCTTTTATTTGTCCTAGATCTCCCACCAATCAGTTTCATGGGATGTCCCCTGGTTCTAGTATTTTGAGAGAGAGAGAGAGAGAGAGAGAGAAAGAGAGAGAGAGAGATGCCTCCCTATCCACATTCTCCATACCATGCATAATTTTGTACACCTCTATCATGTCTCCCCTTAGCCTCCTTTTTTTCCAAGCTAAACTATCCCAGTTGATGTAACCTTCCCTCATAGTGGAGATGTTCCATCCCCTTAATCATTTTAGTTGCCCTTTTCTGCACTTTTTCCGGTTCCATAATATCCTTTTTTCAGTGTGGTGACCAGAACTGTACAAAGTATTCTAAGTGTAGTCGTGCCATAGATTTGTATAAAGGCAGTATGATACTAGCAGTTTTATTCTTAATTCCTTTTTTTAATAATGCCTAACGTGGAGTTTGCCTTCTAAAACAGCAAACTGGAAAGAAGTGCTCTGCAACCTCATGCTTACGTCTGAGGTCCTACTTCTGTTTACTCAGAAGTAAGACTCTCTCTGTTCAATGGGGTTTACTCAAAGGGAAGCATGCATGAGATTTTAGTATGACTTGGATGTAAATGCAGTTGAAAGCAATGGGATTTACTCTTGAGTAAGGAAACCAGCAGATCTGTAGTTTATGAACTTGAAGATATCCAGCTTTGCATGATCAAAGGAATGGAAGATCGATCCTTCACACTTGAGGACTACCAGGAAAATTGGTTTAAGGAAGGGGGAAATTAACAAACTTCTCAAAACCAAGAAATAAACCAATATGATTCAAGCTTGGCATGCTGAAAGGCCACCTTAAGTGCTATCACTGTGCCAATTTTGATCTAATTATCTTTAAAATTTACGCAGATGTAAGCATTTTTTAAATTTATATTTAAAAATTCCTTAAAATCAATGGATGAACCAATCTGATTCAATCTTGGGGTTTCTAAAGCCCTCCTTAAGAACTATCACTGTGCCAATTTTGAGATATTTATCTTTAAATTTTCACAGATGTAAGCATTTTGGTTACCTTGGAGCAAAGGAGGGGACCTGACCACCTTTACAAAAGAAATTAAAATGATTGTTCATCTGCTCACCCTTTGAAACAAGCAAAACAAACCTTCACTCCTCCCCCTTATAAACCTTTCCCAAGTGGTGGGGCTTCAGATTGCACCAGCATAGTAGTGCTCCAGATGAAAAGATACATGAGCCAAAAGATCGCAACAATGCACAGATGTGAAAGTGCCCCAGCACTTGACTCGCTAAGGAAACAGAGGAGGAAACCTCAGATTAAAAAAGTAGGTGGGATGGAGCCCTTAGACTGGCACCCGATTGGCTTGGATGCAATGTGACAAATATAGGTGGTATTGCACTGACTTTAAATGGGCTTCGGTTGGCCTTAGTGACATCAGCACTTACCCACATTTGATTAGGTAGAGTGTCACGATGCCATCATATTCAGTCCTGTATGTGATCGTTGATTGACTGAGAATACCCCTGGCGGTATGAAACAGTGGGAGAAACTGGCTGATGTCCAACATTGTGCAAGTGGACTCCTGCACCTACAATAAAGCCTTCTTGTCATCTCCTCTCCCCGACAGCCCTCCATTCCCCCAAAAGTTGCTCTGGAGAGTCATCCACTGCACAGGTTAGGTTGGGGATGGAGGTGGCCCAGGAGGCTACAGGGTGGCAGGGGAATCTATTCCACTAGGACTCCATCCAGGGGTGGGTGGGGGATGTAGCTCACCCAGGTTTCATCAGTGCAGTTTCCTAGACTTCACCACATTTCCCTGTGAGTTGGCCTGACTCAATCTGCACTGAGTCGAACCAGTTAGCAGATTACCTTTTTAAATAAATCAATCAAACAAATTCATACATAGAAATGTGCTCAAATTACAGACACAATTTGTGTACTTGACACACATTTCTATTTACACATTTAAAAAAAAAATGGGGAAAGTTCCCAGAATTTTTTTTTTGGGGGGGGGGGGCGGGGGAACCCTGCAAGCTGAGTCAGGTGCTGAACAGGAGTCGGTCGAGTCCCAAAAGGGCCAGATTTCATAGCGAAGGACATCTCCACTGATGGCTGCATCCTGTCTGTGGACAGACACAGTCAGATTTCACCCAGTAGCTGCATGGCATTTCAAACAGGCATGATGAAAGGGGCTTGAGGACTTTGAGCCCCCTCCATCAGTGTCATTTGAGGCAAAAAGTGAACTAGAAGAACTCCACCCTACAACTAAGCTTTAATCCTTCCGGAAAATAGTCCGTGGTTCTGTATGATTTAAGTTGGTGAGTTTTCCAATTAAGCACTAAGCTTCTGTTTGCAAAAGGGATTTCTGTAGATTGCTATGTCTTGGAATCAAAAATTAAATCAAACCTCAACCCACTACAAGATTTTAGGGCCATCTGGCTAGTCGTACAGAAATGATCCTTGACCTATAAAGGTTACACTCATAAGCAGTCCCAGACGCTACAGCCACAAACCTTTTAAACATGTGCACTGCATTCATCCACCCATGCATTTAGAGTGTTATGATTAGCAAGGCATGTACAAATCTGTGACTTTGTCATTTAATTGCTCCTGGTCAGTGGGGGTCATCATACAGTAGATGGCAATATCTTTATATGAAGTATATTTTAGCAGTGGATGTTTTACAGGTAAAATGGACATTGCTTCACACTCCTTACTTGTGAACAGGGTGAGGTTAAAGCCAGACATGACATGGGTGTTGTTAGTCAGTAGAAAGCCTGGCTTGGGGATGGGGATTCAACCTGTTCTGGGAGAGTTTGTGCTCCCCTGATGGATCAGTTCCATAACTTGGGACTCGACACTATGCTGTCCCTGGATTGTCAAGTAGCAAGAAGTGCATTTGGACCATTATATTTGGTGTGCCAGCTGCAACCTTTCCTGAATCACTCTGACTGCTTCAGGAAGGGTAAGCATATTTTGCCACAATTTGTGCATTATTATTATTATTATTATTATTATTATTATTATTATTATTATTATTATTATTATTATTATTATATACCACCCCATAGCTGAAGCTCTCTGGACAGTTTACAAAGATTTAAAGACTTAACATTAAAAATCAATATACAAAATTTGAAAATATAAAAACAGCTAACATTTAAAGCAATTTTTAAACACTCAGCCAGGCCAAAGACAGTTCTGGAGTCAGTTAAAACTCAACATATGCTGTTAAATGCCTGAGAGAAAAGAAAAGTCTTGACCTGGTGCTGAAAAGATAAAATGTTGGTGCCAAGCAGGCATCATCAGGGAGATTGTTCCATAATTGGGGGGCCACCACAGAGAAGGCCCTCTCCGTTGTTGCCATCATCCCAGTTTCCCTCGGAGTATGCACCCAGAGGAGGACCTTAGATGTTGAGTGTAGTGTACAGGTAGGTTCATGTCAGGAAAGGCATTCCATCAGGTATTGTGGTTCCAAGCCATGTAAGGCTTTATAGGTTAAGACCAGCAGCATGAATCAGGCTCAGAAATATACAGGCAGCCAATGCAAGCAGGCCAGAGTCAGTCTTATATGTTCAAACCTTCTGGTCCCTGTTACCAATCTGGCTGCTGCATTTTGCACAAGCTGCAGCTTCTGAACCATCATCAAAGACAGCCCCATGTAGTGTGCATTGCATTAATCTAACTTGGAGGTTACCAGAGCAACTGAAGCCGGGTTTTCCCTGTCCAGATAGGGGTGTACCTGGGCTACCAACTGAAATTACTCAAATTATTGCTGGAATGTGCAAATTGTGGGCACATAGGCCTGGTTCAGACAACATATTAAACCATGCTGCTTAACCACAAAATGGTTAATGGAATGCATTGCATTCCCTTAACTATTTTGTGGTTAAGCAGCATGGTTTAGTGTGTTGTCTGAACCAGGCCACTGTGGGTAAGTGCTGATTTTAAGAAGAAGAAAAAAGAGATGGAAGCTCATGGATTTCAGAAATGCAAGCCAAGCCAGGGGCTGTGGGGAAATCCAGTGAGCCCCCAAAGGGCTGGATTTGCCCACAATGGCCATAGCTAGTAAAGTCCCATCTTTTTAAGTTAGGCTTTTAAATTATGCTGCTGTTTTAATGTTTTGCTGTTTTTAATGTCCTTTTTTTAAAAAAAAAATGCTTTAAATTTTTATTGTTTTAAATGGTTGTGCACTGCCTTGATGGCTTTTTATCAAACGAAGTGGTATCTAAATGTTCATAATAATCAATAAATTGTGTGGGTGCAAAGAAGCTTCAGGGCAGCATTTTATAGTTCTGTTTTTCCTTCTGAGGAAAGAATATCAGAAATATATGGTGTTTTCAGACTATTTCTTTCTTTCTACAAGTGTAGGAGAGCAGGCAGGACACAGACAGAAAGCACTAGTCTTCAAAGAAACACCAGTTGCTCACAAAGTAAGAGCATGCCATTGAAGCCTACACAAGGGTTTTTGTCAGGCAGCTGCAAACTCAATCTGTGTAGGGGTGGTGGGGTTTTTGGCCTTATATTCTAACTTTAAAACCATTTTCCTTTGCTACATACATAAATAGTCTGAACGCTGATTCTAGCACCCAAACGTGCAGGTTGGATATAGGATCACCAGTGCTATAGGATCCCCAGTGCCTATTAAAAAACACCAGTAAGCAAACAACAACAACAATAACAGCAAACTATATAAGGCCACAAGAAAGTGGGTCCTTTTTTTACTTGATTCCCATTACATGATTCATTCCTTTAACCCTATAGACCTGTTTATAGGGTTATATAGGGCCTTCTCTGCTGTGGCACCCCGACTGTGGAATGAGCTCCCTAAGGAGGTTCGCTTGGCACCTACATTATATGCTTTTAGACTCTAGGTGAAGACCTTTTTATTCTCCCAGCATTTTAACAGTCTATAAATAAATTTTAACTTGGTGTTTTAAATTTGTAATTTTGCATTGCTGCTGTTTTTATCTGGTTGAGCTTTTATATTGTATTTTATATTATGGTTTTATACTGTTGTTTTATACTTTGAATGTTTTTGGTTTTTGTAAACTGCCCAGAGAGCTCCGGCTATTGGACAGTATAGAAACGTAATTAATAAAATAAAATAAATAATAAATAATAAATTACAGATAGCCAAACCCTGTTCCCATGGTGCCATCTCCTTTCACCCGACCATCGTTTGCAGTAGCTTCTCATCTTTTTTGGATCCCCTCCTGCCCCATTCTAAGAATGAAAGGTCTCTTCTAAAGCTTAGTTACTGATAGTAAGAGCTTCAGCTAAAATATGCTGTATCTTTGGTGAGTTGGGCCTTGCCTGCCACTGGAATACAAGAGCCTCTTCAAAATGGAGTTTGGCTGAAAGAGTTTAGACACTGCTGCTATAGACTAATGGTGAGGTATCATGGACCTGTGACTGCTGGTTCTTCCCCCTCACTACTCCCTACCTTTCTACTTTTAGGGTCCCATCTCCAAAGGGGCCTACACCACATACATCCACTTGTGCTTGGTACTTGCAATCTGTAACCTCAGGTTGTACCCTCAAGATGACCCGATTGGAATCTAGACACATTGAAGCCCTTTCTACACCTGCCTATTTCCCTGGGATCATCCCTGGATCGCTCCTGTGCATCCAAACGGCACACAGGAGATCCTGGGAGCAGGCAGGGACGATCCCTCCATTTTCCCAGGATAATCCTTAGATGTAGGAAGGGCCTGAGATGGATGCACCATAGCCTTTTATATAGACATGGCCTTGATGGGTTGACGTTGGGGCAAAGCTAGCCAACCCAAGACCAAAATCCCCATGATACATACATCTCTCTGGTCCCTCTTTGACCATCTGCTCATGGCTTGTCTTTCACTATTATTGAGATAAAGATGAGCTTTCCTCCAGAACATAAAAGAGAAACAAATTATTTTATGTATTTTACAGGATAAAAGCAGGCACCTTGAGACCATTTATTTCAGTATATGGTTTAGGTAAGCTTGTTTTGCATGCACTTTTTATGTTTTAACATCTTCTTAGGAATGCTTGATAAATATCAAAGCTCAACATCTAATACCCAGTGTTTTCTCAATGAGATACACAATCTCTAGCAGACAGATATTTCAATACATTGTTTATGTGCTGTATTTCAAAGGGCTTCTACTCCTGAGATTTCTAAACATGAATAATATAAAGTACAACCTAATTTTTTTTTGTCAGCTATCCAAGGAGGGGTTAGAGCAAAGCATGAGTGAAGCGCTAGCATTTTTCACAGGATTGTTTATTATTAGTTTTCATGCTATGACCTGAAGCTAGAGATGCTCGAGTATTTCATTTGGTCTGCATTTTGAAGCAACCCAACCTGTTTTGCACCTCCCAGACTAATGTACGGATTGGAATGCAGTTATCATTTGGATTTCACACTTTTTCAAATTTTCTGATGCACTTCTCAGCTTGCAGTACATACCAAAAGGCTGATAAAAATGTGTATTTTAGGATAAACGTATATCTTGAGAGAAGATGGGTTTAGAAATGCAAATTTTGTGAGAAAATACATTCAAAAGTATGTATTTAAATATGATTTTTGATGCAGATTTTTAAAAATATGATATGGGGAAAGCAAAAAAGGAGAAAGCAGAGAAGTACACTTTTGGGAGGGGTTCCAAAGGGAGAGCAATCCTGGAGTGCAGTGAATTGTCACCCTTCCAGCTTTTGCTGAATGATCCAAGGATAGTACATGGAGTGGACCATAGCAGATGGTTATTCTGCAGACCAAGTTCATAGGAAACCTATTCCAAAGTCCCCTACAGATCACATAGGTAGTGCATTGCATGCACAACAGTGTTTCTCCAGCTATCCGAAATTAAAAGCCGGAAATAAAATAAGTGATTCTTAAATTGGTGCAATAGGCATCCCTAGTTGGAATACTTGGTTTCCAGTGACAAAGTTTTTCTGCTACTTTTGCAGAACACGCAGACATACACACATATGCACACACACACACACCTTTCTCTGTCAGTGTAGAAGCGCTTGGGGGGTGCCATTAGGCTTAGAAGACGATCCCACTCAAGACTCTGACCATATTAGTTGTGCATACTCTAAGTTTACTATCAGGCAGAATGTCATTGGAAGGAACGCATTAGTGTGACAACATTATGAACCAACAGTGAGCTCATTCAACTATGGATTTTGCAGTGCTTTAAGGACACATTAGGGTCAATTCACATAGATATTTCAGCCAATGGTGGCCGTGTTTATTAACTAAAGTCATCTTGGGTTGGCTTTGGGCAATCACAACCACAGATTTTTATTTATTTATTTATTGCCCCATAGCCGAAGCTCTCTTTCTTTTTAGAATTAGAAAGCTGACTTTCTCATAATTCTAAAATTATCATGTTTGTTTTTGTTTGGAGTGTTTAGAATGGTTTTATGTCCTTGATTTCCCACCCCCTGCAAACCTCTTTGGGATCCTTTTTGGGTGTATATAGTATTATTATATTTACATATTATGTAATATTACATACTAATGCTTTATTTTGCATATGTTCTGTGTTTTAGAATTTTAAATTTTGTATACTCGTTTTTATCTTAATTTTAGAATTTCTGTAAACCGCCCAGAGAGCCCTGGCTATGGGGGTGGTATATAAGTGTAATAAAATAAATAAATAAATAAATAAATAAATAAATAAATAAAAATATTAATATTAGTAATTATTACACACCAGCAGTCATAGCAGTAGTTGCAGCTTCAGATGATTGTCATTTTCTATCAAAAGGCAGTCCATGCTGAGTTCACTGCATGGTGCTGGAATGGACATACCTGGTTCAGCTCTTGGCAGCATACCTGAGGGGGGGAAAGATGCTCAACCTCCCACAGGCTGATGTGTTTGAGTAAATTGCCCCTTACATGGATATAGGGTAAACTGGGTAAAATGCCCCTTCCATCTCCATTGTTCATTAATTCCTCTGAACTAGTGTGAAGTGCCTTAGATGTGGTGGTACTGTGAACAGATCACTAAGAAGATCTTGAGCACAGCAGTGCTGAAAACACCCAGTCCTTTAGAAAAGAGGTGGCTTCTACAGCTGCAGCTGCAGATTTTGGAAGACAGATAAGAACATAAGAAGAGCACTGTTGGATCTGACTAATTTATTTATTTATTTATTTAGAGTATTTTTATCCCGCACCTCAGCCAAAAGGCTCTCAGAGCGGCTTACAATGTATCAATAAAGAAGACAGTCCCTACCCTCAGGCTTACATTCTAAAAAAGACATGACACACAAGGAAAAGTGGATGGGGAGGGAAGAGGGAGAAAATAAAAAGAAATTAAGGAGACTGTTTAGGCTGGTGGGAAGGCCCTGCTCCATCCTCTCATCTCCCAATGGAGGGGCAAACCAACAGCTCCTTCTTCCTCACAAGGTGAAGATGTTAGCCCTGGGGGTGGGGGTGGGAGTCCAACTGAAGCAGGCTCTGATGGTCCCTGCCTGCTCCAGTCTCCCTCGCATCTTCTTCCCCACAGGGTGAAGATGGCAGTTAGCTCTGTGGGGGGGGGGTCCAACTGAAGCAGGCTCTGATGGATCCATCTAGTCCAGCATTCTGTTCACAGAGTGGCCAACCAGCTGTTGACCAGGAATCCACAATCAGGGCACGAGTACAACAGCACCCTCCCACCCATGTTACCCACCAATTAGTGTAGGTAGGCTTACTTCCTCTGCTACTGGAGGTAGCAAATTGCTATGAGGACTAGTAGCCATTGATAGCCTTCTCCTCAATGAGCAGGTGGTGTTTAGCAACATTTTGAAGCTCTAGATAGGGGTAGCAAGGCAGGTGGGCAATCATGGAAGTATCATTCATTAATATCATGGTTTATTTGGGGAATTTTCCTACAAGTTGTCTTCTTTGGCAGTTTCATTGGCAGCATGTGACCATGTCAGATCCTTGATATGCAGCCACACATGATCTTCTGGACCAGTAGGAGAGCCAAAGAGTCCAGTTCACAAATGGGTCTGGTCTTGCCAACATAGAGTGGTGATGCAAGCAAGGGATGAAGTGTTGTCACCTGTTACCCATACTTTTGGAGAAGGTGGGAATCAGGTTGCTACTGTACATGTTGCCCGTGCACTTTGGGGAGAATGGTTTGGACATTTTGAAAGTCATGTTCCTTATCCTGCAGAAAAGAGATGACTTTAAGAGACTTCCGGTGATATGGCATGGGATTCAGATCATTTGATCAGAAATACTGACCAGGAGAGACTGGCAGTAGGAGGGTGACACCATATGCCTGGATCAAGCCAGGAGGAAGCTGAAGGCAGCAGTGCTTCTGGGGGCTGAGCAGCTATTTGCCCGACTTGTGGATTGTGTATTCCTTGCAGCACATTTAGCAAGATCATGGCATCCACCTGTCAGATGTGGATGCTGGTAATGCCATTTTTTAGGAGATCTGCAGTAGGTGATAGCAAGTAAGATAAAAAGAACTAAGAAAGGCCTGTCCTTTCATGTGGCAGGGCAGTGTGGGTAATGCACATAGCCATGACTCATTGGCGAATTCCTGGAAGTACAAAGAAAGTGAAAGCAGATTCCTGTCAGTTACAGTAGAATGTAAGCCTATGAGGCAGGGTTTTGCTATTTTATTGTTTTACTCTGTACAGTACCATGTACACTGATGGTGCTATATAAATAAATAATAATAATAATAAGTTACCTGCCAGGGCTGAGGAATTCAGGAGCTGGGAAAGGGGCCCCTTTGAAGCCAGAGTGTGTCACACACTTCGGGCATGTCTACACTTATGGGTGTAGAGGGCCAGAGAGGGGGCAATCCCAGACTTCCTTTCTTCCAGGATCATCGCCCTCTGTCTACACGCATCGTGCGACGTCCTGGGAGGATGGAGGATGTCACGCATGCCATCTTTTTTTGGTTTTTCATTGAAAAACAGCACAGGAGCGCTGTGGTTTTTAAAAAACAAAAAATAGTCCCGCTCCCCACCCCACTCCCAATGGGCGTGGAGCTCCTGAGGACACCACATCTCCCTTAGATGCAGTGTTATCACGATGTGCCCAGTTCCTGGCACCTCACAGTTACTTGTGAGGAGCCGGGACAAAAATGGGATGCCCAGCCACATGCCCCACAGTCTTGGGATCATCCCGAGACCATGGGAGAAGTTGGGATAGAAGGGTAGGGCAGGAGAGATCATCCCTGGGCGATCCCTGGGATATTGCCCCATCTAGCCATGCCCTTAGTGTCGTGGGACTCAAGGAAGCAGTGACTCACTTTGATACCTAAAGGTGAGCGAAAGGGACAGGGACAGCCATTGCACTGTCTCCGGTCTCAAAGCCAAATCAGGCTAACACTAACAACACCCACTCAGCTACTTCTGCTACAGATCTCCTTTGTGAAAGTTAATCAAGTTGTGGGAATGTTCATGAAGATATCAGTGGCAGGTTTCAAAGATGATGAACAATAGTTTGTGCCAATTCTTTTTCTTTTATCCTTTGTTCTTATTCCCTTTGGCTGCAGTGTTGCTTTTCATCTACGCAACAATGGAAATGGAATTATGATCTTTGCCTTTTGAGACGTAACATTTGTTATTCATATCGAACTAGATCATTCTCTCTTTTTTCCTCCCCACCCCGTCCTGCTGGAAAAGTGATTAAGGCTGCAATCTATGCACTCTTAGTGGAGAACTCAATTGGACTTACTTCAAATAAACGTGCTTAGGATGCACAGCAATACTTTGAAGCTTTTGCATTTTGGATATTTCTCCGCAGTGATCGAGCAAGTGAAATGGATGTCAGCAGCAATGTTATTAGAGTGCATTTGGTTATATGTGGAGTCTGTCTCCCTTTTGTGTTGATTTGCATAGTCATTTAGAACTAATAATTTTGTGAGTCTAAGTGACTTCCTTTCCAGCACTTTCCGCCCATCCTGTCTTTTCTAAGTGATTTGTGTTTTTTTGGCTTTCACTTGAAATATATGGAATTTAATGAACTATCGCTCAGCCTTTGCTCTCATTAAACTCTTCAAACTATTCCCTTGGAAATTCTTCTTCTTCCATTACTAGGAATTGTGGAGCCTCAAGAGGAAAAGGATTACTGCTGGGCTTGGAAATTCCCCTTTCTGGCTTCAAGTGATGACACTAGAACTAAAAGAAGGCAAATATGCATTGAATGCAATGAAGATAAAATGACTGCACATAATGATAAAAGTAGAACGAAGCAAGAGACCTCACCAGATGTTGATGATGACGGAAGCCTCTTGTTACAGTGCTTAGATTTTATTTCTTCAGCAGTTTTCTTCAATATATGTTACAGAAATTCCCTTTTAAAGATAAGCATACCATTAGTAGGTGTGGCCCCGTGACTGTGTTGTTTCAAATGGTGCTTCTTCTCTTTCTTAAAATGTCCATCTTCATTTACTAGGAACTTTTAATGATTTTCAATCAACATACTTTATTTTCTATTATGCTGGGACTCCTATTATTAAAGAACCGCACATTCCATTTAAGATTTGCCTCCCACCCACCCCCAGCAACACACATACAAACCTTGGAATATGGAGCACCTATGAGGCACTCAAACATCAGCAGGGCAAAACATGCAAAAATGAAGCACGGCAGAGAGACATTTTATTGGGATTTTAACAACAACAACAACAACAACAACAACAATAGAGAGGGAGGGAGGGAGAGAAATAGAAGGTGGAGGTCACAGACCATGAAGCAGCCATTTTAAAACTAGGAAGCAGTTAACACAAAATTATTTGTTGTTATTATTTTTTATCCCAAGTTTCCTCAACTTTCCTCAGGGTGATCTACAGCATTTTCCTTGTTCCCATTTTATCTTCACAATGGCCTAATCTATACCAAGCAGGATATTGCACTATGAAAGTGGTATGAAAGTGGTATATAAAAGGCAGGAGCCACTCTACTGCTTTATAGTGGTATTGAAGTGTTGGGGCCTGTTGACACATACCATATACTGCTTTCATACCACTATATCCTGCTTTGTGTGGCTTTCCCCCCTGACATGTCCAACCACTATCAAGGACCTTCTTGATGATACCAACTGTGTGCCAGGTTTGTTCATAAGGAGCATATTGGAAAGTGTGCTGGTTGCTGCTTCATAATTATGAAATTCACCCGAAGTCCTGTAAACTCACCAAAGTTGGATGAACTCTTCAGGAAGCTCATTCGGTAGACTAAGCAAACTCTCTCTCTCTCTCTCTCAATTACCTCTCATTTTCCCTCCCATTTTGGCCCTACTTGTATTATAAGTTGGGTTTTATTTTGAATCAAGTTATGTGCTTTCTGTTTTAATAATATGTGTTTGGTATTATATAGGATGTGGATCGCTTCGGGCCTGAACCCTGAATCTAAGCCAAAGTGGTCTGATTCGGCCTGCCTCAGCTTGAATCCGGATTGGGCCAAAGCTGTCTGAAGCACTTTGGGCTGCCCCATCCTGACTGGGGGCAATCATGAGCTACTGCCCACATCCCTGCCCATGGGACTTACCCAAGCCATCCAGCTGCCGCCTGTCATTGATGAAAGCTGCCATTTTAACAAAAATGTGGTTTCATCAGCCTAATGTCTCAAACTACAGTGGCTGTAAAGGCACATTACTTTATGAATCCAGATAGTGCTGGTGGAAAAGCACATGGTACCCCTAGGGGAAGAGGTAGCCTTGGCACTATCCATGCCTTGCTGGGTTTTCCCCAAATTTAAATGCTCAATCTTTGCAAGCAGGAGCAGTTTGCAGGAGCAGAGAAAGCAGCGTCAGCCCAGCTTTGTGGCTGCTACTAATGGGAGCCAGCCCATGCCCACTCAAAGAGTGGTCTTTTTGGAGAGGTGCCAGCAGGCAGGAGCCAGACTGTTTGCCATTGACACATGCCCAATTATTGACTTTGCACTTGGAACTTTGGTGGCCGTTGTTGAGGAGAACAGATGTAAAAGAAAAGATTTGAAGCCAGCTTGCTCTAGCATCTTCCAGTTTCCTTCACCCACAGAATCAACCAAGATTGGGTTTCTTCCTTTATAAACAGGGATGCAATGTGCTGAATGATGCATCACTTCACATTGTCTTTGTTAGAATGGTTGTTAGAAGGGTCAACCACTGCCTGGAATTTTTCCATCTGAACATACATGCAATGTGCTGTCTACCACCCCTTCTTCACTCATTGGGCTGAATTCCTGTCTATTTTTATACCACTTTTCCTTTATAATTTCATCTCTTCTCACTTCTGGTGCTATCAAACAACTTAGACATATGCCATTCATTGCCCACAGAACCATGTGGGAAGGGGGTGGGAACTGGAAAGTTCCCTACCCAACCAAAAATCAACTTGATGTCACCTAGCACATCATTCCCTGTACCCATCTTTCTGTAACATCAAAAGTTTCTTACCAATGGGGCATCTCTATAATATTTGCTGTTTTCATACAAATTGCACACCAAACAATAGGGGGGATTAGCAAATCCTTTTTCAGCTACTCCCAGAGTGGGCAATTTGGGGCCCTCGAGATGTTTTGGCCTACAAATCCCATTGTCTTTCACCATCAGCTATGCTGGATGGCATCAATGGGAATTGCAGGCCAAAATTGTGCAACACTGCTGTAAAGATTCACCTTGCACAAAACTCTTCACCAATAAGTCTACATCTGGCAGGCTTCACCCCCTCAGAAGGGGCAACTATGCCTGCAAATGCCATCCATTCCTGTTAAAAGGTTTAAAGAGGTATAGCTATTCTTGGATTTCCAACACTAGTCAATGGGAGGCAAGAAGCTTCAGATTTCTGAATCTTGCTTCAGATTCAGACCTGGGTTGAACCAGGCAGACTCTATATTGGTCTGAGCTGAATTGGTCTGATTTATGAATCACTAAATCAAGTCCAAAGAGAATCTTGTGGTTGGTGCACACCCCTACCTGATATCCTGATGTGGACAATTATCCAAAACCATTTTATATCAGATTCTATCTAATTGACATTCTGTTGGAAAGGGGGAAAACAGCAACTGATGAGCAAAGTGTTGGGCAAGCTGGTGGACAGGAAGTGGAAAACAGAGGCCAAGTGTGGATTGGAATCTGCATTTGAGTACAAATGTGACCGCACTGCAATGCTCCCAACAGGCTGTGCATTCTGATGTGCATCCACAAGTGATGTCCTGTTATTACAATGCCCATCAGTTTGAGCAACTGCTTTTTAATGGGGAAAAACTCCACAAACACTGCTTCTGCACACCTTTTTGCCTCATAGTCACCACTGGTTTCCCTTATATCTTTTTTGGGGTATATTTTCCCTACTTACCTCCTCCTCCTCCTCCTCCTCCTCCTCCTCCTCTTCTTCTTCTTCTTCTTCTTTTGAGAACTTCATTGGAAAATTCTGACAAGTCTGAATTCCAAAAGAAGACTATGTTTCGGTTCACTTCTTGATTTGGGAAATGCGTATTTGATACATACTTCTCAAAATCTAAAACGAACAAAAATTTCTCTGATCCCTATGTACCACCAGCTGAACTTCAGCCAGTAGCTCTGTTCTAGTAGGATGTGATGTTTCTTGGATTTTATGGCTTGTACCTAATGACATACTTATTCATTCACACCAAATGTTATCTTTTTAAAAGGTACAAACAAACTAGTGTACATTTGCTTGCCCATTTAATCAAAGAACTATTCCCCTCCTCTCCTCCCCCCTTCCTTTTTCTTTTTCTTTTAGTCTCATTAAATTAACTGAAATGACCTGCAAGGTCATTGCTATCTACAGAATAGATCTGAGGCTGGAGGTAAAACACTACAATCTACTTTAATCCCATTATAGCCATGTCACTCTTAGGCCTTTGCTGTGATTAGACAATTAGATACCAATGGCTTTCTAATGGATTTACTACAAGGCATTAGCTGATGAAAACCCAGCAGTTTCAGCTGCCTGACTTTAATAATGTGCGGGGGGTGGGAGAAACACTGTCACAAGAATTTGTTAACCTAATAGCCTTCATAACAATGTTAGGATTTGGTTAGTGGTGGAAATTAAGCAGGAGTTGCTACTGAGGTTAGCATTTTCCATTAGGCAGTGTTGTACCACTTCTAAGATACATTTGATTAGCTAATCTGGGAATATATGACTGTATTCGATATCGCAGTCCTTTGAAAGATCTAGCCATTACACTGCTCCATACTATTTCCAGTAGCCAGTGATGCTCTGAGGGCTGCTTTGCCTATTGCAAAACACAGACAGTGCAGGCACATGCAAACAGAAACTTGTGGGAAAACTCAAGCATAGCTGCTGTTTTACATCATCATTGTATACTTATTTTGTCAGCCATTTCCAGAGATACATAGTTATGCAATCAATATTTGGATATGCGTATCTCACTGCTGCTTCATTTCGTAAACCTACCACCTTATTGATCATTTGCCAGAGAAACTCCAAGTAGAACTCCACGTTGATTCCTTCAGCAGTTTGCCTAGACCTCCTATCTCCACTGGCCAATGTCCTGAGCCCTCAGGTTATCCCAAGCATGTGTTTAACATTAGGCTACAGCAGCACCCAGACTTCTCCAGCAGTTTGATTTTTATCCTCCTTTCATTCCAGTATTTCATACAAGGACTCAGTAAATATTCTTTCCCAACATTAAACATTGCTGGGACTAAGCCACCATCATGATTAAATAAGGCTGAAGTGCTGGCAAGACAACAGTGACCTGAAGAAGGAATGCATTAGGAAAGGAAATGTTAATCATTGCTGCTTTATATGGAAAAGGCTCCAAGGGTAGATCTAGGGGGTAGATGGTACATTTGCATAACATTTTCCTACCCACTCCCTGGGGGAGGGATTGTTTATTAAGACTCTCCCATATGAGTCCAGACACATCCCCGTGGTGAATGTACCATCTGTGCCAGCTCTCTTACTTTCTTCCAGAAGGGAATATGGGGAAAGCTGACCTTGAAACAAAACATAAAATAAGTAAGATGAAACTTTTATTGCACCAACTTCTGTGGGTTCAGTTGATCCATAAAAATGCTCACCTTGCCCACTTTATCTTTCTCCTTTTCTAGGTCAAACATGACAATAATTCTCTCTACCAAACTAAAATACAAAGGAGCTGTGCTGACTGATTCATTGTTTATTTCTTTTGTGATATTTATGGACAATGGCTGCAACAATGATTCCAGCCTTGGTACCCATGTCATTGAACTAAGGGGACATACTGCCAATTGATACACTGACAGTTTGCAATTTGTTACAATGCCATTCATACTTAGCCCCTTTAATCCAAATATCTAAATAAATACAATCTCACCTCTTCTGAAAAGAGAGAGAAAAGTTTTATACACAATATCTAGCAGGACTGATTTGAAACCAAGAAATGTTCAAAATATTTCCTGGGATTTTACAAGTCTAGTGCTGTTCTGGACAAAAAAGGCCTGTCTAGGGGTGTTCTTTATTCCTAATGAGGGTTGAAAACCACTTTTTTCCTATTCCCAGACAGGGGAAAAAATCAACACTAAAAGTGTGTTTGTGTGTGTGTTTTACACAAATGAATCAGATTTTTATCACCCACAGGGGTAAAAATGCAGAGATGACTTTAAAACACACACACACACACACCAGTTTATGATAACAAGTATAGTAAATTGAAAATTAAGCTTGGGGTAGGGGGTTATTTTGTGATCTCCCCAAAACACGGAAAACATCCTAGTATAGTTAATATTTATACAGCACAGGTGACTGAAGAGGAAATAAGGTGATAAAGTTCAGAAGCAGAATGTAAACTACAAAGCTTTATTTTGTTTCTTTGTTCTTTTAATTGTCAAAAGGCTGCAAAGCCCCTATTCGAGACAAAAGTGGTATCCCTTGATTATTTATGGCATTTCATGGTCACATAAATGCCCTCTAGCTTTGTACACTATTCAGCAAGAACTGTCAATGCCAGAAATAATATAACAATCAGGGTGAATCAGATTCTATGAATAAATAATGAAATCTATTTCCATTTGAAATTCAATGTTGCTATAAAAGAAACTTAGAAGTTCTGTTAAAAGTGTAACAATAAAAATATTTAGAATTGGTGAAGAGAGAAATCAAAAAGCATTGTTAATTCAAGAAGATGTTTACTCAAGCATAAATAGACTGGGGATCTTCCATTGATTCACATGCAAAATTACAAAGATGTGAGTGCCCTTATAAGTGATTTTACTCTTTCACTGAAGATGGGCATATGGGAAATGTGTGTTTCAATAGAGAGAGGAATTTCAGTTCATGTATTGGATAAAAAATTGTGAACCAAACAATTTGCTCCCCATCCCTAGAATGCACACTACTGATGGAGGGGAGGTGGAACCTCGTTGTATATATAGTTACACCGCCCCACTGCCCCCGTGCCCTTTCTACTTGCTGCACAAAACTTTGTGGATGGACCCCTGTTGTATCATTCTGAAGGAAATGGGGAGGGGAGAGGCAAGAGAGGAACATTATTACTGGAGTTCATGGAAGCATACGAAAACTGAGATAAAGGACTCACATATTACCTGGCTTCTGCAACATGGGGAAAACCTTTCTGTGTCTGTAAAACCATATTCCAGCATAGCCACTTGAAGACACCAGGCATGTCTACACCAGGCAATATCCCGGGGATCATCCCGGGATCGTCCCTGTGCATCCACATGACGCACAGGGGATCCTGGGAGCAGGGAAGGATGATCCCTCCATTTCCCTGGACAGTTGCCATACACTTTAATCGTGTTTTTTCCCCACAGTCCAGGGACAATCCCAAGGACTGCAGGTGGTGTGGCCGCCCATCCCGGCTTCTTCCCTGCAAGTAGCAGGGGTCATCAGAGGGAAGGAGCTGCGCTCGGGAGAGTCCAGGGCCATCGAGGTGAGGGGGAGCAGGGTCAGGGCTTTTTTTAAAAACAAAACAAAACACCATTTACTTTTTTGCTGGAGCACAAGTACACTCCAGCTTCTATCTTTTTTTAAAAAAAAATGGTGGATGTGATGTCCTGCTTCCTCCATGGCTGCCGTATGCTGCGTGTGAACCCAGGGGGAGGATCTCGCCATCAGCATATTGTGAGATCCTCCCTCTTCCATGCCCTGGTGTAGACACACCCTTAGGCTCTCTGAAATCAACTGAGCTTAGTTCTAAGTAAATATTTTTAGGTTCTAATTCTGTTAATCTTGTTCTCTCACTATGGCACTGTGTAGGGTGACCCACGTTTGTTCTATCCTGGGTGTCAGGGGGAATTTTCTGTGATTTTCTATAACGTCCTGGAGTAACAAGCTTTCCCCTTTAAGCCCACCATTAGCATGACAGGGGGAAATGCCGCGCTTCCTAAAGGTGTGTCATTCTCCCCCACTGCTCCATTCTGGATCTTAAAAGAGAAAATGTGTCATTCCCAGACATTATAGAAAGGGGCCTGATTGGAGCAGTGGGGTGGGGGATGGGAATGACATGCTTTCCCCCCTTTGTCCCAATTCATGCCTTTAAGGTGGCAGAGTGTAATGACATGCTTTCCGGAGGCCCCGGAAAGCCACTTTCCCAGGAGGGGGGGCACTAGGTGTCCTCTTCTTTGGATTCCCAAATATGGTCACCCTAGAACTGTCAGAAGCAATGAGATGCTCACCAGCTTTGGATATACCCTCCTTGGCAGCTATCATTTTCACATGGTGAACTTTCTCTACTCTTCCTTCTCCTCCATGACATGCATGGCAGGGTAACCAATCTACACAGTTTTACCCTGAGGCAAGCAGAACAATTAAGGGGATTGAGAACAGAAGATGTACCATTGAAGATAAGCACTAGGCCACACTTGACAGTGCTTGGGCAGATGATAAATATATCCAGGCCCCATGGCTGCATTGTGGAAATGGTCTGCCACTCCTCAGAGGCCATCTTTTGCAAAGCAGCTGATGGCTATCATAGAAGCTTTTCCATTAAGATATATGTTGAAAATGGATCATACCAAATACATTTGAATGGGAAATGTGCTGCAAAGACTTAGCTCTTCACACAGCCATGATACAGTATTTGTTGGTGATAAAGGATCACCTATTCTGCATTGCTCTCCTCATTTCAATAGGCATTCTTTGTCTTTTTAAGTGTTTATGCTAATCATTGCATAATGTAAAATCACTCTAGACTTGCAATTATCAAACTACAAAATGTTGCTTTACAGCAAACTCTACACAGATAATGCAGAAATGATTAATCTCTCTAGTATTGTTCATTTGTTGCTATGGAAATACAGTTCTTCCACAGAACTCTTAGTAAACATTATATTAGGGATGAAGCCTATGACAAAGGCAACCAAGGGCAGCAGGAAAATTGAGGGATAAATTATCTATATTGCTATATATAAAGCAAACTCATACACACATGTTTGCTTTCAATGATTTTATACATCTAAAAAGGCACGTCATGCCATTTTCCCTTGTTGGATACCCGAATGTATGTGATCCCCTCAATCTGATGCATGCAAGTGCCAGTGACTATATGCATAGAGAGAAATGGGCAGCTAAACCATTGATTGCTCATCTTCATCCAACGAGTATGAATTTCAAAGAATATTTACAGCACACAGGTTGCTCAGTGAATGCTGAACAACCTGTACCGCACTCACTACGGAACAACACTGGCCTCTCCATGATGCAAATGGCAATATTAAATGGGCATGTCTAGATGAAGTTTTATCCTGGGGCTCGCCCCAGGATCATTCCTGTATGTCCACATGACGCAGGGGATCCCAGGGGCAGGGAGGGATGTTCCTTCCCTTTCCCCAGGATAACCGGGACGGCTTTAATCCTGACTTTCCCACGGTCTTGAGATCGTCCCAAGACCATGGGACATATGGGCAGCTGTCCCGGTTTCATCCTGGCTCCTCAGGCACTCCATGCCCATCAGGGGTGGGAGGGGGGAGCGGGTTCTTTTTTCTGGAGCGCTTGTGCGCTCGTTTTCAATTTTTAAAAACACACAAAATGGTGGGCGCGACATCCTCCTGGGACATTGGGTGTTGCATGTGGACTGAGGGGGGAGATCCTCACCATATCGTGAGATCCTCCCCCTCCCCTCCCTAGGTCTAGACATGGCCAGTGTTGTAAATGCTTCCATGTTGTTACCCACAAAAATGCTGCTTCTCTTAAGGGAGGATGTTCCCAGGGGGAAAAAAGATCAAAATGACACTCATGTAAAATCCCTTGTTTAGTCTAGAAAAGAATATTTGATTATTTAAATAATCCAAGCACCACTAAACTGCTATTTGCCCTGATTTTTAAAAGCTAAAAATTAGGGCAAATAGCAGCTTAGTGTTGCTGGGATTATTCATAGGAAGATGGCATAAGGGGAAGGATAAACACCCCTCCCCTCTGTGCTGTGGTCCTGATCTAGAGTGGAGTCCCCAATAGCAGGGGTTTTTGTTCTTTAAAGAAAGAAATGTGGCCAATTCCAAGCAAGGTATTTTAAACTGTGCCTGGTGCTTGTGCTAATCTAACCCCTAAATTTACCTTCTTTCAAGAAAGAACTGGATATGCATTCTGGAAAAGACTGAAAGATGCCCCCAGCTACTAACTCTATTCTGAACTAGAGTGCTAGGACAGGATCTAAAGAATTGTGAATGGAGTTTCTACCCAAGGACAATGGCAGGAAATTCCACTCATGTTCTGAATTGTTTATGCCCCACTGCAATATCAAAGCTTCTCTGGCCACATTGGGGCATGTTCCATTCTTATGCAATATCAGTGTTGGTCCAGATTCAGATATAGGTGGGGATATTCCAGGTGGTAGAAAGGAGGAGACATTTTTTTCCCGCCCACCCACCGCTCTGTGTTCCCTGAAAATCTGCTCTGTCACACTGGGAGACTCTCCCCCTTCCTACTACTAGGAGACTCTGCTGGATCGAAGGCCCTTCTGCAAATGAAAATAACATCCCTTTTATTTATGAAGGAGAAAGTTTGGATCCAGGCCATTGCCTTTCTTGAAATCTCTTTATTGCTTTGGGATAATTTTTTTTTAAAAAAATGGCACAATTAAAAGGTGAGTCTTGTTACATGTAGCAGCTGCTGTGAAGAAGCAGTTTCAGTATCCTCCACAGGGCGTCCGTATTGTGTGAAGCATCCTGAAGTATAAAAAAATATTAATTAACTAAGGGAAAGGCTGTAGCTCAGTGGCAAAACACATGCTTTAATCCCTGCCATCTCAACTTTGGGCTGGGAAAAGACTTTTGTATGAAATTCTGGTCAAAAGTGAGCTAAATGGACCCAAGGTCTAACTTATTTATTTAATTTATTAATTCATTAAAGCATTTGTATCCTGCCCTTTCACTAGGATCTCAGTAGCTTAGTACAAGGAAGCCTTCAATGTTCGTATGAGAGAGAGAGAGAGAGAGAGAGAGAGAGAGAGAGAGAGAAAGAGAGAGAGAGAGAGAGTTTATATTTATATAATTAGCCAACATTAAAACAAGGTTCATATGTCTTCAAAATCTTATTTCTATATTCACCCAGAGACGCTCCATAATAAAACAGATTCCAGATATGAAGGCCACGGCTAGACCAGGCCTATATCCTGGGATCATCCCTGTACATCCAAATGACACACAGGGGGTACTGGGAGCAGGCAGGGATGACCCCTCCATTTGCCTGGGATAATCGTTAGGTCTAGCTAAGGCCTTAGTCTCCTAGAGTTAGTGAAGGGTGGTAGATCTGAAAAAGGACTCATATTGGATATCTCCACAGCAATTTCCTCTTTTCCACTAAACACTGTGTTATTGTAGTGCCTCAAAATGTTCAATTCTAACATATTAATTCAGATCCAGTTCTTTTAGAGTTTGCTTTGCTAACCTTGTTAGATGTACTATCTAATATAATTCACTCTGAGGAATAATCTATAATTTAAAATGCATAAGAATTCTGAATTTCATTTGCCAAATTATACAATTTTGAAATGCTACATAATGCATAAATAGCTTCAGCAAACAAATCCATTTAGCCATTCCCTCTGTATAATTATGTTGGCATTTCATTAATTTTTGACATTGCAATAGGTTGCTAATCACATCTTTTACATCAAGAGAGGACTATTTATTGTTGTTGTTTTTGTTAAAATGGTATGGATATAATGGAAAACAGACATGTTGTTATGCCTGAATGGCATATACACAAATCTATAGATGAGGATCTAGTTCTGAATATTCACCTTGCTTTCTTATAATAAACATTAACAAGAAACACAATAGTGACAGTCCCATTGGCATCCTAGAACACATTTCATCTAGCAACATCATTATGGAAATTTGGACCATCAGCTCTTAATTATGAGTTCCATATTTACATGATGGAAATTCGTGATTTTTGCTAGACACTGCTCCATTTCCTATATTGCTCTATAGAGGGAGTTGCAGTGTGTTCAGATAAACAGGAAAAAATACAGAATATTGTGAGAGATAACTTGGCACTTAAATTGCATATTTAACATGCAAGAAGACTTTTTCAGGGCAAAAGCAATTGTAGCTTGAGGCAGAAGTAGCAGCTGCCACTGTGTTCAGCTAAATTAAAACCTTTTTACAGGCTGAGAAAAATCCCTGCTAGTCTTAAGAGCTGAAATATATTGAAAATGCTCTTCCTATGGTTGATGAATTAATAGCAGTTGTGACCTGCCTGGGGCTGTGCAACTCAGCCACAAGAATTGCAGGGCGAGCTATCTCTGGCTTCTTGCACTTTTCAACTGCTATAAGCCAGAGAAGAGAGCAATCAAATGTTTCTAAAGGTACATCATTTTATCAGAGCATTTCACCTCCAATATCACACTATGACTATTATAGGTGCCTTGGATAACGCATCAGCATTTCGAGAAGAAACCAAATGCCCTTGCCAAATCTTTCAGAATCTCTGGAGTCAAATCAGAGAAGAATGAGAACCATTCCATTGCGCTTGCTCAAAATGAGCTCCTCATGTTTTTAAGAATTAGAACAATGACTCCTCTAATAGTTGGAAGCAAGGTCAAAAGAGGTATCTCCCCCACAAAGGCTAACAGGTTATTGTAAAGTCCACAGGTTTCTTCATATGTTATTTTCCCCCTTTCTGTATTGTTAAGGTATAAGTAGGAAGAGAAAAGAGAAACTTGTCATTTTTGTTATCTCCAAATGACCAGTCTGTAGCTGATCCAGAAATTCTATGCAGCATTTTTACATCCAGACACGATCAAATTGTTTCTTTAGAACGCCCCCTGCCAGTTTCTCTAATCATATAGCAAATGTCTAAATGGTCTGGAATCAGGTTTGGACAGTGATATAACCAACTTTGGGCATATCTACACCATAGGGTGTAGAGGGGGGAGGGGAGGATTGCAGACTTACCGGCTTCCACAATCTTCCCCCAGTGTGCATGGCCATCATATTTTTTCCCAAAGAGGAAGAAGGAGCGCAGTTGTGCTCCTCTGCGAAAAAAGTAAAACAAAAATTAAAAACCCGAACTTGCTCCCCAACCCACATCCCCGATGGGCATGGACTGCCCCTGTGCAGCTCCATGCCCATTTTACGGTTCCTACTGCATTCAGGGATGACGGGAGGACCTGGGAGCAGCGGCCACACAGCTTGCACTCTAGAGGATGGTCCCGGGACTGAGGAAACATTGGGTTTTCCCTGGTTCCCTATATCCCGGGGAAAGTCCTTAGTTGTCCTGGGTTGCCCCTAGGATCCCCTGTGCATCATGTGGCTACACAGGGATGATCCAGGGACTACCCCGGGATATAGGGCTGGTGTAGACATGGTTGAGTAAGGATGGTAAACATCCAAGCAGAGTATGCAAATTATCCCAACACGATATCTATAGAGTAGAGAGGAAAAACTAGAAATTAAATCTTTCGCTGTGCTTCTGAAGAAGCCAAAATTCCAGTTTGGGGCAGTAAAAACAAAAGCAGTACGTAATGTCTATCTTTCATGGGAAGATCTTCCTGTCCTTCCCTTTCCCTCTTCAAACATTCATTGCAAATAATTTCCCAGAAGTAGGCATGTAAGACCAGAAAGGGAGTAAGAAAACCAATGAGCAGACTGTGGAAGGAAAGGTGGCACTGTATCCTATAGTTTAACAGGCTGCGGCTTTCCTGCTTCAGCCCCTATTGGTCTGACTCCTGCTGTCTCTGAGGCCACAGCTTGACCTAAGGTTTATCCTGGGATCATCCAGGGTTCGCCCCTGCCTGAGCACTGGATCCCCTGTGTGTCACCTAGATGAACAGGTTTGACCCCTGGATGATCCAGGAATAAACCTTAGGTCTAGCTATGGCCCAAGTCACTGCAAGGCTTCTGTGATCAGAAGCTTGTATTAAGGTAGATGGTGGCATGGAGGAACTCTAAATCACTGGGACACCGCTTCAAATAACCAGGGCACATGTCTTGGTGTGCCTCCTATAACAACGTCCAAGGTTGTATCAAAAGTTATGCTAGCAGAAAAAGTGCAATGGGTAGTATTGTTCTGCTAGAGGTTCTGCCGCAAATTCAAGAACTATGAGATGGGTGAGATTTCTTTTTTTCAATGTGAGAATAACCATTTTGCACCTGTCGAGATTGAATACAGAGTGGAATGCATCTTGTTAACCAAATTCATACATTTCTGAGGATTGTGATGCATTCAGCTGAAATGTTCATACAATTGAAAAATGTGCACAAAACTACTTTTCTCAATAAAAAAAAGTGTATATTTAAGAAATGCATAAAAATAATATGTACATTTGGGGGGGATGTGCACAGAAATGCATATGAATTTCTCTGTGGAGGAAAAAGGCTTGCAATCTGATGTGAACCTCAGCGGGAAGAAGCTTAGCGATGGAAAATGAGAACCTCAATAAGATTGAGCCTCTCAGATTTGACCATCCCTAAGTGGAACAAGTAGCATATGCAATACTTAGCCCAATGAAGTCATATTAACTAGTGAAACCACTGGTGAAATGCTTTGTACGAGAGATTTTGGAATGGCTTGTGAAACAGATTGCACTCTGGCTTGTGTAAGTGGAATGAAACCATTTGGATTTAATGCTTGCACAAAGATGGACATTGGATTTTTAGCAAGTGGTAGAAACTTTGCACTAGTGGGACATTTTAGGTTGTATCCATTGAATATTTATTGTGCTATTTTATACGAATGATTTTAACTGTATGCCGCCCAGAGATTCCCATGATATAAGGCGGGATATAAATGTTTTAATAAAATAAATAAATAAAATGTTGAATAATTCCACGCCATGACAAGAGGATATTGCACATGAAATGGTGAGCATACCTTCTTGTGCTCATCACTCTTCCAAGGAAAAAATATATTGGCTACCATTATTCTGAACCATTGTTTTACATTACTTTGAAATACTGCTTTAGATCTTAAAAGATCTGTTCTACTATCCTGAAGGAGTTGAGTCTTCATATTCTGATCACTAGTCTTAGCCGGACGCCCTACTAAAAAAAAAAGAGAAAAGAAAAAAATCATCCAGAAAATGGTTCACAATATTTTCTTAACTTCCACTAAGATCTACTAGTAAGAGATTCATAAATAATATAAGATGAAATTCCCACAGCATAATTTTATATAATTGATGAATGAATACACTTACACAAATTCACAACCATGTTTATAGAGCACAGTAAAAACAAAACTAGTCCATACATCCTGCATTGCGAACTATAACTAATTTACAGAGCCATCCAATGGTCTCTGGAGAGCATCCTAAGGACCACCAGATTTCTCATATCCCCTATCCCAAAACCAATCCCTCCCCCGTATCCCTCCCTTAGCCATTCCCCTTCACAGCTGCTGCAGAAAGAACTGCTTTCCAACATTTACAAAACAGATTGCAATAGTCTGGAAGTTTGCGCCTGCTTTCTAAGGTTGCAAAAACAGCCTTGGAAGACTTTGTAGAGGTCAAACAAAAGGGGTGTTCCAGAGAGTGGGGCAGGGAGGGGAGAGGCCTGAAATACATAAACTTCAAATGCCTGGCCCTCCCCCCCTCACCAGATCTTCTCTAGACTGGCTCAACAGCCTATCAAAAGGGGGGAGTTGAAAAGGAAGATGGACCGATGAAAATTACCCCCATAGTTTCTCCTGCCCTGTCAGCAACAGCCTGGGAAGGCATAGGATACTCAGAATTGTCCAAGATTGGAAGCTTCCACGGAGTGGGTGTCAACTTGATAGGATTGCGCCCTTAGAGAATGTTATTCTGCTAAGTATAGCTCAGAAGGCGTACTAATGAGTTAGAATTTTGAAGATTGCTTGATAAAGATGTAACTGCTTCAACTTTCTAACACCCAGCATGCTGCTAGACATTGTTTTCCTGAAACTGAATGACATTAATTTAGGGATCAAAGTAGAGAGAATTTGAATGACTGACAAATTAGTAATTGACTCTATATTTTTAAATCCACTATTCTGCCACCTATATTGGTTTAATGAGACTCAGATCTTTCAGCATTTTGTCTCCAACAGTGAGTGAAGTCATGAGATCAACCTTTAAGTACCCCCCCCCAAATAAAACAGATTATTGCAATCTGCTTTATAAATGGTGATGTAAAACTTCTGAAAAAAGGACTAATTTTCACAATGGAAAAAAACTATGCATGGGGTTGGGGGGGAGGCCAAAGGCAAGGGGTGGAACCAAAGATATTTCTTAGAAAATATTTATTGTTTTTGCCAACGCATTTCTGACTTGTTTAAAGTCCTTCTTCAGGGCAATTCAAATAATTTCAGTTTCCTCTATAGCAGGAAACTGAAATTATTTGAATTGCCCTGAAGAAGAACTTTAAACAAGTCAGAAATGCGTTGGCAAAAACAATAAATATTTTCTAAGAAATATCTTTGGTTCCACCCCTTGCTTTTGGACTTTTACTCCCCCCAAACTATGCATGCCTATTAAACTGTTTTACAGAGAGTTATTTAATTTCAAGCAATTTACCACTGGCTCACTGGAAGGTGTGTTGCAACTTCTTGATGTGAACAGGGGAAAATAGCCCTTCCCAGGCAGTTGCCTGAACACGAGTGCTTAAAGCGTGTTCTAGGATGGGGCCAGGCATGCTGCCCCTGCCTCCTATGTTTCTGGGGGGTGCTGGCTCTGCCCTGTTCAGTTTAAACCTTGGCAAGATTTGAAAGAGAGTTCTCTTTACTTTTGCTTAAACACGAGTAGAACTCTTTCAGCATGGTCAAGAACCCTGATCTGCTCTACAATTGTACGAAGAGTTCAACTTGCATCCAAGCAAATGAAAGTACAACCTTTCGGACTATGTCAGTTTCAACATGGCAAGGTCTGAACTCAGAGGGGCCGGGCTGCTGTCTCTGTAGATGTGGCGGCTGGGACCAGCCTGCGTAATCCCACCCTAATACACACTTTAAGTCCTCACACATTCAGGTGACTGCCTGAACAGGGCATATGTGGAATTGCCAGTAAGGAATGTGGAAAAGAAGGATAGACTGAGGGCAGGTCTACACCTGAGGGTGTAGAGGGAGGGAGGGGAAGGATCATGGCTTACCTGCTTCCACAATCCTCCCTTGGCATCTAGACAGCTGTGTGACATCCTGGAAGGGACGAGGGACATTGCGGCTGCCTTTCTAATTTTAAATTTGGGTGAGGAGGCACACAGGGGCGAAGAAGGTAAAACAAAAATGCCCAATCCCAACCCCCATCACAGGGATGGTGAAATTGCTGCCCTCTACCGCCCCTATGGGGATGGAGCTTCTGCATACATCTCCATGCCCATTTTCAGAGACTTGCTATTTGCAGAGAGGAAAGAAGGAGGTGGGAGTGGTGGCCACACTACCTGCGGTCTGTGGGATGCTCCCGGGACCATGGAAAACTTCAGGTTTTCTGCAGTTCCCAATATCCCATGGAAAGCCCGTGGCCATCTCCGCTTGCCCCTGGGATTCCCTGTGTGTCACGTGGACGCGCTGCAACCCACACGAGACCAGCCTAGAATATCCAACATGCCTCCTGCTTACTCAGAGGATTTCACATGTCTCTTCAGTAACTTCACGTAATTTAGAGAAAAATTAACAGAATTCCTTTCAAGTGTGTGTGTGTGAATGTGTATGAGTGTGTGAGCTTCATCCCACGTACCTGTTTCCCTTGAATGATCCCCTACAGCGCTAAGCTGCCATTGTTGTTGTTGTTGTTGTTGTTGTTACCGGGCGGCTACATCCTTTGCATACCAGGAAATGGGTTTAAGGGGGGAAATGTAAAAAAAATCATAAAAATCTATGGATGACCCAATCCAATTCAAATTTGCTTAAAGCTCTCCTTAATATCTGTTACTGTGCCAATTTTGATGTCTTTATCTTTAAAGCTTACACAGAAGTAAGCATTTGTTTAATTTTTCTTCAAATCCTACTCCTGCGCCCCAGTGGCCACTCGGAAAACAACAAATGATATGCTCGAAAACTAGTAGCAAAATATTTCACTTCTTTTGGTTAAGAAGCGCAATTAAAGCAGGATGCATGGGAGTACTTCATAATAAAAGCAGATTATAAGCTGGAAAACTTTGGAGTCCTTTGCACACAATTCGCAGTAATTGCACAGAATAACGCTGGTGTGATAAAGCTCTGTGAGAGAGAATGTGGTTAGAAGAGGTGAAGCAAGATCAGGGCTGAATTTAGAATAAAGCAATTAAAGCACACCTTTTTGGAAAGTTTCATGAGCTTTCATTTGTGACAGATATTTTCTTTGCAAATTATCGCTAAGATAACCCCCCCCCCACACACACACACATTTCATTCTTGGTGAAAGAAGGATGTTATCATTGCAAGTTGCATTTAGACACTGTCATTGCTATGCATACCTCCGTGCAAGATTCCTCACAATAAGTCCCTTATTGATATTACAGCCTTCCACAAAACAAATTTCAACAAGATACAGTATTTCCTCCCATACAACTTGCTGGCTGGGTGCATATTTCAAAACCGGTGTATCAGAACTTTGAGGCGCTGCCTTCTCTCTCTCCTGAAGATCTGTGTTTCACACAACCAGAGGGTCTGATTCATTTTTCTCAAATGGAATGGAAAGTGTTATTCACACGTTGTTTTTTTAAGAGTTTGTGCTTTTTTCGTTTTCTCTTTTTTTGGGGGGTGGGGGTAGCTGAAGGTGCAATAAGCTTTCCTGACATTGGTTGCTTTTGGTGAATTACTGACATTTAGAAAGAGTGTGTTAAATCTGTAAAAATTGCAAGCCTACTGAGAAAACAACTTTCCTTATTAAAAACACTCTTCAAAAATGGAGAGGCCCTCCGACCCTCTTCCAGAGCTCCCTGAAAACACCATTTTGACAACAAGAGTGAATGAAATGTGTGTCTGTTTATTTGCCATTTGCTACACAACTATTAATCACGAAAATTCTCTTGATATTTATTTGCTTGTGGTGTGTAATCCTTTAGGGCATCTGTCACAATGAGGTAATAATTAATTTCCACCTATAGTCATCTATTCTTGAAACTGGAGCAGTCCCTCCTAGTGCTCAAAACTCACTTGTCTGGCAAACTGCTATTTGATTCTTACTAGCACTGTGATTTTCTTTTTTCCTTTCCTTTTTCTTTTAATGTAATACCTCCATCTCATTACACCTGGTAATCGCCAGGTCATTTCCCAAGAACTTGCAGGTGGCGACACTTGAGCAGCACTAAGATTGTTCTTAGCATTACTTAAACTCATTGCAATTTGAATGCAATATGTGTCCCATGCGTAATTTCAAAGAACTAATCCCTCAGAAGCAGGACTGATACTGTATCCTTTGGGAGAGTCTTCCTTTCTACTTAGTATTGCAGAAGCACACACATGCTTCTGGCACAAAAACATTGCATAGAGGCCGGTGGCTAGAATTTTCACACATTGGAAAAGAAAAGGAAAGATTGTTTTTCCTCAGCACTCAGAGTTTCATAATTGGTGACAAAAAAGAAAGACATAAAACTTCAGGAGAAACTTTGGGAAAACATCTATACATGTCAAAGCCTAGAGCTTAGCCCCCCCCCCCTTTTCTTTTTTTGGGTGTTACTTCAGCAGCATGGCAGAAACTTCAGCCTCTTCCCTTCCTGCACTGCTCTGGAAACATCAGGATTTGCATGTGGAAGGAACTGCCAATCCATTGAACTAAAATGAATTGAACCCCGAGGGCTCTAACTCACTTGAGACCGTACTACCATTGCTCCACCCCTAGGATGCTGATATTTTCAAATATCTTTTTAAATAGTTAACTGGATCATGTGTGTGTGTGTGTGTGTGTGTGTACACATATATACACACACAAATACAGACACACATTTACACCCACACCAATTCAATGAGATAGTTGCAGAAATTGTTACACAATTGATTACAAATTGCAGGTGATTCTTCTAAAGAGCAGTACATCTATGAATTCCTTAGTCATCCTCTCAGGACCCTACCTGTAGCACTTACCAGAGAGAAGAACCTACTGAAACACAGGCTGGTTGATTGCCTGTTGAATGCATACACATGCATACACAGATGCTGAGAAAGCACAATAAACCAGAGTTCTGATTTTGTAATTTCTGGCTTTAAAAAAATAAAAATAAAAATTGTCTAGCAGAACTCAGGGCCATCCAGCCCAGAGTTCTAAACTTTTTTCAGACCTTACACTTAACTGTAGCAACAAGCATCCTGACACTGTGTGCAACCCAGAGGAAAATAGCTGAGGTTCAATAACTTGATGAGGGTGCTTGGAAAAGGTGGGTGGGCAACCATCTAGTGGCAAGTAGAAAAATAAACGATCTTGGGCATGAACTGAAATTCCACTTTTGTTTTCCTAGTGGGTCCATATTAAATTTTATGGCACAGTGTCCTGAATATTGGTGGGATGCAATTTGGTACTGCTGAGTTAATAATGCAGGTTCAGGTATGTACAACCATATCTGTATTGGGAAACTGGTAGAGGGGGATATAGATGTCCACTATAATACCTTCATTCCATGGAATGAAGGCTTATTATGTGACTAGGAGGGGCAGTTCTTCTCTTTTATGGTCTTTCTATAGCATTGTCTAGCACAAAGTGTGCTGCGGTAATTTCTACCTCACAGACATTATCGTCACAACAGCCTTGGTTAGGCTGACAGATAGTGACTTTCTCAACACTATTCGGTGAGGTTCATGGTTGAACAGGGATTTGACCTCAGCTTCCAATACTGAAACCTACACCTTTATAATACCCCCTGAGACAAGCAACTGCTTTCCCAGACTGATAACATTGATAGTTTCACCCCAGACCTGTTTATTTTTTTGCTATAGCTTACTCAGCAATTGGTATGGGTTGTTAAATCCCTTAAGAAGTTCAAATGAGTTAATGCTGAATATTTGTTTTCTGTGCTGAGTGTAACAGGAAGCGAATAAAGCTTTCCTTCAACTTTTCCCAGCATTCACAGTCCAGTTGACTTCAACCGCGGTGTCATTATTACTCAGAGAATGAACAGAAAACAGAGGCGACTGTAATGTAGTCATGTATTCAATGGCTTCTACAACAGCAGTCTCTTCAGGCCATGTGCAGCTTCTGATGCTGTCCAAAAGATAGCAATTTGTCAACAATATAAGAACAGATTTGTGACATGATGGGCTTATTCAAAAGCATAACACAATTACAGACATGCGACAGCATGTCTGTAGCAAATAAAGTTATCATTGGCATAGGACTCTAGTCCCCAATTAATCTCAGTTATTTATCACAGGTGGTAGGGTTCTAACAGATAACAGTGAGGATGTGAATGCAGGGTAAGCTGTGTGTAATTTGTCGCATCTTCTCAGAAGGGTTATCCAGCCCAAAAGGGAGCATAACCTCTCCCCCTTTCATCTGCATATATCAGGAATCCTCTTTGGCATAGTTTATAGTTAGCAGCAGCATCCATTCAGACAACTGTTTACTTACCACCATGTGGGAGGATTTTCTCTCTAGTGCTGCCACCACTTATATGGGGTTTCTTATTTTTAGCAAATGGACCTAAGGAACTCTCTGCCACTATATCTCAGAGCTTCACAAGCTGATTCTCCCCCTTGCTGCCACAATTATCTTAGAATACTTAAAAACCTAGTAGCTTGCTAGCTTGGTATTAGAGATTTAGATATGACAGGGCACTACCACTAGAGACAAGGGGATATTTTTTACATAAGTGTATACAACTATTTACTTTGAGGTTCTCAAAACAATGTGTTTTGATACTTCTTAAGGACTCAAGACCTACTCTTGCTAATACACATTTCTTAATGTCTTCTTCTACTACTACTACTACTATCTGATGGAACGCCTCTCCCGACATGAACCTACCCGTACACTGCGCTCAACATCTAAAGTCCTCCTCCAAGTGCGTACTCCAAGAGAAGCTCGGAGGATGGCAACAAGGAAAAGGGCCTTGGTGGCTCCCAAATTATGGAAAGATCTCCCTGATGAGGCTCGCCTGGTGCCAACATTGTTATCTTTTCAGTTCCAGGTCAAGACTTTTCTCTTCTCCCAGGCATTTAACAGCATTTAACAACATATGCTTTGTTTGTTTGTTTTTTAATGGACCCCAGAACTGTTGTTGTTTAAATGGATACTGTTGTTTTATACTGTCGTTTTTATATTTTTGATGGTTTAACATTTTGTATAATTTTTAATGTTCACTGTTTTTAACTTTTGTAAACCGCCCAGAGAGCTTCAGCTATGGGGCGGTATATAAATCTATATAAATAAAAATGAAAAAGACCGTTCGTTACTGTCGTTATATCTCCGAAAGTTCTTCACCGATTGCTTTGAAATTTTGACACAGCGTTGCGTTCGAATACGCGAGCATAGTTATGTAACTATGTTCTCTATGAGGTCAAAGGTTTGTCTTAAAATCGAAGAAATAGGCCTCCTCAAAACCAGTCCTGCTGATCATTGTGACATCACCAACCAGTAGGCCAATCCGCTGCCTCTGCCTCCTCTCCTATTTGCATGCAATTGGCTGAGTGAATATAGATGTTACACCTGTGACAGTTACACGTTCTGAAGAAAGGTAACTGCCAGGAGTTTCCAGTAACCTCCTCACCGTAAAAACATGCTTTTATATCTCCGAAAGTTCTTCACCGATTGCTTTGAAATTTTGACACAGCGTTGCGTTCGAATACGCGAGCGTTGTTATGTAACTATGTTCTCTATGGGGTCAAAGGTTTGTCTTAAAATCGAAGAAATAGGCCTCCTCAAAACCAGTCCTGCTGATCATTGTGACATCGCCAACCGTAGGCCAATCCGCTGCCTCTGACTCCTCTCCTATTTGCATGTTTTCTCACAATTGGCTAAGTGAATATAGATGTCACACCTGTGACAGTTACACGTTCTGAAGAAAGGTAACTGCCAGGAGTTTCCGCTAACCCTCTCTCTGTAAAAACATCCTTTTTAAAAAACCAAACAATCTGCTTTACTTCATCCAAATAATGCCTCGCAGAAGATCACACTTAGGTCGTCGTACTCGCGGAGCGGAAGCACTGTGACGAGAAATTGCAAATCAGACTGAGGAAGAACGGGCATCAGCAAATGAGAAAAAAAGAAAAAGAATGCCTCAAATACATGCCAAGGAACCAGCCAAGCAACGTTCAGCCAGACTTGGGGATGCATGGTTGCGAGCACGGCAATCGCGTTCTACAGCTTCAGATCTGCTTTGTTCTCAACAGAATGAACGCGACAGGCTGAGAGCGGCTGAAAGACGTCAACGAGAAACAGCACATCAGCGTCAAACACGACTCCGTGGTAAACAATCACACGATTACAATCGCCTTGCATTCCGGTACAACCCAGCTGATGATTATAGTTTGAGGTGGCATGTTCTCATCGGCACTATGACTGAAGTGTGTCCTTATTGCAAGGCTCTTAAATTTAATGGAGAAACAAAAGGAAAGTGTTGCGCTGCTGGAAAAATTAAACTGCCTCAACTTGGAGAACCACCAGAGCCATTACAAACTTTGCTTGCCAGATATACCGCAGAATCAAAGCATTTCCTATCTAACATCAGGAAATACAACTCATGCTTCCAAATGATGTCATTCGGCGCAGAAATCATCACAGCTCCATTTATGCCAACTTTCAAAATCAAAGGACAAATTTATCATAAAGCCGGCTCCTTCCTTCCGTTTCAAGATAGTCAACATAAATTCCTACAAATGTATTTCATTGGTGATGGCAATGATGAATTGAATACACGCTGCGGAATTTATACTGGCATAAAAAGGTCCGTCGTTTCAAAACTGCAACAGCTACTTCACGAAAAAAACAATTTAGTACATTTGTTCAAAACAGCAATTGACATGATGCCATCTGATACACACAAGATTGTTATTCATGCTGACAAAACGCCTGCTGGAGAACATGTGCGAAGATTCAATGCTCCAACTATAGATGAAGTGGCAATTGTTATAGTTGGAGATCAATCTTGACAGGACCTTTCAAAGGTGAAGATGTCCTCATTCCTCGCATTCCTATGATTCCAACAGATATGCCATTTCAATTTAAGAGATTGCAATTCCCAATTCGATTGGCATTTGCAATCACCATCAACAAAGCTCAGGGCCAATCTTTAGAATTGTGTGGTTTAGATCTAGACACAGATTGCTTCTCACATGGACAATTATATGTTGCGTGTTCTAGAGTCGGCAAACCAGACAATCTCTATATCTACACAGACAATGGAACAACTAAAAATATTGTATATCCACAAGCATTGTGAAATTAAACATATTAGAAACATCCGCTTTGTCTTTTCTTTCTTTTCAATTTAACCAGACTGAGCCACAGCAACGCGTGGCATGGTACAGCTAGTTTAATAAATGAATAAATACTACTACTACTAGCCTCAGGTCAAATACACCCATAACCAGGTCCACCTCTTGGATATAGTCTTTTTTGATACCAAAGTTCATCCAGTTGTAATACTGGTTTCTTGGATAGTTTATTTGGTTATTAATGCTTGTTTGTGCAACCTTTCTTTTAATAAGATCTTAGGACAGGTTCCTGTCATAAGACAGCCCCTTTGCTCCCTATCTTCACCAGTCATATATGATTATCACACAGAGCCAAGGAATAGCTTAATATTCAGGCCTTAGCTATTCACTTTCCCCTCAACTCTTCCCTAGCCCTTCTCTCACACACCATACATCATCTGACTCCCTCAGTGACCAGACCACCCACTTACTAACTACCTTCCAACTATCACTAGTCATTTTCCAACCACTCTTTTTCACCTAGCTAGAACCCCCAAGTCAATCAAACTTGAAATTATCCAGACCATATCTAAAACTATTACAAGCAGTTGTTTCTCTTTCTCGCCTTTTAGAATGTCACCAAGCAGGCCTTCAATACAGTAATAACACCCACCTTTGAATTATTCTCAGTCTTCCAAGATCAACCAAATACACTGTATGTTTGCTTTCTTATTAAGGTTTACATAGTTATCTGAACAAGAAATGAAGGGCTACTTGGGCCCCACATATATGGAGATATGTTTATAGTTTTATATTTTCCACTGGCCAGGAAAAATATATATTCTGCTGATAGATAAGAAGACACTAGTCTCATCAAAGCTTCATCTATTGGATGATATAGAAATGTAATTATTTAATTAATTAACCTCTTAGAGATTTTTTTGTTAAAAAAATATAAGCAGCATAGAGATCTATTAAATACATCATTACCTTTTCAAGGCAGTAATCACCAACATCATGAAAAGCTTCATCAAGTAGGAGGACTGTGACCCTTCTTGTTGCATTAAGATCATGAACAGGCTGTTCATGTTTTTATTTAGGGGTGTGCACAGACCCCCCGCTCCGCTTCACTTGCAGATCCACCATTTTCCGGATCGGGCCGCTCCGCCCCGCCCCCGCTCCGCCCACTTCCGCTCCGCTCCGCCCGGAGCTCCGGATCCGGATCCGGAGCTCCGTTTCCCCCCCCCCCATAGGCTTGCATTGAAAGCTAAAAAATTATACAACTTTTTTTCTGTTCAAGTTAGAAACCTCATGTTTGGCACCATGACACCTCATGGGGATATACACACGCATGCCAAGTTTCAAAGCAATCCCATCATCCCCTGATTTTTGGCGAATTTTTGAAAATCGGGCACCCCACACACACCATCCCTGCGAGGTGGGCAGGGGAGGAGGGAGGGAAGGCAGGCAGGCATGCAGCTGGCATTTCTGGGGGCATAAGGAAGTGAGCCAAGGATAAGCCAGTAATGCATATAAAATGGAATAAATCAATCAATAAACAAAGGAGGGGTGGAATTAAAAGCAGCAGTGTTGCTCAATAAACAACAAGAAGAACTTTTTTTAAAAGGCTATATCTGTCTTTTACCAGCAATAGGGGGACGTGCCCGGGGGAGGAGGAAGTAGCTGCCAGTTCAAGACACTGACAGCCACAGCTCTGAGAAGAAGTAAAACGCTCACTTCGACTCAGAACAGGCATTGCTCCACCACTGAAAAGTGACCATTCACTTCAACTCATGATAGGCATTGCTCCACCGTTTTACTCTCTTTGGAAGGCTCTAATGGCCTTCCAGTGCAGGAGAGAGTGGGGGCACGTCCACGATGAGATGCCCTAGGGGAGCTCATCCCCTTGCACCACATCGATTCAGTTGTTCCCCAAGGTTAGGGTGGGGAGCAGTGCTGTGTTTCTATCTCTTATTCTTGGCTTAGTATATGATTTCAGGTTGTGTTTGTGCATTTGGTGGGGCTACTGTGTTAAAAAACACGGGGAAAAGCCCGTTCAGATGAAGAAAGAGAAGTTTCCCAGAATCCCAAGTTACCTGTTTTGCCTATGCCCTCCTCCAACTTTGGGATCATCATGACCGGGAGCTGACTCTGCCCCTCAGCCCTTTGAAAAAGGTATTTTTCCCGCCGATTTTTAAAAAACTTCTAGCCCGCGACCCGTACGATGCAGAAAGTTGAGAGTGGTCTCAAAATGACCCCCATCCACGACTCTCTGTGCACAAGAATTTTCAGAACGATAGCTTAACCCCCCCCCCAGTTATCCCCGATTCTTTCCCTCAATGCAATCCTATGGGCGAAAAGCCGAAAACGCCGTTTGAGCCGCGCGGTTGACCCGATTTTCACAAAAATATAGCCCGCGACCCAGACAACGCAGAGAGGTGAGAGTGGTCTCAAAATGACCCCCATCCACGACTCTCTGTGCACAAGAATTTCCAGAACGATAGCTTAAACCCCCCCCCAGTTATCCCCGATTCTTTCCCTCAATGCAATCCTATGGGCGAAAAGCCGAAAACGCAGTTTGAGCCGCGCGGTTGACCCGATTTTCAAAAAAATATAGCCCGCGACCCAGACAACGCAGAGAGGTGAGGGTGGTCTCAAAATGACCCCCATCCACGACTCTCTGTGCACAAGAATTTCCAGAACGATAGCTTCAAAAACAACGTAGTTATGCGCGATTATTTGCCGCAATGCAATCCTATGGCGAAATGTTTTCAAGATGGCGACTGGAGCGCTCCGCCTGAACTCGGAGCTCCGAAAAATGGGCGCTTCTCTTCGCCTTGCTTCTAGGGGGTCCGCGGTCCGCTCCTACTCCGCCTCTGGGTAAGGCGGAGCAGGCCAATCCGCTACTGCTTCTACGCTCCTAATCGGAGCGGAGCACATCCCTATTTTTATTGTTTAAATTTAGACAACAATAATGTGCTCAATGTGAGATTACCATCATTGATGACCATTTACAAATTTAGAATGAGATGGCCAAACCTTTTTATAAGAGACCAGAACACATTACTACAGTGCCATAGAGTCTATCACAGGTTTTTCTTGTCTTCCAGGCACAATTCAAGGTGCTATTTTTCATGGTTAAAGACGCTATTCACCTGCATCTACCATATCTCCACCTCTGTGTCCAACCACAATGTCCAACCTAGACGTTTACTATCTTTGCACCAAGTCTGGGGCTCAGTAGTGTTGTGGTAAATTAGGGTGACCATATGACTGGATTTGCCCAGATTTGTCCGGGGTTTTGATGGCAAATCCGGGAGGGGGAGGGGAAATCCGGATTTCTTTTTGCAAAGAGCAGCTCTAATGGGAATTAACAAAAATGCTTACAACCCTGTCATTTTTTAAGATAAAGACATGAAACTTGGCACAATGGTAGCTCTTAGGAAGGGCTTTAGTCATACCAAATTTGAAACAAATCTGTTCATCCATTGATTTTTTAGGAATTTTTTAAAAATTGAGGTTTTAAAATTATTATTTTTAAAATCGTCATTTTTAAAGATAAAGAGATGAAACTTTGTACCATGATAGAATTTAGGTAGCGCTTTAGCCACACCAAATTTGAAACAAATCTGTTCATCCATTGATTTTTTAGGATTTTTTTTTAAAAATGAGGTTTTAAAATTATTATTTTAAAACTGTCATTTTTAAAGATAAAGAGCTGAAAGTTGGCACCATGATAGCTTTTAGGTAGAGCTTTAGCCGTACCAAATTTGAAACAGATCTGGGGGCAGTAGCAAACCCTGTTAACAACAACAGCAGCTTGCAATGTGTGAAGGTACAGTCAGAAAAGATATTTGAGGGGGGAGAGAACACACAGAGAATAGCAAAAGCTTCAAAGTACAGCAAAACCTACAAAAGTAGGCATGAGTGAAGTTAATTTCAGATACATCGAATCTCTCACTTGTTCTTTAGTTCAGTAATTTTAACATAAAGATGTTATGTAGAACAGATTTGTCTTAAATGTGTGCTGTAAAATCAGACATGTGACCAAGGCTATGTTCGGGTTGGCACGCCCCCTTGGTACTGGACACGCCCCCTTGGGGGCGACCATGTTGTCCTCCTTTTTGGTTTCCAAAATATGGTCACCCTAGGTAAATTTTGAAGTGCAGCCATCCATCAAGACAGACCTCATAGCCAGGCCTCTACAGAGAGACCAAAATTACAGGTAGCCATATCAACAAAGCAGTTGTAGGAGTTATCATTTGCTAGGAGCATTTTTTTTTATAGCTAAAGGTATCCAATTCCCTTTCAATTCTGTATGTATTTATTTAATTTATAGCTTACCTTTCTGCTGAAAAAAAAATAACACTCGAATCCAAGCCACCCTACAAAATGTTACATTACAACAAGGAACAATATATTGTTGCTTTGGAAATTATCCCTCCCAGTCTCTGTGAGGATTGCCACTCAGCTCAGAGGGAACAGGGAACTCTTAGGCGGGTGGCAGATGACATCAGAGTCTCTGCTAATAAAAATAAAATAAAATGCCAGCACTGCAATCCTGTGAGCCTTGGCTCCACTACACCACTGCTGGACTTCAGAGACATTAACAAATGTCTCTGAAGTGACTGATCCACACCCATGACCCACTCTTGATCAGTTCTCAGTGACTGATCCACACCCATGACCCACTCTTTCTGGAGATCACCTTGTAGATCTTATGGAAGCACTGTATACTTTTTTTAAAAGGCTATTCTGATAAAACTATGATGGGTCACTCAAGAGGACTTCCTGAAATAACAACATTTAATTATGGCCAGATCCACACCAAGCAGACTACACCTTGAAGGCAGTTTGAATACTTTTTGTGGAATTTGTCCAGGGCCCTAACAGCTGTCACTATTGTTTTAAACCATTTTAAAGGAGTAGTGAACATCCTGCCCGAATCTGCTCTAATTGCACAGATTGTTGTCCTACAAGTATGTGTCTTATCCAGAGATAAACTCATTTCCAGACATCAGGTACCAAGTTCTTTTGCAAATCAGATAACTCTGCTCAACCTTATAATGAGTATGCAACAATAATTTTCCATCCTAAGCACTATCCACAAGATGTCATATATTAGAGTCTGAGGTCAATTGTAGGAACATAGTGATTTACCTTGAAAAGAGTGGAAGAAATGATGCTGCCCATCACTAGTATAGAAATATAATGGGTGTGACTAATACAGTGGAAATGCCAGTTTTTCATGCTGTGTCTGTCGCGGCTTTTTGAATTGATTTATGAGGTTGCATGAGCAAAGAGGCCAACATTACTGACTCTTTCCTGATTAAAGGTGTTATTACCAGCATCAGTTTTCTAGCTGTAAAGTGTTATATAGTTATAGGGTTGAGTTGAGTATGGAAATAGAAACAGAATAAGAAAGTGGAACTAAGTTTTGACAAAACTAGCTTACATGAAGAGAAAAAGAGAGAAAATGGTTATTGATGGGGAAGGCAGAAAAATGGGGGGAGGGTTTTTTTTCTCCTTCTCCTCCTGCCTTTAATATAAAAACTGGAAGCCTTTAATTACTCTCCTCATTTAAATAATTGTACAGAGCCACAATCTTTCAAAATTTGAGGTGTGCTCATGAAAATTAAGAATGCTTCTATTTCCTCAATTTTGTTTCTAGTCAGTGTTCTTATAACATGATGAAGATGATGATGATGATTTAATGTTTCCCTTCTGTTGACAATTTGAATGCCGAGAAAATGGAACAGAAAAAGTCAGAAAAGGGCAATCAGAATTATCAGGGACCTGGAGCAATTCCCCCATGAGGAAAGGTTGCAATATTTGGGGCTATTAGTTTAAGGGGGAAAATGGGATGTGAAAGAAATGTATACAATAATACACAGTGTGGAGAAAATGGAGAAAGAGAATTTCCCTCATCTCTCATTATACTACAACTTGAGGACATAATATGAAACAAGATGGTGGGACAGGCAAAATGAAGGACTTCTTCAGACAGAGCACAGATCAACTATGGGATTTGGTTCCACAAGATGTTGGGATGGCCACCAACCTGGAAAGCTGTAAAAGCGGATTAGACAGATTCATGGACAAATGTATGGTGTGGAAGGAAAGCGTGAGAAAGTCAGTTTGATTACACCAGAACCTGCCTCGGCACCAGGCAACCTGAAGTTACGGGCTTTTGGGAAGTGGCTTCCTATTCTTCTTGAGCTGACAATTTTCTTGCTTATTTTGCATAGTTTTGCCTAGGGCGACGTTTCCAAGAGGTTAGACTGGCTTCAGGTAGAAAAGACATTTGTTGCTTAATAAAAGCTTTGTGGATTACTTAGCAAGCCTCGTCATTTGCCTCCCATCGAAAGCAGGAGTTTTCTGAGAAACGTGATAGCTTGTCAGCTGAAGAAAAATAGGAAGCCACTTCCCAAACACCCATAACTTCAGGGAGCCAGGCGCGGAGGCAGGTTCTGGCATAATCAAACTGACTTTCTCATGCTTTCCTTCCGCGCCATGCGTTTGAGCTTCTGGCGGACCCTAGCATCAGCTAGCTTGTTGGGACGCTCACCTCCGGAAGAAACCTCACTTCCCACTGAGTGTGTAGGATTTGTCCTTGAGGAGATAAGCTCTGGAGAGGGTTGACTCCCAGCTGGGGAATTGCCCGTGACAGCTTCCTCCCCCACTCTCCAGCCTGCAATCAAGCAGTTTGCAGTTAGCAGAGGTGCTGCACGTGGGCTTGGCCGGGAAACTAGAGGGGAGCCTGTATTGGTCGGTTTGAATCTGAACTGCTGCTTTGCCCTTCAGGTAATTAAGTCTCCAGCCTGCAATCAAGCAGTTTGCAGAGATGCTGCACGTGGGCTTGGCCAGGAAACTAGAGGGGAGCCTGGATTGGTCGGTTTGAATCTGAACTGCTGCTTTGCCCTTCAGTTAATTAAGTCTCCAGCCTGCTGGAAGCGCGAGCACAAGGGCTCTCGGCCTGAAGCTCTCTGCTGTGGGCGCGAAGTCGTCAAGCGGAACTGTTACCTCGGAGGAAGAACCACAGCCGCGGACCGGCCTTCGCTACTTCTGCTTCAGGACATGATCTCCTACAGTGTTGGGTTATTATTTGGCGATGTGACTGCTTTTACATACCCTATCTGTCTGCTTTTCTCTATGCCTGCCTTCTTGCTTGCATGCCTGCTACTGGTCTTGGCCGCCCTAGTTCTGGTTAATCCTGTCCTGCGCTTGTTCTACTTCTCTGCCCACTTGCTATCTCTCTCCTCATTTCTTCTCTTAATTCCTTTCTCCTCATATCTGTCCTTATGACTCGCTCCAATTTCATCTCTCCCAACTTAGTTCCTATTCGGTGTCTCCCCTCTTCTCAGCTGCCTTTTTCGTGTTCCTTATGGAACTGTCGCTCTGTTGCTTCTAAGGCCCCTGTTATTCAGGACTTGTTTATTTCGAGGTCACTTCACCTCATTGCTCTTACTGAAACCTGGCTTCCTGCCCATGATACAGCCATCTCGGCTGCCCTCTCTCTTGGAGGACTCTTGTTCATTTCCTACTGCTTTTAAACATGCTACAGTCTCTCCTATTCTCAAGAAACCTACTCTTGATAGGCTATCTCTGTCTAACTACAGACCTGTCTCTTTATTGCCTTTTGTTTCAAAGATCCTGGAGCGTGTGGTCTACTCTCGTTGTCTTGACTTTCTTTCTAGTAACTCTGCTCTGGATCCTTTTCAATCTGGATTCCGTCCTTTGCATTCCACTGAAACAGCCCTTACTAAGATCACCAATGATCTCCTTACTGCCAAGTCTAAAGGCCTTTATTCCGTTCTTATTCTCCTTGATCTAACTGCAGCCTTTGACACGGTTGATCATGATCTTCTCTTAGATTCCCTTCATGACCTTGGACTTTGTGGCTCTGTCTATAACTGGTTTGCCTCCTATCTTGCGGGTCGCTCTTTCAGCGTGTTGGCTAATGGCAGCTCGTCTTCTTCCTTTCCCCTTTCAGTAGGGGTTCAGCAAGGCTCTGTGCTTGGCCCGTTGTTGTTTTCTTTATACATGTTGCCCTTGGGTAAGCTTATTCAATCTCATGGCCTCCAATATCATCTGTATGCCGATGATACACAATTATATCTCTCATCTCCTGATGTTCACGATCGCATCTCGGCATGTCTTTCAGATATCTCAGCTTGGCTGCTTCATCGTCGTTTGAAACTTAATATGGCAAAGACTGAACTGCTTGTTTTTCCTCCTAAACCTTCTCCTCATCTCTCATTCTCTCTTACTGTCAATGATGTTACGCTTACTCCGGTCAAGGAAGCTCGTAGTCTTGGCTTTATATTTGATTCCTCGCTCTCCTTTATTCCTCATATTGAGGCAGTAGCTAAATCCTGTCGTTTTTTCCTGTATAATATTGCCAGGATTCGATCATTTTTGTCTGTCTCTTCTGCCAAGATGCTTGTTCATGCACTGGTTATTTCTCGGCTGGACTACTGCAACCTTCTTCTCTCTGGCCTTCCTTCTTCTCACATCAGTCTGTTGGTTTCTGTCCACCACTCTGCCGCTAAGATCATCTTCTTGGCTCGCCGCTCTGACCATGTTACTCCACTTCTGAAATCTCTTCATTGGCTTCCAATTCACTTCAGAATCCAATATAAACTTCTCCTGTTGACCTTCAAAGCTTTTCATGGTCTAGCTCCTTCCTATCTCTCCTCTCTCATCTCACACTATTGCCCCGCTCGTGCTCTTCGCTCCTCTGATGCCATGTTTCTCGCCTGCCCATGGGTCTCTACTTCCCTTGCTCGGCTTCATCCATTTTCTTCTGCTGCCCCTTACGCCTGGAACGCTCTTCCAGAACATCTGAGATCCACAAGTTCAATCGCAGCTTTTAAAGCTCAGCTAAAAACTTTTCTTTTTCCTAAAGCTTTTAAAACCTGATGCTGTTTGGAACTTATACTGTTAGTTTTACCCTACCCTGTGCTTGTTTACCCTACCCAGTGCCTGTTTGCATTCTCTTCTCCTCCTTATCGCTTTACTATGATTTTAATAGAATGTAAGCCTATGCGGCAGGGTCTTGCTATTTACTGTTTTACTATGTACAGCACCATGTACATTGATGGTGCTATATAAATAAATTATTATTAATAATAATAATAATAATGGTACAGGCTGGCTGTTGTCTTGCACTGCGTCTTCTAGTTCTGAATCTGATTCTGATTAATTACCTGAAACATCTTCTCCCAAGACAGGGGCAGTAGTGTTAGACATGACACTGGCTTCTGTAGAACCAGAAACTTGGGCCTCATCTATACCAAGCAGGATATTTCACTATGGAAGTGGTGTATAAAAGGCAGGAGCCACACCAAGCAGGATATAGTGGTATGAAAGCAGTATATGGTATGTGTCAGTGGGCCCCAACAGTTGTCAGTGCACTTCAATACCACTATAAAGCAGTAATGTGGCTCCTGACTTTTATATACTGCTTTCATACCACTTTCAAAGTGGAATATCCTGCTTGGTGTAGATGAGGCCTCTGTCTTTCAGTCCAAGCATGGAACTAGGCATTTAAGCCAGAAGTTTTGTGGAACAAGTGTGTTTTAGAGTGGTATAATTGGTTCTGGGTGCAGTTGCACTCCCCTGAATGACCAAGCTCACACTTAGGAGGGGTTTTTTGGGACACTTCCCTGTAGTGTGGAAGCACAGATGATGTATTAGTGATATCCAGATTAGACCGCTTCTATTATTGAAGATGACCTGGAAACTTCAGCTGGTAAAGAATGCAGGTTCTCATTGGGGCTAGGCAGTCAGAATATACACTGATTCTGTACCAGAGCATGTCTGGGCCTAGTTCTGGTTCTTCCATTTAAAACCATAATGCAGATGCTCAAAAAGTACAGCTCATAGGTTGCATGTGGACTGCCAAGCCATTTCTGGCAACTTGTCAGACCCCCTGCATCTGTCATCTTTAAAGTGTAAAGGTTTGGGGCCAGGTTGTTTGAAGCTGTGCCTATATGAACCTGCCTGTGCCTTTAGATCAGCATTGAAAGCCCCCTGCTTGTTGGCCCACCTTTAAGACCAGTAAGATTTGTAGGCACTAGGGGCAAGGCTTTCTTAGTAGTGACCCCTACTCTATGGCCTTAGCTAGACCTAAGGTTTATCCCGGGATCATCCCGGGGTCATCCCTGCCTACTCCCGGTATATCCTGTGTGTCATTTACATGAACAGGAATGACCCCAGGACGATGCCAGGTTAAACCTTAGGTCTAGCTAAGGCCTTAGAAACTCCCTACCAAGGGATGTGTTATTGGGCCCTTCAAAAAAGGCTTTGATCCACTGCCCTCCTCCACACACGTACAATTCCCAATGGCTTTTAATCAGTGTGCTTTTATGGAAATATGGTTGTTTTATTGCTGGTATTTGGGAAACTGTTTGTACTGGCTGAACTATATTTTAAAGCACTTGCATTATTATTCTTTTAAGTCCTAATACAGTGTGGGAATATTACATTTTATGTCTATATTGCTGTTCACAACCTTGGTTGGACTCTGTCCAGAAAGGTGGCTTATAAAGTTTGCAAATAAATAAATAAATAAATAAATAACACTTTCCTTTGTTCCCCAGGGTGGGTTGGTTTAGTTATTTTACTTTATTTATTTATTTATTTATTTATTTATTTCAATGCATTTCTTAGAGGCTTTTAGGTGAGTGAAATCTTCCCTATATTTAGGCTTTTCTCAGGCATGTCTCCGTCTTGAAAGTTGAGCCACATTCTAAACATCACAAATATAGTCGTCTAAAACAAAGATCGCAGCAACGAATCTTTAAACAGTCTGTCTACTGCTCCCTAGCCCAATGCCCATGGTTCTTTCATTCCTCCACCGCAGTATGCAAAAGGAGCCCTTATAAAGGGGTGCTTCTTCCTCGCTCCTAGGCGTACTTAATTCTTCCATCAAAGGCTTACACAGTGGCTGGGGCAGCCTTGTTTGATTCCCCCGGGCCCAACTGTGCAGCCCGCCTGACAGAGCGAAAGTATCTGGAAAGGCACTAAAACTCTTTGCATATGGAACAGGAATCATCAGGAGCCATTTATACAGATATAGACCCGTTACATCAATAGGACTATGCCAGTTTAAATGGTTGGTGAATCACTCTTTATATTTCCTGTTTCCCCTTCAGCATGTATTATTTACACGTGATGGATTTCAGACTAACTGCCTGAGAATTGAATGAACAGAAATACATTTTAAGGTTAGATTCAGTGAACTACCGATCCACACTTTTTTGTGTATTTAAGAAGCACACACACTAGCAACCCATATGAAACCCTAAGGTTGCATCCTACATATGCCTGCTTGGAAGTATGCCCCATTGAACAGGGTGTGAATTACTGCATGAGTAAACATGCATAGGATGCAGGCTGTATGCAATACTATCCATTTTGGCAGTCTTCCTTCTTTTATAGGAGACAATTATCATCCACATTGTGTCTAGTATCCTCTAGAGGGCATAGTTTTGCCCTATAACTGGATCATGGGGGGAGCCATGATGGTAAGGGCAGGGTGTGGACAGATTGTTCAATCTTTTGCAGTTTGTTATGCTTTTGGCTTTCCACCACCTGCTGAATGTGAAATATGCAGGGTGCCTCTTGGCATGCCTCTGGGGGCATGGCTAGATGGGGCGATATCCCAGGGATCGCCCCAAGATCATCCCTGTGTGACTACATGACGCACAAGGGATCCCGGGAGCAGGGAGGGATGATCCCTCCCTTTCCCCAGGATATCACCCTACTCTTCTATCCTAACTTTTTGTGCGTTCCTGGGATGATCCTGAGACTGCGGGATGTGTGGCCAGGCATCCCGTTTTCATCCTGCCTCCTCGTGAGTAACCGTGAGGACCCGGGACCTGGGCATGGAGCTGCTCAGGTGCTGTGTGCCCATTGGGGGTGGGGTGGGGAGCAGGAGGGTTTTTTTATTTTAAAAAAGCCCTTAAATTTAGCACTCCTGCGCTCCTTTCCGATTAAAAAACAAACAAAATAGCAGGCGTGATGCCCTCTTCCTCCTGGGATGTCGCACACTACATGTAGACAGAGGGGGGATCTCACGATCATTATATCGCAAGATCCTCCCCCTCCCTCCCTTTACAGTATCAGTAATTGCAGTATCTGTAATTTGAGATAGGGCATCCAGGTTAGAAGGTGCTGTTGCCAGAAAGGTTTGGAATCTGGAACAGTCCCATTGCTGCACAAGGAAGAACCAAAATGAAGAAAGGCATTCCAGGTCTCAGGTCGTAGCTTACTGGGGTGAAATGCCGGGGTGATCCCCGGGATTGTCCCTGTGCGTCCACATGACGCGCAGGGGATCCCGGGATCAGGGAGGGATGATCCCTCCCTTGCCCCGGGATAGAGCCCTCCCCTTTGGCCCCGGTTTTTCTGCAGTCCCAGGCTGAACTCGAGACCGTGGATCATGTGGCCGGGCACTGTGGGTTGACCCAGCTCCACGTGATTCCTCAGGAGCGTTGTGCCCATTGGGGGTAGGGTGGGGGGAGCGGGGAACGTAATTTAAATTTTAAAAAATACTTACATTTTGCGCATGAGGGTTCGTGCGCTGCTGCCCTTTTAAGTTAAAAAAATGGCAGGCGTGATGCCTCTCCTTCTGAGGTCATCGCGCGTCACATGTAAACAGAGGATGGATCTTATGATATACACATTGCGAGATCTTCCCTCCTCCATCACGTGCTAACAGGTAGTTCTAGCTAAGGCCTCCAATTTGGACTAAGTGCAAATCCCCATGTCTTCTTGGATCCCTTTTACCTCTCCCATCCCACCATTCTTTCTTGCCTTCTGTTTCTGCCCAGGCTATCGTGTGCAAAATTTGAGTTATGCACACAAGAGCACACCCTCCAAATTACAAAGATAAAGGGCCTGCTGGATAAATGAGTTATACTAATTGGTATGACCAATTTGCAGATTTGTTATTTACATCAGCGCTGCTGCAGCCTCCAGACATCCTGCCGTGGTGTTCTCTTTTGATTATCATCCAGGGCCCATCCTGTGCGTGACAACCTTAGTTCCCAGCCCCTCCAAAGATCTCTGGCTCTCTCAATTACATGATAACCCCTGTGCTTTCAAGACATCCTCTTCTTAGTAAACATAGAAGGGAACACTCTGCAGCTGTCTTTAAATTATGTGCTTCTCAAGTGAGAAATGATGGTACTAGAGAAAACATTATTTTCCTCCTCCTTGGCTTCCATCATAAGTTTTAAAAACATTCTTAGTCAGGTATAATTTACAGTAGGAGGCAAGATGAAAAGCGGTGCACAGTCTGCTTGACAATCTGCAGAAAAACCCTCACCTTTCACTTCTAGCGCATAAGATAAAGTATATTGCATGTAAATAGGTAGCTTCAGGAATCCTGTTTTGCTATCCATATAGGAGTGAAATGCTCCATGGGGTGTTAGGATTGTGTGCGTTCTCTTCACCATTCTAGCACTCTGTGTTAGAGGCAGGAACTGGGGCCCTCCAGAGGCATTGGACTACAAATTCCTGAAGTCCCAGACAGCATGGCCCCATGGTCAGGGATTAAGGGAATTGTAGCGCAAACCATCTGGGGGGCACCAGATTGCTTGTTCCTGTTCTATGTTCTCTTCGCCATGCCTGTGCTTTCTTATAAGTGAATTTACATTTCTGAATCCAGGACATTTTCTGCTGGGTGGATTGTTAGCCATGCAGTGGGGCTTATAAACCACCTTGAACACGCCGACAACAAACCAATCCCCCTTAGTATTCCTGGACTACTTTATAGAAAATGTGCTATTGCTTACTCAAATTAAAGCCCTTGTTGTGCAAGGTTCTTGCTGCTCTTGGAATCTCAGCACAATAATAAAATATAGGGGTGTGCACGGACCCCCCCGATCCGCCCCGCGGGCCGATCTGAAAATTTCAGATCGGCCCACTCCGCCCCGCGCCGCTCCGCCCATAGTCCACTCCTCTTCGCCACGGAGCTCCGGCTCCAAATCGGAGCTCCGCAGTGGAGGGGAGTGGCGCTAGGTAAGGCCCCCCTCCCTCCTCTCCCTTACCTGCAGAGACCAAGGGGGAGGTGGGCCTTACCTGCGTCCGTCTGCGGTCCCTTGGCTTCTTCAATTGAGCCCGTGGCTCAACCAGGAAGTCTGGGCCGCAAGTGGGCCGCAAGCTCTGGATCGAGGCGAAGGATCCGCCTTCACCTCGATCCTCTTCGCAACGCTCCGCCGGCCCCCCAATCTTCTTTGCCTCTACCTTAAGGGTAGGCGAAGCCCCCCGCTCCGCTCCTGCTTCTCCGATTCGAGGAGAAGCGGAGCACATCCCTAATAAAATATGTTCCTTGCTACAGATTAACCATGGTTAATCTTTTATGTAACACAAGTGTTATTTTTGTTGTTGTTTTTATTACTAATTTCTAGTTCTGCTAGTGTTTATCTGCATGCTAATTTATGTTTAATAATAAAAAAGTTATTCAATTCCTCCAAAAATATTTAATTGCAGGGAAGGTGACCAGTAAGTGGGTTGCATAAAATTTCATTACTTTATTTTTCTTCTTAAAATAGAAGTGTTTGACACCTTTTTCTTTTCTTTTCTTTTTAATGTTTCATTGCAATGCTGAGGTCAAGCTCTAGTTTCCAGGCTAATTGCCATACAGAAGATTAATGTACAGTTCATATTATTATCTTCCACAAGATTTATATAATGAACATAACTTAATCTGGAAGCACAATAATCTACCTTATTAACCGTCTAGAAAACATTTGCAAAAAGAAAGGCATTTCACTGAAATACACAGAGGATTTCCTGCTATACTCTAGCCAATTGTCTGTGTTACAACACAGCAAAATTGTTTATCTGGAGACTAAAGAGCTAGTTCATTGGGGAGTTCTTGCAGGTAAACCTCACCCCAAAATAGGAGCGCTTCACCAGAGAAATGTACATGGTTGGTCAAAATGGCTTTATCCTATAATTTACAGCATACAGGCATTTCTCTTCCAATAATGGCACTTGCAAGAGCAGTTCCATGTCAAGAATAAGGACTTTGTGCTTGTTTCAGAGAGATGTTATACCGATAGTACAGTTTTAATATGCATTTTGCATTCTGCAGTGCCTCATACATAGTTTGATTGACAGGAAGACTGAAGGAAGTAAACTTCTGGAAGAGCTTGTCGTCTGTGTCAAGCAGGCCACATGGGCCGAAGAACCTCCAACTGTTTTCCCAGGACTGCCATGATTTCCCATTCAATATTTTTGGATAAATTATTGTCCTGAGGATTCTTTTTAAACTAAAACGTTGTGGTGTGCATATACCTGCATATTAACAATGCAGGCTTTTGCACAATGCATGGAAGAATGGGGATAGTAGAGTGACCGGACAGGGCACTTGGCAGAACCTGCCTTCAGAAGAGAATCCATGAAAGGTTGAGGTCTGCCAGCCTGTCTGTAGTGCCTGCTTGCACTTGAATTAGGGCGACCATATGAAAAAGAGGACAGGGCTCCTGCATAGAAAAGGGAATTTCAGCAGGTGTCATTTGTATATATGGGGAACCTGGTGGAATTCCCTCTTCATCACAGCAGTTAAAGCTGCAGGTGCCCTGCCCTCTTTTAAATCTGGTCACTGTAGTATAGCTCCTGCAGCCTTAACTGTTGTGAGAAAAGAAAATTTCACCAGGTTCCCCATATATATAAATGACACCTGCTGAAATTTCCTTTTCAATACAACTGTTAAAGATACAGGAGCCCTGTCCTCCTTTTCATATGGTCACCCTATTTGAATTCCTTTTCTGTTGTCTGGTCTCCCCCAGGCAGATGATAATAGTGAGCTTGATTAGCTAGCGGCAGAAGGAAATTGTGAGAGAAAACTGTCCTTGGAGCCTTCAATGTTTTCTTCATGTGGATTTTTCCTAGGGCTGAACAAAAATTGAACCCTCCACACACCATTGTGGCCCCATCTGCAGGCCACACAAGGCAAGGGTGTGTGTTTTTCAATGGAGAATAACATCTGGAGTTCTCCACGGTAGCCACCCTTTTGTGATCACCATTTCATTTCCTCCATGTCATTGGGAACAATGACATAGTTTCACTCTTATAGGAGCTTCTGGGGAGAAAATGGTGGTACCTATCCAGCAGGTGACATTTGTTCCAACCTCAGTCTTTGACTCAGACACCTGAAAAATGAAGGGAAGGTTCATCTCTTGTTTCATCTCCTACAAACAGTCCCACCTCCAAAATTCAAGCTGAAAGTTCTTTGAGAATTTTCAGGCCAGCACTAAATGGACTGCTACCTTCCATGCTGCCATCTTGTTCTACAACTGGTTCTTGAGAAAGTAGGCCCAGAAATGCTTCTGCTTCAGCTGGTCATTATAAGAACTATTATGCAACTTTTAAAAAGTGGCCCCTGCTTGTTTTCCTCTTTCCTCCTCATCCTTTTGTGGCATATTTCATTTGTAAGCCTGTGGTTAGGAACTGTCTTCTTTTTATTGCTTTTATGTATGCTACTCTTGATGTCTTTTCGGCTGAGAAGCAGGGCAAAAATGTTCATCGTCATCATCATCATCATCTCAAAACGTGTAAGATATGGATCTGTTAACTAAAAGTCCATTTGGGAGTTGGCATAGTATAGCGGCTAAGAGACTGAGATCTGATTTAACAAGAATCAAGCTTCCCTGATGACACACCTTCTTTTTTGGATTTCTTTTATTCTCAACTTTGTATTTGTATTGGCTTGTTTGTGGTTACACAGTGGAGCAGGAGAGTTACTCTATCCTTAACCCATGTCAGATATGTTGGACAATAACTCCCATCATGCAAGCCAAGGTGGTCAATGGTCATAGTTGATGGGAGTTGTAGTCCAACACAACTAGAGGGAAAGAAGGTGAGGGAGGATGTTCTAGCCCTAATTAGGTATTACCAAAAAAAGTTTCGGTCAAGTTTTATTCATGATTGCAAGCTACCTTGACTGTGTGCCAATCAATCAAACCATCCCAATAACACAGGTCGTTGCTAAACGATGGGTTAGCCCGGTGTGAGCCCCGGGATCGCTCCTGTGCATCCAAATGATGCACAGGGGATCCCGGGCTCAGACAGGGGTAACCCTCCATTGGCCTGGGATAACTGGCACCTCTTTTGGCCTGGTATTCTCCATGAGACCACGGGCATGTAGACTGGTCCGCCGCTTTTCCCGGCTACCACATTTACTCACAAGTAGCCAGGAAAAGCGGCAGATGGTGCGCAGCGCTCCACAGGAGCGCTGCGGCCATCAGGGCAGGGTGGGGAGATCGGGGGGAATCAGAGCCAGGGGGCATGGGGGGAATTGGAGCCAGGGGGGAAATGGACCCAAAGGGGGGATGGGGGCAGGGGGGAGATTGGACAGGGGCGGGGGGAAGCTCGGAGCCAGGGGTGAAGATCTGGGGGGGGATCGGAGATCGCGGGGGGGGAATTGGAGATCGCGGGGGGAATTGTGGCCAGGGTGGGGAAATCGGGGGCAGAGGGGAGCAGGGAACCCTGTTTTAAAAAACTAAAATGCCTACCTTTGCTGCTGGTGCGCTCCTGCGCACTCGGCCCTTTAAGAGTGAAACAATGGAGGACGCGACAGGGCTTTCCTTTACCCCGTCGCATCTGAAGTGTGGATAGGAGCGACAGCCCATGTACTTCTAGTGTGGGCTGGCCCCTGCTCACCACCGGATTTTAAGGTAGGTCTAGCAAGGCCCACAGTGTTTGGACTCCCATGGAAGCCTCCACATGTATAGGTGCATGTGCAAAAGCCTGCAGATGTCCATGCTAAGTGGCCCACAGAACTGAGGGGCTAAATGGTGCACGTGGTGTTGTGGGTGGAGCTACTCAGCACACCCCTTCTCCCTCTGCCCCATGCCCATGTGTATTAGTTTTAGTAATTTTTACAATGCCTGAATAGGTCTTATTTCGTTTTCTTATTACTGGAAATTCCAGGAAATTCATGTGCACTTACCTATATCAGAGGATCGCAGAGTTTGAGGGGGACTTACGTCCTCCAGACATCCAGTCCACTCCCATGTGCAATAAACCAGAAATCAAAAAGTAGATATTCCCTAACCGAAGTCTGTCCAGCCTCTGCTGGGAAATCTCCAGTGAGGGAGATCTCACCGCCCCAGTAGGTTATTGAATTTAGTGCTATATTTCCTCTCTCCAAATGTCCTATGCAATCCTTTCTTCTTTCTTTTCTTGTTGTTGCTGATTCTCAATACTGTCACCAGAAACCTGGGACAGCTAGTCTATGGAAACCAATATATCAGGGATAGGCATGGACTACAATTGCTATCACTGTCATGCTGGCTAGTGCTGATGGGTTTGTAGTCCAAAACATCTGGAGGGCACCAGCTTGTCTTTCCCTGCAATTGATGCTATTTTAAAAAGAAAAGAAAAGAGCCAAGACAATGCAAAGTACAATGAATATAACAAGCTCATATTCCTGTGAATAAGAAGCTCACATTTTACAAACTGGTACTTTGATTTATGACAACCTATCACAGTGTGATTAGAGCTTGAAAAAGGTGGAATTCTTGTAATTGTGGTTAATGATGTCATTGAAAGTGGCATCCCTGCAAAGGTCCTACTGGGGAAAAAATGAGCCTGTTTTAAAGAGAGAGAGTCTGTGCTCTAAAAATTAGATAAGTGAGCGATTTTCTTGCCTTGTCTCTTCTCAGAACGATGCAATCATCATTATGAAATCCCTATAGAGCTCCGGTTGGTTGCCAAGGGAGAAAAAGGTTTTCTGAAAGTTTGTCTTTTGAGGAAGTAATCTATGCTGCCAAGCTGGAGGTTCCATCTTTCTCCAGGAAGCAAACGCATTGGGATATAGCCCTTACGATTTAGTGATTGTGGTGAAATTCGAAACTGAAATACTTAGAAAGACATCTCCCTTTCTCTCATGCACACTTCAGAACTTCCTGAGCTCATTCCAATTTGATCCCAAACACCTCCAAATATGGGGCTCACCACAAGCCCTCCACGCAGCCACCACAGCCTCTTTCCCTTCCCCACCGAAACTCAGTGCCTAGAGGAGGTGAGGCGAGGTCCTTCATTAGGCACCACAGTCTGTTGTTATGTAAGCTGCAGTGTCTGGGGCCACCAGGAACCATGGGAAATCTAGTTCTCACAGTCCCTAGAATCCTAGGAAGCTACCATGCACACCCCAGACGTAAATAAGGAATCATAGTTCCTAGAGTTAGAGAAATCATTCCACACTGGTGCATAGTAAAATGATGTCTTCATTTCCTTCAGAAATGAAATGGCTACTGCAACCAATAAATGAGTTTGTGCAAAGATGGCGGACTACGCAACACAGAAAATATAAATTAACTCAAAATCTATGTTGGTATGAATTATCCTTTAACTGCATAATACTCAGTGCCAGAACAGACATATTTAAATCTGTAACTAGCAGCTGCATCTTTTTTTTTCTATGCTAGAGGTCTGGACCTTAGCATTGGGGCAGGAGAGATTTTAAGATCCAGAACCTACTGCACCTACTGCAGAAATGAAAAAAAGACGTAGGTGCTAGATACAGATTTAGAGTAACATCTTTTTGGGGCCTGAGAGTAAATTAGTTTGATTATATAGAGTGTAGCTGATCCCTCTTGTTTTCTTACTCTAGATCCCCAGTTCAAATTGGGACCAATACACAACAGGAGTGGAAGATTAAACCTTCTCCCTCCCTGAAAGCATTCCATTGTCCATGCGGTGGAGGAGGGGGGGAGCTTCCATTGACATCAATGGCAGCTTTCCCCTTTATAAACTGCCACATCAGGAGTTTGGGATGCAAACCACAGGGAGTTTTAATAATCCTGATCCAAATCTGTGACCTGCACATTTAATCTAGACTAAGGAAATTAGAATTGGGTCAGCGACACACTTCATAATTAACATAATGTGTAACTTGACCCTCTGGTGATGTAGACCAGTTTTGCATGTTCTTCCACATCGCTGGGGTGGGGGGGTGGGGGTTGCAAGCTGAGGACCTGAATAGGTCAACAGATCACATGGATCTTTAACGTGCAGTTGGCAGCCTCCCTCTTAATGAGATGTTGACTGCATGGGAGAGACCGAGGCAAATGAGCTGCATACAAGCGATTGCAACATCCATAGATAGACATGATATACAAGAGGTATTTGAGGATTTATGTGATTGCCTGAAAATTGCCTTGCAACTATTGGTAGCCATTGGCTGAAAGCTTTGATCATTCCCCGAGAAGAGGTACCCAAAACAGAAACTAGTAATTGAGCCCTCCCAGTACTGAAAAGCCTGGACCAAGGCAGTCTTGTCATGCAGGCTGCTTTTTTTGAGTAAGTTACTATCAATTTTGAATAGGCAATATTCAGGCTATCAGGCAAAAGATGCTGGCATAAATTATTTCTCACCATTCTTTAAAAAGCGTTTACTGTTTCTTGGTTTCCCCCCTTCCTTTGCTAATGCATCATACTTTTATCCCATTAAACATATCCTCAAGAGAATGGCAGGTTCGGAAATTTTGTGGGTCTTTTCCATTCAGTACAATACATTCAAATGCTAGCTGAAAGGCGTACCAGTCAATCCACTTGCTGGATGGTTGACCTTTATTAAGTGACACAACAATAAATAATAATGTTCAAGTGAAAGAAATTGACTTCATAATAGCACTGAGTGATTTTAAATAAATGCCATCATTTCAGAAAGCGTCTGGCTCTTGACTGCATGAAACCAGAATAGTCTTTATTCTGGCTAAATACAGAGCTAAATGTACCGTGGCCTGTGTTTCTGAAACAATTTAGATCATAGAGTGTGTGCCCTCAAGATCCTACCCATGGATGTCTGTCTGCACTGTCCAAGAGAAGAGCCAAAGCTCTTTCCCAGCCATGAGCGTGAAGTGATACTTTTGGCAAGAAGTATGAAGGGTGCATTTTTACAGGGCTTTTCCTTTTCAGAAGAAGAAGGGGGAAATGGATGCACTCGCTCAAGTCAGCTGATCCCTGCAATTTGCATGCACCCAGCCTTTCTGAAACATCTTTGCTGCCCACCCCTCTACATGGTATATACTACCACACAGGGATAATAGGAAGCTAGTCCACATAAGACATGGTACAATGTTGGGTTGGGGATATCAGATGGAGCTGCCAACTTTTCAATCAACTTCTGGGACTATTCCCATAGGCCTTCTACCCTGCCCACCCAGCAAGAAAGGCAGAACAGTTGGGAAGATCCTGCATGCCTCACACTTGATCTGAGCAGCCGTACAACTCATGTTCCCCCCCCCCCATACACACACACACACACAAAGTTAAAGGGTCAGGGTGAATTTGGTATCTGATTTAAGTAAGGTAAGTCAAACTCTTCCCCCTACTGAAAAGTTCAGTGACATTCACCCACCCAACCCTATGTTTGGAGGCATTATTTTGTCATGCAAGATAATGCCCCACACAAATGGACTTTTTTTTCCCCAAGAGACTTCACTAGAATGTCTAGTTTGATCCTAGCAAGTCAAATTGAGTACAGTCTCATAAAGACATGTGATTAATTCCAGAAGTTTATATTGCTGGGTGTAAAAATGGCAAGCACGTCTTGGCCTATTCACTCTAGTGTTTACATCAAAGCTTAAACTTTGAAGCTAGCAACCACAGATGACCACATTTCCCATTCTTATATGTCAACAAGAGGCAAGAGCCTTCAGGAAGAAAATCATGCAATGTAATTCTCTGTGGCTTATGTGCATTTTTATTTTTGGCTCTTTCGGGGGAAACATTATTCAAGAATCCAGACCTAAGAAGACCCAAACCAGATGTCAATGAGCATGTTTCTTATGGTAGTATGTGTAAGAGTTGAGAACATTTTCAAAGACAAGCACAACCTGCTGGAGTGTTAGCTGAAGAAAAAAAGTCCCTGTGTGAATGTGATAGCACTCAATTTGGAGGTACATACATTTGAAATGCAGTTGTGTGATCACAAATTTCAGCCTCCTACAGGGCATTTAGACCAGGCTGGAACCTTGCCTGCCTCCCTTTCACCATTACCATGAATATTTCCATGGCTCTACTTTACCACCTTCTAGCCTTCTACTTACTTACTTATTTACTTACTTACTTACTTTATTCCCCACACTTTGTTCCAGTTCACACATAATGAAGCACCAACATGGGTGAATTTCTTGTTGAACTATCCACTGCCATTTTGAATATTCAAGGTAGCTGTACCTTGCTAATATGTGAGGATGAGTATTTGGAGTTGTTGACAAGCCACCTGCAACCCTAAAACAGCCCATGAATTCTGGGTGGATTGTCAATCACCCCAACAACCCAGACTCACCAGGTTTACACATAATGGTAAGCTATGGCATGCTCCCACCACGGCTTGAATATTCAAGATGGCAGTAGCTGCTGTGGCAAAATAAAAATAAAAATCCACATGGGAATTCCCCAATGGTGGCTTCATGTTTCATGAGAACCAGGTCTCTCAGTTCAAAAGGCAGATTCAGGAAGTGGGAATTTGGTAAGTGTGTACCAAAATGTGAACTGAATGAAATTCTTCTCCACCCCCAGACAGGCCTGGTTCTTCTAGATTCATTGAAACTTCTCAGGGTGCACATACAGCTTTATGTGCCAAGGCTGTCCTTTGCAGACATTACGCCAAACAAACTGATGCCAAGAGTGTAGCCCCACTTCCTTCTTCATATGTAGAGTAAATGTGGGGGCAACATCTGCATAGGACATGGGCACTAAAGATTTCTAGCCACTCTTTTATATTAGCTGTGTTATGTTTGCTTTCCAGGATCTAAGATAGTAGTATTGATTTTAATATTGCTTGTTGTTCTTAAGCTTTCATATTTGTGATTGGACACGGTATGATTATATTGAATTAAAGAAATATTACTATAAAATATTTTTCTCTGTGTGCATGTGCTTTTTGAAGGCGTGCATTTGGGATAGACTTTTTGTAGGTCCCTGTACTATTTTGCAAGTCATCCTTGTGTCTGTAGCTTCTTTCCATTTTGTAGTATCTGTATTTATTATTATTATTATTATTATTATTATTATTATTTATATAGCACCATCAATGTACACGGTGCTGTACAGAGTAAAACAGTAAATAGCAAGACTCTGCCGCATAGGCTTACAATCTAATAAAATCCTAGTAAAACAATAAGGAGGGGAAGAGAATGCATTTTAGATGTAATAAAAGGGTGTGACATTGCAACAACAGAGAGCAGTGGCTATGGTGAGGAGGTGAGAGGGAAGACAAAGATTTAATACATATGAAGGATTTTTTTGGAAATTCCGGAGGTCCAGTGAGTAAAGTTCAGGTGGACTAGTTCAGAAGTGAGTAGAGGGAGGGAAAAGACAGCGGGGCAGCGTTAGGAACAGACCAATTGTGAGGAATGTCTGTGGGTAGAAGTTAGGACATGGTGAGAACCTGAAGCATTGAACACCACCACCTTCGGGGAGTAGTCAGCCATTACTATTGCTTTGTTATTTGAACAGAAGATAAATCAGGAGAGGATGGGAAATGTTTTTCAGGTAAAAATAGAATATTGTAGGTTCTCTTTAAAGAGATGTCTTGCGCTCTTTGCATAATAACTAGATATTAACATGAAGTTTATTTAATGTGGTTTTAAAACTAAAGAGTGGTGAGGGTCAAAAGTATATTTACTTGTAAAAGAATGCATGATGTGTCAAAACAAAGATTCAAGACTCTTTCTTGTAATTTCTTTGTTATATGTTGGTATTAGGTCAACAAGACACCAAGATAGGCCTTTGCTAGACCAGGCTATATCCTGGGGTGATACCCAGGATCGTCCCTGTGCATCCAGATGATGCACAGGGTATTCCGGGCTCAAGCAGGGATCAACCCTCCCTGGCCCCATGATATAGCCCTACCCTTTGACCCTGCTTTTTCCACGGTCCTGGGCTGAGCCTGGGACTGCGGAAGGTGTGGCCCGTTTCCGTGGCTTGACCCCGGCTCCATGCGATTACTTGCGGTGAGCCGGGAGCTGCGCACTGGGCGCAGCGCTCCCCAGGAGCACTGCGCCCATCGGTGACAGGGTGGGGGGAGAGGGGAAATCAATTTTTAAAACAACAACAACAACAACAACAACAACAACTTACTTTTCATCACTCATGCACAGCTGGCCCTTTAAAAGTAAAAAAAAGTTAATGGCCGGTGCAACGGCTCTCTTGTTGAGGTCACCTCACCTGACGTGTAAATGAAAGTGGGATCTTATGTTATTTACAATGCGAGATCACCCCTCCTCCATCCTGCATTATCCTGTAGGTGTAGCTAAGGCCATAGACAACCATGTTTACATTGTTTTCGATAAGCTTCTGTTCAACCTTAAGGACTGAGGGATTTTAATAAACCCCCTCTCTCGTAACCAAACCCAATTCTCTGTTATAAGTAAAATTCTGTTGTGCTGCTAACATGTCTGAAGATTGATTTGGGAACCCTGCCTGGGCACAAATCTCTCACATTTGCGTATAGGTGTTTCAGAAGATGTGTCTGTAAATACCTTATACATTTTCTGTGGGGGAAAAAATCTTTATTGTAACTCCACCACAAATACGATTCCACATAAAGTGGTTTCTAAGGCTTGTGGCTAAACTGGAAGAGATGTGCAGCATTCCGGACCATTCAACCATGCATTAAGTAAGTAACTGCATTTTACAGATGACGTTTCAGTTCACTGCATCCTCTTTCATCTCCTTTAATAGATGCAATCTTCATGGAATTTGGAAGGCTGACTTCAAACGAAATATTATCAAAGTTTTCTTCTTTGACTAAACATGATATTATTCATCTCGTGCCTTAGTGAAATTATGAAGGACATTTGTTGATAGGTATTTCTACAGTTTGTGGTGATGTGTAAACAAAATCACCATGAAGCCCTCAAAATCCTATATGAAATATTGGCAGGGATCCTGGGCATATTTACTACAAGGCATTATTGGCTAGTGTTGCATGCAATTTATTCATATATCTGTATGTTTAAACTTTAAAGTTCTGTTCCCATGCCAGGCCCTGTTTTTGAGCCACTGAGAATCGCTGCAGAGCAGCACCAGTCATATCTCATAATTTCATTTTGACAGATGACTACTTTGAATCACTGGGAACTAAAAATGTTTTTTCAGTGGAATGCTACAGTTTCCTGCTTCTCCCAAATCTTCACTGCTCATTTACACTACATGCCTGATAACTTTTTCAACTTACCTGAAGGGTACTTCTGTTGAGTAGAGACACTCCAAGGCAAAATCAATCTTGCTAATGGTGGAGAGAATTGTGGCACCTCAGTTGGTACTACAGGTTATTTAGCATAAACATATGTGCTCCCGTTAAGGGCTATCTACAGCCAGCTTGAATGAGTCACTTGTGTAAGAGGTTTTGTTTATAAATCTGAGACTAATTTCCCCAGTCTCTTCTATATGTGTCATGTGGCAAAGCTATACCAATGTCACTACACAGGCACACAAATATATTTCTTTGTGAGCGGGATTCAAAACCATTATGTATAGTTTTTCTCAATGGTGTAACAAATAACAGAAGGTAAAAGATAATAAAAGCAGACCTAAGCCTAGAGGGCTTTTTATCTTTCCAAAAACAAATAGTATTGCTCATTCTGGAAAGTCTTCCAAAGGCTTTCTCAATGGCAGAAGTTCACTAAAGTGACTAGGGCATCACAAGAACTTCCAGCTATTTAGCTTCGATGATGATGATGATGATGATGATGATGATGATGATGATGATGATGTTTTACAGTTCTTTTAAACTGGCCTTCTTCTCCAGTCAAATTTTGTCTGGATACTCTAAAGGCAGACAGGCAGCTGGTAGATCTGGATCTATTGGGTGATCTGTTGTAGATTGGCAAGGATTTCTGACTAGAGATGCATGAGAAATCCATTTCAGTTTGGTTTTAACAGATTTTACCCAGTTCACATTTCCCAGAACCAAAAGGAGATCTGAACACAATTGGCAGTCAAGGTCCATACGTTTCTGAGCTTGTGCTGCAATTCATGGAAACAACAACAACAAAAAGTATTTGGACAATGCATACACTTGGAAAATGTTCAAGAGAAAATGCATACTTTCAAAAAATGTGCCAAATCACATTTTGGTCAATGGGAGAAACTTGTAAAAAAACTTTTAAAAAATTGCACAATAGATTAGTACGTTTTTTAAAAAACAAAATGCTTGAAAACAATGTGAATTCAAAAGTCCAAATGAGCTTTGAAGTGAATTTTTTTTGGGGGGGGGGGAACCTCAAGTTTTGCTTATTCACATATCCCTATTTTTGGCTCCTAGTTATTTAACAATAGCTGCAATGAAAGCACCCACCCACACCTCACTTTGCCTAAATTATACTGCTAACATGAAGAATGCTTGGGATAATCAGGATTAGATTTTTGGATTCCACAAGCCTGAAATCTGTGCACCCCTGCTCCAAGATGTTGGCTTTCCACAAACAGACATTGATTGATTGATTGATTAATTGCATTTCTATACCACCTAATAACCGAAGCTCTCTGGTAAATGATTTGGATCCACTAAAATTTGCTGTTGATAGTGAACATAAATGTTATGCAAGAAATGCTTTGTATATAAATGAATAGTGGCAGATGTTTACCTCCTTACAAATCAAGGAAACTGAGGGCTCATCCACACCAAGCAGGATATTCCACTATGAAAGCACTATATAAAAGGCAGGAGCCGCACTACTGCTTTATAGTGGTACTGAAGTGCACTGACAACTGTTGGGGCCCATTGACACATCTACAGGAAGCAGGATATAACACTATGAAAGTGGTATGAAAGTGGTATATGGTATGTGTCATTGGGCCCCAACAATTGTCAGTGCACTTCAGTACCACTATAAATGTGTAGTGTGGCTCCTGCCTGAGACTCAGGCCTCACTCCAGTCATAGACTTGGACAAGCGCCTCTCTGGTTCAAATTATGCCTCTGCAATGTTCAAATTACACATCTGCAATGTTTTCTGTGCATAAAATTTCCATGTGGCTGTTATAGTTAAAGTAGCAGCAAGAGAAGAGTGACCAAGTCACTTGCTTGAAGGTTCTCTGTATGAGTGTCATCTTGGATGTGTGACCTCCTAGGGATCTTCTACAGGTCATCTTCTAGGAAGAATATGCATGCTGACATATCAAAGATGGTGTCTGGTACTAGCACTGCAGATCTTGTGTAAGGCCTAGGATATTGTATCTTGCATAGGAAGCCTTACCCAAAAGCCAGCCTGGCAGAATCTACCATGAGATTCTTGTGGGAGCTTCTGGAGATCCAGAAGCAAAGAAATGACACAGCAGCATGAGTTCATGGTATACTTTTCTCTATCGATTTTGAGACATGTAGGGAGGTAATGACAAATATAACTCCTTTTTGTTGTGGTGGTACTACCATAGTCAGTGGTTCTGATTCTTAGACCATTCTCATAGTCCTACTGCAGTTGTTGCTGGCAGTATTGTTGTTGTCTTGTAAATATCTGCCATTTCTTGAGAAGCCTTAGATATGTGGTAGTCCCTGTCCCTTAGTTCTATCCACATTGTCTACACTTAATTGGGGCTTTCAGCTTGGGTCTCCCTGTGATCCTGGCTGTGTAGGCTTCTCCTGATTTCAAGCAGACCTTGAGAACACTGACTCCAGAATCTTGCCCCAGTAATTCCACTGTAGATGTCGGATGACAATGTCACATTAATGTGCTTTAGGATAGTCTTAGGTGAGATGGTCAATTGACTCAATTCCTATGAGCTAGATTGCTTTTTACTGTATATTACACTTTCTGAATTACAGCATTCTACATAATATGAAAATAATAATAATAATAATAATAATAATAATAATAATAATAATGGGTGTGTGTCTGTCTATCAGTGCCTTAGCTCCAAGACCATGAAACCTAGACATCTGTAAATCAGCATAAATACTAAGGGGACCATAGGGGTGTGTACCTAAAGGTTATTCCTAACCTAACCATTGGCCATGTGGGTTGGGGGTAATGGGACTTGAAGTCCAAGAATATCCAGAGAGTCACAGGTTCCCCAGCTCTGACCTAGACATTGCTTTGAACAGTCTTAGATAAGTGATGCACATTCATAATAGTACAGATTTATTTATTTATTTATTTCATGGAACAGCACATTGCCACTTCCCTGCATGGTCTCAGTATTTCACTCATACTGTCTTCAGAAGAAATGCACGTTTCATTCATAAGCAGCCCTTACCAGAAAGCATTCTTGTTTGTGGTTTGTTTAAATTGGTTGTTTGAAACTGTAATTGATTCAGTATACAAGAAAATATGACAGATGGTTATCATAAAAGAACCACTGGCCTAGTGAAGATAAATCAAACCTACGCTAAAAGAAACAGATGTGTTTTCTTGTTGGTGTGTGTGTGTGTTTTGTGTGTGTGCAAAACTCAGAGTGTCTTTGCATAACCTACATGCATATATCTTACAGGGGTTGGGGTATCATCAATGACTTCAACCATCATAACAATTATTCATATTCCCAGCCCATCTAGAAAGACTGTAAATTAATTTTATAGTCTACATCCATTGAGTAACTTGTACTTATCGAATTCAAGTGTGGTGCAACAGGCACCATGGTTGAGAACAAATGTGGTGTAGTGGTTAATGTGTTCATCTAGGACTGAGGAGTTCTGGATTCAAATCCTATTCAGTCATGAGACTCACTGAATGATCTTGAGCTAGCTTTTTTTCTGTCTACCATGCCTTACAAGGTCACTTTGAGGATAAAGCGGGTAGGCAGGGAGAGTGTGTGAACTATGTACAGTGCCTTGGATTTCTTGGAGGATTGGTGGGATAGAAATGCAATGCATATGCTGATGCATAGGCCCCTTGAAAGTATGGGTATATGAACAGGAGCATTTAAAAAAATGTTTGCAAGTTCCCAAACTTGTGATTTTGTTTGAAAAATGTGCATCTCTTTTTTTTTAAAAAAGTGCACTTTGAAATGTGCATGTATGTGTGTGTGTGTGCATTTTCATGCTTTAGTCAATGGGGGAAAGTGCACACTTTTGGAAAAAATGTGCACAGAAATGCAGTTTTGCTGTTCAAAATGCGCAATTTCCCCATTTGAGCAAATAAAAAAACAGGTCACAAACAAAAGCAGGAGTGGGCCGAACCAAGCATCAAAGTGACATTTAGAGAATTTCGGTGAGCTCAAACATCCCTGGTTCTCTCACCCTTTCGTGAAAGTAACATTGACTTCCAAGGGCACCATAACCAGTATTCAAAGGCTCCTCTTATACCTTCTGCTTAGTCTTATTCAGACTCAGCACAACACTGGAGAATAATAGCACAGTATCTTGTTCCTCCTAGAATTCAGGTTCTGAGATCCTGGCAGGCATGACTGGCTTCCCCACTCCCTTGTGATCTTCTCATCAGGAAAGGGAAGGGGGAAGTGTCCTAGGAAGAGCCCCAGGAGCCCTCCCCACATCTTGGTAATGCTCTTAAGTGTTCATAAGGGTGTGGGCAGATGCACGTTCCTAGCTGTTTCATCTGTCTTGAATGGGCCAGGAGGCAGCACACTGCTGACCTAGAAGAATTTCCACCTCTCCGAGATGGAGGCTGCAGCCACAGCTTCTCTGCATATGGAATTCATTTAAATGCAAAGTACAGAGCTAGTAACATTGAGAGTGGCTGGAAGGCAAAAAAAGAAAAAGAAAAGGTCTGTTTAAAAACCATCTGGATAATTGCACTTCAATTTCTGGATAACTGTGTGGGTTTTCTGAACTATGCGGACACTTCTGTTTGCTTTTGGTTTTCCTGGTTTCTCTTCCTGATTATGAACTGTAAATAATGTTGTGGGACTGCATGCATCTAACTGACTCCCTCCCACCACCATGCCTTTGATTTGATTAGTACTGGGCCCAGCGCAAGTGCGAGTGCTTAGAGTTAAACAGTGTGCCTTGGTTGTGTTGTTGGGAGGATGGAACAGACTGACTTAGCCAGGGTCACTATGACAGCTTGGAATCCCCTGGGCTACAGTGATCAAGCAGGAGTTTGCTATGCTGGGTCTAAATTTGGATTAAAATATTATACAGCCATCTGGAAAAAGAGAGTGAAGTTTCTGGGACATGATGTGATAGAGGTAGTCATGATAAATGAAAATGGCAATGAAGTATCACAGATGCTTGTACAACATTTTTTGTGTGTGCTGCAGCATAATGAGGCTTTGATCAATATTCAAAAACCCTCCAAAGTTCCAAATACATGCTTGCAAACTAATACTTGTGACAACATACACCATTTGTACACAAATGGCATGTCACCTTCACCTTTTCTTGATAATTGGACAACTATTGTAAGGGGATATTTCTATCTGTTTGTCTATCCATCTAACTATTGATTGATCAATTGATCTAGCTCTCTTTCTGTATCTCAAAGCCTTAAGCTTGAACTTTAAAGTTTAACAACACTTCTCTGAAGCTACCTCCCCTGTAGTCCATGATAGTGCTGTTATCCCAAAATGTCACCTGTTTATTTTATAGGAGTGTTCCAAGATGTGCAGCAATTAAAAGAATGATCTAGTAAGACAGGACAAGCCCCAAAGGTTAAGTGAAATTATAAGGTTGTAGGGCAGTTGTCTGCCCTGGCATTGTTCTCATTATCAAAATGCTGAATAGAGTCCCTAAAGGATAAAAGCAATGACTCTGGTCCAGTCTGTTAACAATTAAACCACTTTAGCTCAGGCATAACCACTTAAAAAGTCTGATCTACCTTCTGTTGTGAGACCTTTGAGGTTCAAATTGAATTGTTAACTGCACAGTCTGCAGAGTCAAATCCATTTCCCATTACCTCTTCATTTACCCAGACAAACAGAGGTAAGTTTCCACTTAGAAACTGATCCATCTGCAAATCTCTTAAAAGATTAGAGACTTGTTCCATGCTTTATCTGTTCTTTAAAATCAAATGGTTTTATGTGCAGTACTTAGACAGCTAACATTCCCTGTAGGTTTAGTAAGAGGCTTGCTTACATAAGAATCATAGATTGCCAGAATGCTACATCATTTACAAGGAAGAAGATAAAAGTGGCCATCCCAGTATCACCCACCAGGAGTGTTCCTTATGCCACCAGGGTTATGGAATCCCTACCATAATCTGGCTAAGGAGGTTTTAGAGTAACCAATGCTATCTGTGTGCCAACAGGATCCTCTGCTAAAGTAATCAGAAATTATTCCAAATGATCATTTCTGAAACTGCAGGTCAGCCAAAGGGAACTCTGCTGAGCTGTCCTATTATGGAAATAAGTGTTGGGGGTTGTTCTAGGAAGTGCTGGCTTCCTATTGCACTTGTGGTGGGTCCTTCTTGTGCAACATAATCAACGGAGCTGCATGGGCAGTGTTGGGTCTCGTACGCCTATGTGGGATTTGTGGCTATCCTCTCCTTGGATTTCCATGATTTTGCTTGAGTTGCTGGCACCACTGTAATGATCTTGGATTGTTAGAGATGGGCTAAAAGTTCAACTTTTTGAATTGATTGGAGTAAGGGACAAGGGTGTTTTCAGCTTGGTTGGAAGATCATCCAGAAACTAGGAACAGACAAATCTGTCAATTTCAGGTTGTATCCATTTCTCTCTTTTTTTCAGTATTAAGTTTGGTGCATCCCAAACTTTGAGAATGTTTCCAACCTTAAATGGGAAACAAACTTGCATGAAAAATGCTTGCTTGAAAATTCATATGCATTTTTGTGTGTATTTCTCCAAGTATATACTTGTTTCCATGTGATTTTGTATAGCATTCACATTTTTTGCAGACATTTTCCTAAGGTAGCACATTTTTATGGTTAGTTTTGCATATATGTTCCACCTCCCACCCCACCCCCGGTGTACTTTTTCCTAATATAAACATTTTTGTATGCCTTTTTTAAATTTGAGAACTCCATTGCAAAATTTGGGGAACTGCAACTTTCAAAGCATATAACTGAGTTTTGGTGCACATATTGGTTCAAAAGTACAAAATATGTTAAGTTTTCATTGAAGGGCAAACAAAATAAAGTTCTCCTCCAACCCTATCAGAAACAGGAGAATAGGAAATTTACCAGCAACTGCACTCCAGAAGAACTAGACCAGGCCATGACTAGACCAGGCCTATATCCTGGGATTGCCTGGGATCATCCCTGTGCATCCAAATGACACACAGGGGATCCCGGGAGCAGGCAGGGATGACCCCTCCATTTGCCTGGGATAATCCTTAGGTCTAGCTAAGGCCTTAGATTGAGTACACCTCAAGGCTAAACTAGACATTATTCCCATCGTTGGCAATTGCATGAATGGTTTGCTTACTTATTTTAAAATAAATAGCAGCTGTGCAATGAAGTCTCAGACCACTGAGATGGCTCACTAGGCAAAACCACCAGTGGCCATGGTATGATAATAGAAAGTGGAAGGCCCTCCTACCCATACCTTTCTGCACCACGAGGGAGGGATAGAGGTGCAGATGTACAACCTAACACTCTGCAAGTGCATGTTTATTGGCTTGCTGGTTGCCCCTGCTGATGTCAGCAACCTATGTCATGCTGGATGGCCATTCACTCAGCACCCAAGCACCTGCATGGTACTAACTTTGGCACACCACCTCCAGCATTACCTCTCAGTGTGAAATGGTAACAATGGGAAAGGCCTTCACCCTTCTGTTATTGTTATGCCACAATTGCTGGTAGTGTCCCCTACTGAACCACATCAATATTTGCCAGTGAAAGTCACCCTCCCCCTTATGTGTACTGTGATAATCAGAGTGGGGTGTTAATACTTTGCCTTCAACATAGGGGCCTTGCTAGACCTGCCGGCTTACGCCGGCAGAGAGGCGGGGCTGAGGCGCGCTACCGTTAGTGCGCCTCCCCCAGGCTTACAGACGGCGGAGATGCATGGAGGATGGAAGCCCTGCATCGTCCACCATTTTTTTTTATTTTAAAGGGGCCAAGTGCGGCCCGAAGACAGCGGACAAGGTAAGGGTTTTTTTTTATTATTTTTACGGGGGGGGTGAAGGCTGGGAGGGTGGGCGCGATCGCACCCGCCCTCCCCCCATGCCACCCACCCTGCCACCCACCCTCCCAGCCTTCGCCCCCCCGCTGATGGGCACAGCGCTGCTATGAGCGCTGTGCCAGGTCCGCGGCTTTTTGCGGCTCCTCGCAAGTAAGCGAGGAGCCGTGAAAAGCTGCGAAAGTCCCTAGACGTTCCCCAGCTCCGGCCTGAGGCTGGAGCTGGGGAAAAGGCGCGCCATAAGCGAATTCGCTTATGGCGCGTTGGAGGAGGCCTCAGCGCGGCCTGTCTCCAGATTCCCCTGTGCGTCATCTGGACGCACAGCAGGGAAGCCGGGACAGAAGGCGCGCTAAGGCCTCGTCTAGGAATGCCCCTGGTCTCAGTCAGACCATGGACCCCTCACAATTGCTATTTGCATTAGGAAAAAAGCTTTCATTGGTGCCATTGGATTCCCTGCAATAGCACTCCCTGCTAGGATCCCCAAACAACTCCTCCTCCTCCTCCTCCTCCTCCTCCTCCTCCTCCTCCTCCTCCTCCTCCTCCTCCTCCTTCTACCACATGATTGCTTAACTGTGTGAATAACTCAATGAATGATTCCAACTTTATGGCCAGAAATGGTGCTCAAGGTAGCTAACAATAAAAAACAAATTAAAAACAGAATCGTCATTAAAACATAACATGAAACAAATCAATTAAAATGCAACAAAAAGGTAAGCTAACACATGATAAAAGAAATCCAAAGCACCAAACCAATTAAAAAACCTTCCAGCAACAGATCAACTTTTATGCCAAAGGTTTTGACAAAGCTGCTATTTTTTCCATATGATTGCTTCTTTGTTTGAATAATAATAATAATAATAATAATAATAATAATAATAATTGATTTCACATCTCTATGTTGTCGGTGAAGAAGAAATTGCCCATGCATATAAATGTGTCCCAAGTTCTGAGGTGGGGTGGGGGGTTGAGCCAGTACAATTAGCAGAAAGAAGCTAAGCTCTTGTTTCTAGCTCCTTCATACAAGGGTTAGAAGCACTTTTTAAAAAAGCATTAGAGACAACATTGATTGTTCGTGTCATCTGCGGAGAGCAGCTGTATCGTTGCTGCTCTTAGCACTGCAACACAGGTGGTAGCATTTCACTGAGTCTAGCCCTCAAGGGGGGGATGAGGAAAAGGCACAGACAGCAAGGGCTAGGAGGAGCATGACCTGCATGCAAGAATAGAGCTTAACCACAGGAACAAAAAAGATTTACAGGCTTACACATGTTAGCTGATTCTTAATATAAATATTTATAGTTCTCATTTTTTTCTCATTGTTGATGGTTTCCCTCCCACGACAGTTCGTCCCTTGATGCCATCTTTTTAAACCACACATGCACCAGAAACATTCTTCTTTTTCCCTAGCAGCTTATTGCTAGATATGAATGTGGCCAACACATGTTTACAAATGCAGGAATTATTACATACATTCTTGATGAGGAGCTGGGATTGTCCATGCCTCTCTGGTTTATTATTTTATTTTATTGCAAACAAGTGTTTAGTCCACCATCATTTAATATATCATATGGTCTTTAATCTTCTGTGACCCATAGAACAGCATGCTCCTCCTTCTCATAAATGCCTGGCATGTCTGAGGTGCATTTCCATAGGGGTGTGTGTATGTGTTCATTACTCAAGGACTGCAACACCAAGAGAAAGAGCCTACTACAGATCAAACAGCAAAATGCCAACATCCAGTAGGGAATACTTGAGGAATTTGATCTTGTGAATACTCATATTTATTATTATTGCATTTATATCCCGCCGTTTTTCCTTCAAGGAGCCCAAGGTGGCATACATCCTCTTCCTCCTCCTTTCCATTTTATCCTTACAACAACAACCCTGTGAGATAGGTTGGGCTGAGAATCCATGACTGGCCCAAAGTCACCTAGTGGTTTCCATGGCCTAGTGGGGACTAGAACCCGAACCTCCTGACTTCGAGTCAAACACTTTAGCCACTACACCACATTGAAACTTAATTATCCTTTCAGTATTACCCTTCCCCATATTTTGTGATGCAATTCTCTTCTCAAAAAACATACCAAAATATATTAAGTTAAATTAATTGTTTGTTTTAAAACATATAGTCTTCAGTTAAGTATGAATACTGTCAGGGCTTCTAACAATAGAAAAAAATAAGAAATAACCCCGGGTCAGATAACCTATCAACTATTATATATTTTTATATAATATATTTTTATGCCTATATACCATTATATATTTTATACTGTATTGTTTTATTACTTGTTTTATCTTCTAAAAATTAAAATTGTTTTTAACATTTTTATGCTACCTATGGCATTTTATTGATCATTTTTATCATGTTTAAATTGTTTTAACTTTGTGTGCTGCCTAGGGCATTCTGCATATAGGTGGGGTATAAATTGAATAATAATAATAATAATAATAATAATAATAATAATAATAATAATAATATAGCATACCAGCGCATTGCAAATTACTACTTATGCAAGGTTTGTAGGCACAATGTAAAGAACGTTTACAAGGAAGCATGCACTCCACGCAGGAGACTTCAGCATGGCATCTATATTCTTGAAGCACTCTACAGAAGAATCATTCGAATACAGTTTGGATGTCTGGGTTCAACCATATGACTAAACTGCCTAGTAAATCTTTAGAAGTTTGTAAGTGTTTGCTGCAACATGTGCCCCAAACTATGCACCTAACCTAATGCAATTTACCCCCTTACTCTCTGCACACAATGAATGCTGTGACATACCTACTCATAAATATATTCTAATAATTGGCATCCCATTGACAAGTTAGTATTGAATTATATTATCATTTGATAGATGAGAGGAATGCCAATATTACCACCTACATCAGATATAAACTCAAATTTGATCATACACACATGTTAGCACTGTCAACAAAGGCTGAGCTAAATTTTATTCTGGCAGGAAATGATACTCTCTGTTATTATTGCCTTTGGCTTGCTTCATAATGCTAAATTAGCTCAATAAAGTTAATGCCATCATGAAAATCATATACGTTTATAACATATCACACAGCTGTAACTCACACAAACCGTGTCAGATGCAGGGTTATAAAGTAAGTCCTGTGGCATAATCTAATGGAAGTGTTGGCTGTATTGCAATGAAATGAAGTTCAGAGATTTCTTTGCTCCTAAGATTGCAAACAAAAGCCTGATAAATAGATGAGTTTGGCTTATAGGTCAGAGGGCTATGGAAACTCAATCAAAGGTGTAAATTGAGCAAAAACTGGATTTAATCTTTTATTCATGGAAGTATACTCTCCTCCCCCCCCCCCCATACAAAGAAGAGCATCCCCCAATTTCACAACAAGCATCAGAATTAAGCATCCCACTTAAAATAAGAACAAAAGAAGAGCCATGCTGGGTGAGACCAAGGGTCCATCTAGTCCAGCATTCCATTCACACAGTGGCCAACCAGCTTTTGACCAAGGACCCTCAAGCAAGGATCCATGCATGTTTCCCAGCAACTGTTGTTTATAGGCTTACTGTTTCTGATATTGGAGGCAGCACATGGCCATCAGGACTAGTAGCTGTTGGATTTATCCAATCCTTCTTTACAGCCTTTTTATTCTCTCAGTATTTTAACACTTAATTTTAACTTAAATTTAAATTTTACTGTTTTAACTCTGTATTTTAATCTTATATCAATTTTGCTGCGTGGTTTTATCCTGGTTGTGCTTTTGATACTGTATTTTGTAATTGTGCTTTTAACCTGTCTGGTTGTTTTATTGTGGTTTTAATTTTTGTGAACCGCCCAGAGAGCTTCGGCTATTGGGTGGTATAAAAATGTAATAAAATAAATAAATAAATAAATAAATAAATAAATACAGCAGCCACACACTGGATCGACATTTTCATTAAGCTGTCCACCACAACCCCAAGATCTCTTTCTTTGTCTGTCCTGTCAGGTTATATATCAGATCCCATCAGTTTATATTTGAAGTTGTTGTTGTTTTGTTCCAACACGCATCACTTTACACTTGCTTATATTGAACCACATCTGCAAATCCAGCAGCATCAACATATACTTAGTAGGGATGTGCCAATCAGCAAAACTCAACCTCACCAAAGTTCTTTGAAGTTCTCAAAACTCCTTCTGACTTGTTCATATCAGATTGCAAGCTTTGCTTTTTTCTTCTCGCATATAATAATAATAATAATAATAATAATAATAATAATAATAATAATAATAAATTTATTTGTTACCCGCCTCTCCCTCCGGATTTCTATGCATATTTTTCCAAATGTACACATCAGTTGTGTGCATCTTTGAAATCTATGCATTTTTCTCCCATTGATTAAAGTGTATTTGTGCACATTTTTCAAAAGCTTGCCTTTTTTGCGCACATTTTCTGAAATGAACACATTTAGTTTTTGGTCCATAAATCACATTGCAAGCTTGGAAATATATGGACTTCAACTGCAGACTATGTCCAAGTCCATGTTCAGTCCAGAAGGTGTGAACTGAGGAAATCCTGATCAAAATTAAACTGAAATGCATTTCTCATACATCCCTAGTACTGTAACATTAGCTGAAGTCCTGCATATTAGTACATTGATGGTACTATATAAATAAATAATAATAATAATATGAAACAGAAAACTTGAGAGTTCTAAGAGGAGTCTAAACTTGAAAGAAGCACTATGTTTGTTCTTTCTGAGGGTCTAAATCCACATCTATCACCATTGTGAACAGTGGGTTAGAGGCAGATTAGAATAAGTCATGGGGGGGTGGAGTTTAAGGGTTGCCAGTCATGAGCAATTAAATCTCAACACAGCAGGGTTGGAATCTTCCAGACCTGCTCTCTCAAACCTGGAGCCCTCCAGAATTCCAGCATAGCCTCTAGGAGCCATAGTCATTCCCAACACATCTGGAGAGCACCCGGTTGAGGAAGGCTGGTCCAGACTAGTTGGTTTTAAGACTGTGAGGTCTCCCAACAAGAAGGGATAAATAAAAGCCACACTTGTGATTCAGCTGAGATTCAGCTCAGCTGTAACTGGAGACATATATGGTATATGTGAATGTTTTCTATCCACAGGGCAAGTGGCAATTATAGGTTTGGGCAGGGGATTCCAAACTGGAGAAAGAGTATGGGAGGAAAACTTAGTCCCCCCACCACCACCTTTCTCCAGTGTCACCATCCTGACTGAATTCTTCCCCACATCCCTGATCAGATGCATTTGCATCTAAGAAAAGTCACCAGAGATACAATTGGCTATAAGAATAAATGCAGTGTTCACTGGAAGAGAGAAGCATTTGCCTTGAGGCAGTGTTGGGAGCATCCATCTTGCAAGTCCCATTATACCTTTCCCCGATGATTCCTCCTGCTTTCAGGAAGATAACCCATTTTAGTGTTGCCAGATGTTTAAGAGGTATTTTCAGGGACTTGATGACAGCATGTCATACCCTGGGTGACTAGCTCCCTGCAGTTATGGAGAATATGATTCACAGGGATGGAGGGTGTCATTCTGAGGAAGCAGGAAATAATCCATTAGAAGAGACAAGTTCCTTGGAAATGAACATTGCTGTGGTGGTGTCAATGGTCATGGTGCATGTCAGTACCACAGATGTGGGAAAATATAGTTCTGAGGTCCTGGAAGTGGTAGAGCACATGCTTTGCACACAGATGACCCAGTTACAATCCCTGGCATCTCCTGGTAGGGCTGGAAAAACTCCTGCCTGAAAATCTGGAGAGCAGCTGCCAATTCAGGACTAGATGGGCCAAACAACTGACTCAGAATAAGGCAACTTCCTGTGTTTCTAAGCCAAATTTAGGTTGTTAGGTAGGAGTTTGAAATCCATGAAATGCTACTTGGTCCACATGTAGGGCAACTACAGAAGTGAAGCTGAGGAGACTCAATGAGTGGCTGAGACAGTGGTGTAGGGAGGTGGGGTTAAGATTTGTTAGGCACTCAAAAAGAATATTAGGGAGTTGGAAAATGTGCAAAGAAGCACTACCAAAATGCTCAACATGCTAGAGCAACTCCCCTATGAGGAAAGGTTACAGCATTTGGGACTCATTAGTCCCAAATGCTCATTAGAGGGGGAGATATGGGGAGTTGTGCAAAATGATGCATGTTGTGGAGAAAATAGGTAGGGAGAGTTTTTTTTTCTCATTTTGTAGTAATTCTAGAATGCAAGGTCATCCCATGGAGCTGAATAGTGGGGGATTCAAGACAGATAAACGGAAGTACTTCTTCACAGAGTACATGGTTAAATTACGGAATTCACTACATTACAGTGTGCAGTGATGGTCACCAGCTTGGTTGGCATTAAAAGGGGATTAGACAGACAATTCATGGACAATAAGACTAGTAGTGATGGCTACTGGTCATGATGGGTATATATTACTTCCAGGATTAGAGGCAATATAATCTGTATACCAGTTACAGGGAAACAAGAAAGGGATGGTGCTCTTGCACATGGATCCTACATGTAGGCTTCCCACATGCATCTGGTTGACCACAGTTTGAACAGAATGTTCGACTAGATAGGACTTTGATCTCATCAAGCATGGCCTCTCTTATGGTCTTACATTCCTGTATATGTATGAGAATCTGACTTGCATATGAGCACAAGATCTCTTGAACTCATATACATCCTTAGGGTTACTGTGGGAATGAATAATCATCAACTCCCTATATAAACGATTTCAGAAAACCCTGCCTTTTGAAAATAATTGTCTCCTGTTTCCATACCAGCCAGTTGCCATTCCAGGCAGTTTAATATTTTGTATCCCACCAAATGGAATTATTAATTCTGCTCTGAATTTTAAGAATGAAATAGTTGGTGGTACCTATTGACTTGTCATTTTTTTGGTATTTGTATTAAGAGCAAAATAGAATATTTCTCTTGCACTTTATAAAGCTTTCATTTGTATGAAATCTGCAGCCTATACATATTGCAAGCAGACCTTAGCAGATTTAGGCAGGTAGACAGTTTTTACGAGTCTTTTACATCTTTTGAGGTATATTACCTGGCCTCCCTTCAAAGCCTCTAGCAAAATACATCTTGTTTGAGTTTGCTCAGGAATGGCTTTTATCTGCTTTTACTAGAAATCTGTCTGATCACTGACAGATGCAAGGGACAACATTTTTATGGCAGGAAAATGCTATGTGTGAAAATTATATTTTGATAAAGCTACATTTGACAACACAACAAAATAAGACGTTCTCTTTACATAAGAGACATCATTAAGTTTTCTAATTGGAATTGTAGTTCAACACTAACCTTCTAACAATAAGTAATCAGTTACAGAGGCTAAAAACAAAAGAAATCCCCAACAGGTTTTTCAAATCAAACACATTTGATTCAATTTATTTTCTTTTGGTTTCACAGTGGGAATGATGTCTCTCTGACAGATCCAAAGGTTTTCATGGCCCAGAGAGCCCAAGGAGTATTGTTTGAATTGTCAAAGTAAAAGATACGCGCACAAACTGCAAGATGCTTGAAATATAAACTAAGAATTTCCTATACTTACAACCCGGTCCTGTGCATGTTTAATAACCTGTGTGGCCAGAATATCTGAAAGACTACCTCCTCTTGTATGAGCCTGTCTGTAATGTTTTATCTTCCTCAGAGGCATTGGTGTATGTCCCATCACCGAGGGGTGTTAGCCTAGTGCATACACAAGACAGGGCCTTTTCTGTAGCAGCACCTGGCCCCCATTTATACAGAGGTGCTTTGGCACTGGGAGGCACCTTGCACCCGCGTTTTCCTTCCTTTCCAGCATCTTCATGGGAAGGAAGGCAAGTGCAAATTTTCCTGCCCAGCACCTCTGAAAAGTTTTTTTTTTTAAAAAAAAAAAAAGCAACGTGTGTGTGGGGGGGGGCGGTTAGGAAAGGAACGGGGCCGTTCCTCCCCAGGGTGGCTTCACATTTGCGGCTGCGTCATCTGTCCGAAAATGCAAAGATGCACATTTACAGCATTGTAAACAGCCGTATGGACAAGCCCCTGAACAGTGGAACTGCCTCCTGAAGGAGATCAGGTTGGCTCCATCCCTACTGAGTTTTACACGGACGGTAAAATTGTACTGTTTTGCCAGGGCTTTGATGGAGTTTAATATTGTTCTGGCTTATTTTAAAGAATATTTTGTTTTTCCTTTTATTCTGTTTCAATTTTACATTATAATTTTATTGTTGTTTTTAAATTGTACATTGCTTTGAGGGCTCTGGTGGTAAAAAAAAAAGTGATTTATAACAATATAATAATATTTAATGTGAGGTAAATGCAACTGTCCTTAATGGGGCTTATTTCCAGGTAAATATTCATAGGTTTGTTTACCTGAGAGTAAGCCTCATTGAACATAGTACATTCAAGTAAACATGACTCTGAGAATGTAAGCACCATGCTGGAACAAAGGCCTATCTAGTTCAGCATATCCTGTTTTCCACGCTAGTCAACTAGATGCATATGGTAAGTCCCACAAGCAGGACATGAGGGCAATATAAAGGGAACATGAGCACCCTCCCTGACAAACTGCCTCAGTTACTGGACTTATCCCTGATGGTTGTGTGCTATCTCCAGTATTTGAGGCAATAAGCCTGTGTGCACCAGTTGCTGGGGAACATGGGTGGGAGGTTGCTGTTGCACCATGTCCTGCTTGTTCATCCTTGGCCAAAGGCTAGTTAGACAGAAGAGACAACACACAGAAGTTTGGGTTTAAACAGGGCCACATTTATTCAAAGATCTGCAAAGGGGGAACGTAAGGGGGCATCCTGTCTGGCCTAGTTCAGACCTTTCTGAACAGGGCGAGCCATTCACAGCACGTGGGTTGGTGCTGTAGATTTCGCCCTTCCACTGGCCACCCCTTTTGAGGTAGGGAGACCTTCCGGTGTCACCCCCGACGCATGTCTCAAGGCTATGAGTGGGTGAGAAAGGTTGGCCTCAGAGGTAATCCTTATCTTCCAGCCAGGCCACAAGAGTAAAAACTGGGAGCCCAGTTTTGGTAAGCTCAGGAATTACCAGTCACCGCAACAGTGCCAGTGAATGCTCACCATTAGAAAATCCTTCTGGATGCCCATTCCTTCCTGCCTATCATCAAATGTGACCAAAGTCACAAGCAACGCCAAATGAACCTATTTATACTCCCAGGCTGTCTTACAGTTTGGAATAGGTGAAAAAACCCATGAACAATTTAGAACATGAGCAAAAAAATCCTACTTGGCCCCGAATGGCAACCAGAGAACTCACACTGTCTACAGGGAGGGAGGGAGGGAGCCACGCAAACAAAGGAAACAGGGAGGGGTAAGAGCCTATTTATAGGCCAACATGAATACCCCTCCCAGCTCAGTGGCACCACCTGCTTCTGGCCAATCAGGGCAAGACACATGTCCTTTCTTCCCCCACTTGCAAATGCTTCCCCATGCCCAGCCTTGCTGGGAGTGGCAGAATGGCTCCTGTGTGAACAGAGTGCTCGACTAGTGCTGGATCGACTTGGTCTGATCCAGCATGGCATTTCTTACGTTCTTACATTCGTATATTCTTAATTTATAAACCTCATGACTAGAATTTCTCACCATTCAGCTGTGTGTGTGTATTTACAGCATTTATACCCCTTCCTTTAACCAATAGAGAGGCTTTTAGAGATAAGAAGCAAAATGCGATAGTCTCTTCCCTCAGGCTTACAGTCTAGATTTAAGTCATGACACATAAGGGAGAGGAAGGGAGGGTTTATAAAAGTAAATATGGTTTTAAAAGCCTAGTTGAAAAAATGGTGACATTTACTTCCTCTCCCTCTCCCACTCACAGGGCAGTTGGGTGGAATGGCCTCTGTGAGGGGAGGGAGGGCCCAGCCCTGTTTGCTGAAGAAAGTGATGGTGACAGTTGTTCTGGCATTCACACCTCAGAATCTAGTGAATGTATGTTCAAAGCATCTCTGCTACACTTAAAAATGTTACAGCTGTTTTCAACTTCAGTCATATGTTCTTGACACCCTTCACACATTGAGGGATAACTACTACATGTCTGTGACCCCACTGCCGATGATTTTTCAGAGTTCTGCATTATTCAGGGAGTCTACATGGATAGAATAGTCTCCCCACTGTGGAAATTATCCCTCACCACATGGAGGGTGATGAGAACAATGAAAGAGGGAAATGGAGAGCTAGCATCCTCACACACGCTCTCCCCCACCCTCACAATTTCATTGAACCCAGAACACGAGTACCTGAACACAGCTTAAAGCATGAAAAATGGTCAAGGTTTTTCCCAGCTACTAGCACTATCAATCAAAAGGCGTTGTGCAGCTACTTCGACTTTCCCTCCTTGGGAAGCAGGGGCTGGGTTTCAAATGGGAGACAATAGCTGTAAAATGCCATAAATGAGGCAGGGCAATTGTACAACAGAAGCCTAATCTGGAAGCACACTTTCAATTGCTATTGGTTTTGTGATCATATTTTCATGTACACTCAGAGCTTTGTGGCCTGGGGTGGTGGTGACATGGGGGTGGTGATCTTACAGGCACCGATTAACAGGCATTCAATGTCTCGCCCGATTCAAGGCACAGCAGGATGCTGGCTTAGACAGGATGCCTGCTTAGGCTTTCCCCCTCTGCAGATCTCTCAATAACTGTGCCTCTATTTAAATCCTGTTTCTATGGGCATGTCTACACCAGGGGTGGGGGAGGATCTTGTGATATGCTGATCACAAGATCCTCCCCCTCAGTCCACATATGGTGCTCAATGTCCCAGGAGGAAGGAGGATGTCATGCCTCCCTTTTTTTTAAGAACAGGACCTGGAGCACACCAGTGCAAAGGTAAGGTTGTTGTTGTTGTTTTAAAAAAACAGCCCTGACCCCACTCCCCTCCCCACTCACAATGGGCACGGAGTGCTTGAAGAGCTACGTGCCCTGTGCCTGGTTCCCAGCTCCTCACATTTACTTGTGAGGAGCCGCGACGAAACCAGGATGGCCGCCCACACATCCCACGGTCTCAGGACAATCCCGAGACCACGGGATAAACCGGGTAAAAGCCATCCCGGTTATCCCGGGGAAATGGAGGGATCATCCCTCCCTGTCCCCGGGATCCCCTGTGTGTCATGTAGGTGCACAGGGATGATCCCAGAGTGATCCCCAGGATAAGCCCTCGTCTAGGCGTCTCATTATTTTGCACCCTCCATTTACCCTCAAAAGCTCTTGGGGGTGCATTCCAGTGGTATGTGGGGTTGAAAGCAAAAGAAGTAGAGCCAAAGGCAAAAAGGGCAGTACAGTGAGTGCCCGTGTGCTCATGGACTCACTGCTAGGGCAATGGGGCATTGGCACTTCTAAAACCAACCTGAAAGGAGCAAAGTGTTAGTTTCTGGAATGGAGCAGGTCAACAGAGCTTGCAGAAATTAGTATTTCATTTGTTTCTGGGGTTATTTTTAGAAGTGCCAAAGCCTTGTTGCACAAGCAGTGAGTCCTAGAAATGCAACAGAACCAGCAGAGGTGGAGCAGACACCATGGATGTGCCCATTATTTACTAACGTGGAACATTTGATCTGGACTAACAGCTCTGTAGGGACTAGGTAATGCTATAAATTTCTTATGAATGGGTACATCTCATTTTAGGAAGTAATAACCTTTTCTTGTGCTTCAGGTTCTCATTTATACTCTGCTTCAGGATTTCATTTTCAGTCATCTGCTATCTCCAGGGGGGGAAGAGTTGCTTATCAGCATTATTGGTGTCAAAGTTTCCAAGAGGAACTTACAAATCAAATGTAAAGGTGAGGAACCTTGATCGTACTTGAAGAGAGGTTAAGATATAAAATTTTAAGAAGATTGATTTTGGACTCTGCTGCTCTTCCAGTTAATTAACGAAAGGAAGAAACAGCTCAAAGATCTGCATTAATATTAATACCCTATAAGAGGGAACTTCCTTCCAATCAGCCACAGCTGAGATGGATCAAAGAGAGTTTTCATAAAGTGCACGATTTGGCCTCCAGTCCCTTTTGTGGCACTTTTGCTAACATTCTGAGCAGAGCAAAGGAATGCCTTTCAGCCTGATGATTATAGGAGCAGTAGCTTTCACAGGCCATTACTTAAAGGGGATCTCCTTTAGTACATTAATAAAGCGTTGTGGTGCAGTTGGCCAATCCGCATAGTATTAATGGCTTCAGCTCTGATGGTAGAATATGTGACCTCATATATATCCTCATACTTCTCTAATAAGAGCAGTATCTAAATCTATTAAATTAAATTAATTAAATTAAAGGTTAAAGACAAAAGAAAGAAAGAAAGAAAGAAAGAAAGAAAGAAAGAAAGCTCTATTCTGAAACTACTCCCTCTATAGCCAATTCCAATAATATTCAGTGGGACTGTGATTCATGGGACTTAATAAATCTGTTCTATGTAAATATGCATGTGAGTGGAGTTGGTGCCAAATATCAATATGAAACATTCTAAGAATTTGACAGTGCAATCTTATATATGCCTACCCAGAAATAACCCATTTAGAGTTCAATGGAACTTTCTCCAAGGTAAGTGTAGCCTCTAATATAGAAACACATATTTTGTTTGACTGAATTTGTCTGTGCTTAATAGTAGGGGTGTGCACGGACGCCCCGCTCTGCCCCACGGACGGATCCGAAAATTTCGGATCGGCCAGCTCCGCTTCGCTCTGCCCATTGTCCGCTCCTCTTCGCCGCAGAGCTCCGGCTCCGAATTGAAGCTCCGCAGTGGAGGGGAGTGGTGCCAGCTAAGGCCCCCCTCCCTCCTCTCCCTTACCTGCAGAGACCAAGGTGGAGGTGGGACTTACCTGCGTCCGTCCGCGGTCCTTCGGCTTCTTCAATTTTTTTTAAAAAAAATTAATTTCCCCACCACCCCCACCCTACCCCTGATGGGCGCAGCTCCCGGCTCCATGCAAGGAATCTGCTTAGCTGGGTAAACCTGCGGAAATGGGCCACACTCTCTGTGGTCTCAGGCTTAGCCCGAGACCGTGGAAAAAACAGGCCCAAAGTGTATGGCTCTATCCTGGGGCAAGGGAGGGATCATCCCTCATTGATCCTGGGATCCCCTGTGCGTCATGTGGATGCACAGGGACGATCCCAGGGTTCACCCTGGGATAAAGCCCCATCTAGCTAAGGCCTTAGAAGAGAAGAAGTAAAGCTGTCATCCCAGCTCTGGTTCAATAATGAATCATGAATGACTTAGGAGGAAGGGTCAAGGAGGAACTCCATAGTAAGATATACAATCAGCAAAACGTGAGCTTGTCAATGTCCTCCTACTTCCAACTTGACGGTCATTCTGAAGGTCATATGAGAATGTGTGAGCTGTTTCTCTCTTACATTGAATTCCTGTTTATTTCTGTGCACGTTTTTCTAAACGTACACATTTCAGAGTACATTTTTGAAAAGGGAACATTTTTCTCCCAAAAACTAAAGTGTGTTTGTGTACATTTTTCAATGTATGCATTTTTCATGCACTTTGTTCAAATGTATGTACCTTTCTGAGCTCAGTGTTCGGGAGTGAAAAATTGATTACAAGCTCATAAATGTGCAGATTTCTTAATGGGAGTTACGTTCAGGGCTGTCTTTGGTTCCGGGACATGCAAATTGGGTAAGTTCATAAAAAGTTATGAACCAAACAAATTTCTTTCACATCCCTTGCTTTGCTGCCTGAGAATGTGTAGGCTGGCTCATAGTTAAAGAAAGAGCATCCAACATTCCTGAACTGCCTGATAATGAATACAATAAACAAAAACGCACCAATGAATAACATATTTCTGAACCTGCAAAAAAGTTTAATTTAGTCCCAGGTGGACAAGCTAAAGGCAGCAGACCACCCATTTTTGGAATGAGGAGAGAAAGCAGATCTCAGACAATAATCATTCATTCTGTGTTTCATATGTTGCAAGAGAGGGAAGGAGGAAGAACATAGCATATGCTGGAAATATCTCACAGCTGTGTCTGAATCACAACATTCTACATAGAGAATTTCAAAATGTATTAAAAGTTTCAGATCAGTCATGGTCCTGATAACTCAGGATTTCAGCAAAAGGACCTTTAAGCCGCATGCAGTAGTACAAAGGAGTGATCTGACAGCGACATGCTGACGCTGCATGTTCCAATTACCAGGCACTGTTATCAATGTGCTTTGCGCGGCTCCCAGATTGAGTGATAAATATGAATATGGGAGGCAAGTTTGCTGCATGCTGTTGTTATAGTTAATGACTGATTTCCCAGGGTGACAACCAGAAAGATATAAAACTAGGATGAAGCACTGGAACCTTTATTTATTTTTCCTTCAAAAAAAGGCATGGAGTATACTTTGGCAAGTAGCATTGAAGACTACAACCCCCTGGATCAACTTTAGAATGCATTCCAGTTTTTTTTTTTTAAAAAAAATGATGGCCTCTTTCTGTGAAGGCAAATGCATGAGTTTAAAGAAACTTTTTTTTTTTTTTTTTTTTAAAGCCTTTGGCAAAATCTTTCTTTCTGAACAGGTTTAGTTTCCAAAGAATGCAGTACCTTTTTCTCTCATAGCTTGTCACCTCTGGGTGAGTGTTTCTCTCAGTACAACAACTTTCTTACTTTGACCCTTTGGTCTTTGGCCTAAAAAGTAAACCTCTGCAAAATATTCTTCTAGCAGAATTCAAAAGACAGCAGATAGAAGGAGAGATCATCAGTGTTGAGGTTATTACAATGATCTGTAATGATCTGCTAGTAAATGCATAGTGAGCATGACTTCTAAGTGCTAAATGCTTGAGGGCATTCCAAAGACCTTAGGTAGGTGAGACGTCCCATCCTCTTTTATGATGGAAGAGATTATATATACACACACAAACACACACACACACTTTCATTTATCATGGTAGAGAATATGAAAGTTCCTGTAAATTGTGTGTGAGCATCAGACCCCAAATTCACACATTAGAAACGCAGGCCATTTGTCTTATTTTTAGACTAGCACTTAATGTGCTAGTCAGAGAGCTTCTTTAGGTGCACTCAGTGGCTTCTACGAAACCAGAAAGCCAAGCAGTATGTTTCTCCAAGGAACACAGCTCACCATTCTGCATTGCAAGACATAATTGCACTTTCCTTGGTTTCAGAAGTCGATTGCCAGGCAGTTTGAGTGAGTGTGGGGGTGTGAGGGAGAAAATCATGTTTCCTCACTATCACTTCCCCACTCACGCATTTGTCCCTCATTACTTCCTCTTTCAAAAGAGGGAGTAAACAACATGCATGTGGCCCATTCAATGGGCCATTTTGATCGTGCTGCTTCGCCTGCACACAGCAGGAGATAGTGGCAAGTTCTGTCTCAAAAATAATTTGTATTTTCCAGGGTATTTTTTGCCAGGCAAAGAAGCGTAGAAAGGGCGGAGGCACATGGGACACAGATTCCACTGTGAATAGGACCCCTCTGCAAATCCAAGGGTCTGTCAGTGATCTGATGGAGGTCCATTCTCACAGAGTGGATATTGGCCATTTTTTAAATCATCAGATACCCATGGTGCAGAGCAAAGTTTGTTTGGAGCTCCAAAGGTATCTCAAGGGTATCCAAAGTTTTTTTAGGCTTCATGAGGGGTCATTTTATGTTGATGATGGACTAACTGAACATTCCATATTAGGAAGCTGCTGAGGGGTGAATACAATTAATACAGAATGATATAGGTCAGCTTTCCCCAGACAGGTGCTCTCCAAATGTTTTGGACATATGAACATTGGCTTTGGCTATGCTGCCTAGGGCTGATCAAGGCCCAAACATCTGGAATGCACCAGTTTAGGGAAAGGTGATCTAGAGGGCTTTCTTTGTGGTGGCACCCCGACTGTGGAATGCCCTCCCCTTGGAGGCCCGATTGGCACCAACATTGATTTCATTTTGACACCAAGTAAAAACATGGCTTTTTAACAAAGCCTTTGATGGTTAAACTCACTGGCACATTGTTTTAACTGTTTTAACAGTATCTATTGCTTTTAAATTATATATTGTTTTAACTTGGATCATGGTTTAATTAGTTTTTAACTGTGTATATTTATTGTTTTATACTGTATGTTTTTATCTGTACACTGCCCTGAGATCTTAGTGATATCGGGCAGGATATAAATATTTTAAATAAATAAATAAATAAATTTTCTGCTGCTTAGAGATGTGTGTGATTCAGCAAAATTCAAGTTCACTGAAGTTCTCTGAATTCCATCTTGAAGCTCATTCCAACTCAAATCTGTATCAGATTCAGAGCTTCCGGCTCCCCTTTGTGCATGACAATCCATGCATATTTTCATGCATATTTAACTAAATGTACACATCAATTGTGCACATCTTTGAAACGTATGCATCCTTCTTCCATCAATTAAAGTGTATTTCTTTGCAATTTTCAAAAGTACACATTATTTCATGCACAATTTCCAAATATATGCATGTTGTTTAGCACCTCCCCTCCCTTTTTTTGTTCTGCAAATGGCATTTCAAGCTTTGATTGCAGATTGCATCTGAATAGGTGTTCAATACGAAAGTTGTGAACTGGGTAATTCCTGATCAAAAATGAACTGAAACATTTTTTTAATACATCCCTAGTGCTGCTTAGCTTTAATCATTCAGTGGACCCAAGACTACTGCCTAGTGTATTACTGTATATCTACTACATATTAAGCAAGCCTGTTAGGTGATCCCAGTACAGCATGAATGCATTTACAGAGTTATGAATATCTGTGTCAATTCAAGATTTGTTGCACCAGTAAAAAATAAAATAAAAAATCAGCTTCAGTTATTGACCATGCTGAATGTCATCTACCTCCAGCTTCAGCAACCCAATTTCCATCATGTATTTGAATCACTGATACAGACATGAAGGTAAAGATGGCTTGTCTGTTTATTCATGTTCTATCTTTTAACTGCAAGTAACATATGTTAATTATAAATTTCATCCATAGCAAGTTTATTTATCTTCTCTTGTTTATATGCATGTATGTTCCCTATGAAATAATCAAGACATGGGGCATATCTAAATAAGTTGTTATCCTGGGGATGGCCCTGGGATAATCCCTGTGCAACCACATGATGCACAGGGGATCTCCAGGGGCAGGGAGGGATGATCCCTTCTGTTCCCTGGGATAACTGGGACAGCTTTAATCCTGACTTTTCCTGCTGTCTCAGGATCATCCCAAGATCATGGGACATGTGGGCGGCTGTCCCAGTTTTGTCCCAGCTCCTTGCAAGTAAATGCAAGGAGCCGGGAACCGTGCACGGAGCCACTCAGGCACTCTGTGCCCATTGGGGGTGGGGAGGGGAGCAAGAATGTTTTTATTTATTTATCTACATTTTGGGGCATGAATGCTCCAGGTCTTCTTTCTTTTAAAAAATTGGCCGCCGTGACAGGTGCGACACCTGGGATGTCGCGCAGACATGTGTGGACTGAGGGGGAGGATCTCGCGATCACCATATCACAAGATCCTCCCCCTCCCCTCTCTAGGTCTAGACATGCCCATGGTGACCCTGGGCAGGAAAAGAAGATAGAAAAAGTGATGGGGATTGTTATTGCTACCACTTTGTCTGAATCTCTGTAAAACTGTAAATGTACATATATTTACATTAATGAGCAAAGGCATATAAAAAGTATGCCCTTTTTTCTTGGGCCAAATTCAGTCCTAAGAGGCTAACATACACATAAATAATTTTAAGATGAAAGCAAAAAGAATGTTAGCTCACCCACAATAGAATCATACATCTGGAATGGATGATAATTTAAAACCACTGGTTTTAAATGTTTGAATTAGTTTTATGTACTTTATGGTGTTTTTAATTGTATTGTACCCTGCCTCAATCCAGAGGGAGAGGCGGGTAACAAATAAATATTATTATTATTGTTATTATTATTATTATTATTATTATTATTATTTATCAAATTTTACCTGCAGCTCAAGTCAGAATTCATTCACACACACACACACACACCCCTAATTGTAGCTTACTATAGAGAATGCAAGATACTCTTTGCTCCAGAGAGCAGGAGCCAACTAGGTGCAGTCCATCAAGTTCATCACTAAGGTCAAAGTGCATCACACATCTGGAGGATATAGCTTCAGATAGTCAAATGAGTTAAGCTAAACCAATCATCCAGCCCAAAGCAATCTATAACGTTGTTACCCACTTCAGATATATTATTCACTTTGGCTTGATTCATAAATTTGTTTTTCATAGGGGTCCAAGCCATACACATGGACTTCAACTTCCCAGCTTAGATGTTTTGAATGAATGAACCTGTCCTGCCTGCCCACCTCCACACACACATTGTGAAAAACTCCAGAATGCCAATATCGGAGAAGATGTTAATTAAATTGAATACAAAGCAAACACCATCCACAGGCTTTCCTCAGAAGAAAATTTTACTGAGATTCAAGTCTGCTTCTCAGCCTGTTTATCCAAAGGGCAGGGAGAGGGACACAGAACTTTAGAAAGGCAGTGGTCATAACTATTTGCCTTCAAAGGCCTTGCTTTTACATTACATATCTGTCTGATGTAAAACGATAAGTCTATGCCCTCTGGATGCTATGAGTCTACTTCATAAATTGCTATTTGACACTTCCTCTGCCAGTCTGATTGTTTGCTCTTGTTTATGTTCTGCTATGCTATACAAAGAAGCATCTATGGACAATATGAAATCTTTGGTGTGCAGCTGCCTTTGAACATAGCACAGACAGAATCTTCAGAAAACTCAAAAAGGAGGAGGAAAGATTACTGCATTGCACTGTTTGGACCATGCCCTAGAACATGTGCTGCGCATGGCTGAAAAAATTAAGACTGCATGTTTTAGGCTTTATATAAGCACCCACCCACCCACACCCACACCTACACCTACACCTACAATATCAGGGAACCTCTATTATGTCCCTTACATGCTTGTAAGGTCATATTACAAAAGTGTAATGTGATGTGTGCATCTCTCTCTCTCTCTTTGAAAAAAGGTTCCTTGTATACAATGAAGAGATACTTGTAGAAAACAGAGAGTAAGAATGAGTGGACACAAACACACATAATTAGGGAGAAATGCAGCTACAAAGAAAGCGTAGTTGATATGACTCCCCTCCCCAAAAGGGAGCTCTTTGGAGTGTGGGGGAACACTGAATGAGCTAGATTTCCCCTGGCATGGAAGAGTTCAATGCACATACATCAGGAGATACATAGTACTTCCTCATGCTGGCCAAGCCAAACATGGAAACTTTTCCATAAAAGGCCTCTCAAGAAAGAGAAAGGGGCAGGGTGAAGTGGGAAGGAGGAAGAGGTTGTTGCTGCCACTGCCCTTGTGCCCCCATCAGGTGAGTTTGGGAGAAAGCAAGTGGGCAGAGGAAAGGGGGGCAGTAGGGAAAGGAGGGCTGACTAGCAGTGGTAGTGCACACAACCCCCCCTCCCCATACAAGGCAATATGACCCCAGGTTCAAATTTAGAAAGGTCTGGACTCACCTTGCATTGAGGTGGGACATTTCAACCTGGAGGCATTCATCCAAACTCCCACCCACCGACCCACACACCCACACACACACAATTTGAGTTTCACCTGAAGCTCAGTTTTACTTTTTCCTTCTGCCCAGAAAAGTATGTGTCACAGAATAAGAAAGAGGAAAATCCGAGAACCTCATACAAACCCACCAAGTTTTCTGACTGGCATTACATTATTTCATAAATGCAAAGTTTGCTCTGAAATATTTGATGTTTATTGATTATTGTGAGAGTCTAACTTGCTCATTTAGTTAGCTGGTTTTAATGCCCTTTTAATACCACCTGTTCTGGGGTCTTTCCCTATTATTTTGTACTTAACTCATAAACAGTAAAGGAAAACTCTCTCTCTCTCTCTCTCTCTCTCTCTCTCTCTCTCTCTCTCTCTCTGCTTCTCAGGTTTTCAATGGCTCTTTCTATAGGATTTTCTCTTATCAAGGAGAGGATTTCAAATGAAAAGATGAATAGAGGGTAGAAAACCAGAACAAAACAAGAATCTTTCTTACTCTCTTTTTAAAAAATCTGCCATTCATTGTGACTTATCAAGAATGTTTATATATGAATTCAGTTTTTGAGCATATGTTGTTTCATCCAGATCCCATCTAGCAATCAAAGAGCAAAGGTTTTAGCTGTGTCTTTTATCTATACACAATATTTCAGACTCAGCTTTGTGACTGAGCAAGATGCTGCCACTGATAGAAGGGAAGGAGAGTGGAAGGATATTGTAGGCTTTGTCCTTCTAACAAATCTATAACTGGCAAACTTTTGTCTGTTGACCTTCACCTTACTTCTGTATTTCCTAGCCGCATACACTGCTGTAAATCTCAACTCTCAAGCTTACTGCTTTTTACACAGTAAAATGCAAATTAGTCTAGTAATTCAAGTACTGGTTTTCAAATGGCTTCTAATTATGATGAGCATGAATTCCAAAGCTCTTAATTTGTTTTAAAAAAATATGGTGCTTCTAAGGCTGCAGTCCTATACTTACTTATTTGGGCCTAAATCCTATTCAACTCAGTAGCTTACATCTGAGTAGACATGTATAAGATTGCCTTGGAAGGGTGAGTTTTTTAAAAAACAAAACAAAAATACAACCCTATCCCCCAGTTTAAAATTACAGACAAACCCCATGGTTTGCAATAAGCCACTTCAGAAAATGAATTTGAAAAATTCTATTAGTTATTCTGCAGGCTTTTCCTTATTGCAAGGTTGTGACTTGCTCATTATGCCACCCTAGATATAGGAAAGAATAGAAAAAATAATATTTTAAATTCCAGATTTAAATAAACTAAAAATGTTTAATGCATTGAGAAACCATCCACAGACATCTGAAACAATTCTAACATATCTTTTTTTTTTGCAATTCTTGCATTCCTGTTGTTGAAGAGGGTTTTAGTTGGTTGGTGCCGTTCATTTCTTTTATAGTTGTGTGTTTTAATTTAGTTTTTATGCTGTGTTTTAATACAGATTCAGTTTTTAACCTGTGCTGCTTTATGGTTAGCCACATAGAGTGCCATTTTCTGATGGAAAGGTAAGATATAAATGAACTAACTAACTAACTAACTAACTAAATAAATAATTCCTTTGGATCCTAGGGACCAGAGTTAAGGATGTGGAAAATCTTCATTTGTGCCTGTACCAGAAATAAAGAGGCAATACTTAAATGTTAGGTAACTAGGCGTCATGCTTTCTTAATTGGCATAAGAGATCTGCAGCAAAATTTAATCAAGGCAGGATCTGGCCAAGGCCAGAGCTGATTGCTCCTGCTTGTATACCATCTTCCTTAGGCGAAGCTTCCCTTTCTGAAGTCAGTATATTACCTGGTTTCAGCTGAGGAACCTCCCACGCTCGTTACTGCCCACTTACAGGTGTTCGCAGTTCCTTTTGATGACGGAGTCTGCCTCCCATGCATCTCCCACTCCTTCTGCCATTCCTTCCATTACAAAATAGAGCCCAGTAAATCTGTGTGTTTTTAAACAAAATGTGCTGCCATTTCCTGCTATGGTGCACGAAAAGCACGTGATAAAAACAGCCACAGAATGGGCCACATGGTCGTTGTTTTCTTCCTCTTTCTTCCCCGTGTGAAAAAAGAGGAAGTTTCATGGGGTAGAAGTGAGGGGGGGGTAAGCGATAGTAAATAAACACAATTTTTCCCCATCTGATGATGTTCATAGACACTTCATTATCTAGAGCCCCACAACATAAGGGGCCAGGCTGGAAGATTCCTGATCACCATAAAGATGGCCCAGAGCAGGGACGGTGCCAGACTATTTTGCGTCCTAGGCAGGTGCGCCGTACTGAACCCCAGTACGTGCCCCCCAACCCCAGCGCCCGTTCCTGGCTTTGAAGCCAGGACACTGGGGTTAGGGGGCGGGGCGGTGGCTTCAGAATGGCGTGCCCAGTCACACCGTACTAAAGCCGCCTGCCGCCCCCCCAACCCCAGCATCCTGGCTTTGAAGCCAGGAGCGGGTGCTGGCTTCGAAGCCAGGACGCTGGGGTTGGGGGGCGGCCGGGGGGGGGGGGCGGCTTCGGAACAGCGCACCTGGAAGCAGCTTCTGGGCACACCGTTCAGCGCCCTCCTTTGCTTGGCGCTCTAGGCCGCCACCTGAGCTGCCTCTATGGCTGTGCCGGCCCTGCCCCAGAGTGCTCACTATTGACTCCCTTATGGTGCCTCCTTCCCTCACTGCTTTGCCATGTAACAAACCTATTTTGAAAATGCCATCCAACCCATTTTTCTTCCCTAGTAGATGCAGTATAAAGGAGGAGGGGGGGAGGAAAGAAAAGAAGCCTGGCAACCACAGCCAGTCAGACCACCTTCTGTTCTGGCTGTATTGCAGCAAAGGCTCAGCTTCATATGGAATATGTGTAGAATTTGAATGCAGATGCGATGTTAGCCCTATTGGAATATTATTCCCAGGGCTTCAACAATCCCAGGACGAGGAGGGTGGGGCCATGCTTGCTGGTCTCCCACCACCATTGCAGCCCTCTGATTTTGCTCTCCTATCATCCATGCATGAAGGGACACACAGAGGCTTTTCTCTGCATATAGAGGGTTACCCAGTGATTTAGATGCAAGGTTCTCACAGGCAAACTGCACATAGCATGTGGCTATGTCTGTTCTTTTTCTTTACTCAAAAGTGAGTGTGGGTACCTGATGCAAATCAGGACCTTGGAAAGGGGGTTTAACCCTTTCCCCTCTGCTATGCTCCCAATCTCCTCCCCTGGGTCTACAATTTGCACATGGGGGAAAAAAGACTCCATTCACTACAATGGGTTTTTCCCCCCTATGCAAATGGTAGGCAAGCCCCCTGATCCAAATTGGGACCACAGTGAGGGGCAAAGGGTTAAATAGTCATGCTCCCATACTCGGATCCCAACCTGAATGGGTCCCCCACACTTACCTTTGGGTAAAAAAAAAAAGAAGAAGAATAGGTGCAGCTGCATAGGGATGTGCAAATCTGCAAGACCTGAACTCAGCAAAGTTCTCCAAATTCCACCTCAAATCTCATGCAAAGTTGAGTCCATAATAGTTTGTGAGGTTTTTTCTTTACACATTAAAATCTATGCATATTTCCATGCATACTTTCCCAAATGTACACATCAATTGTGCACATTTTTAAATGTACGCATTTTTGAAATGCATGCATTTTTGAAATGTATGCATTCTTTTTCCGAGATTAAAGCCCATTTAAGCTCATTTTTCAAATGTACTCATTTTGAAATGTTCACATTTTTGAAATACATGTATTTTTGAAATGTACTCATTTTAAAATGTACACATTCTTTTCCTGTGATTAAAGCACATTTTCCCCATTTTTGAAATGTACTCATTTTGAAGCATACACATTTTTTAAGCATATGCATGTGGTGTGTGGGGGTGGGGGTGTCCATGAAACACATTGCAAGCTCAGAAATGAGATAGTTGATTATATAAAGAATAACACCTAAAAATGTCTTCTTTCTCAGGACAAACACTTAGACTACATGATTTCCCCCCCAGTTCTTTTCAGACTCACAGTTCTGTTATTGTATTGTGCTGCAATATTTTTTAAAGAAATGCCATATTTCAATTATTTACAGCAGATCTTATACAATTGTTTTACTAATTAGCAGAGCTGAAGAAGAGATACTAGCATTTCATTCATTCCTTTCTAATTTACTCTTAATATTGAAATCTCAGGTTTATAGTGTGGGCATCATAATGGTGGTGTTTTTCAAAGCATTGCTCAAGATAAATCTTAATGGGTTGTAACAAATATCATAAATAACATTTGCTAATCTTGTCATTACTGACTGGATAGTTAAGAAAGTATCTTGAACTGGAGCTGTCATAATGCTCTACATTTGTATGGTGCATAAACATGGAATACATGGTATTAGAAACATCCAAGTGGTGCATACTATTGCTACTAGCAATAGCATAAGGCAATTGTAATAAAAATGCAAGTCTCACCCCACTACAAGGTACCTTTGGCAGCACAGATAAAAGAATGTGCTTGTTAATTTCCCCACATGCACTACGAATGGACAACCTTTTCTTATAAACCATGTTCAAGGTTCTCATTACCTAAAAGCCATACTATATTTTGAGTTGAGAAGTATATTTTTAGGTAAGAAGAGCCTGAAATTCTCATACTGAAACTTGTTTCATAACAGGATGGAGATATATATATATATATATATATATATATATATATATATATATATATATATATAGTATAGGAAATGAAGCTAAAAGAAGCTGGTAATTCACAAATCTACATTTCATTAGTTTTCAGCTTATTAATGTTCTTTCACACTGAGGAACAAGATTTCTTGAGAAAAATAGGTACCAATTAGGACAGAATCTGTCATAAAAGGTGACTGCAGTTTTATTAATAATATAAATAATCCACCGACTTAATAAGGTGATAGCTATAGCTTACTAAAAGTTAAAAAAAGAAAGCGGTAAAGCACACATAACCATCTTTTGCCAATTTTAAAAATAAATAACAGAAGATGTCGACCAATCCTAAACCTTTAAGGAGAGAATGTATAATTGGCATGAAGGGACAGTATCTTGAAATTTGCACAATATTACAATAGGAATGCTGAGCACTCTTGCACCTTTTTGTGGGCAAATCTGGAGGGTCTGATCTTCAGGGACTGTGTAGCTCTCGAGTCAGGATATGGTTTGCCTTTGGGGACCTTCCTGTCTCACCTATTCGGAGCTGTGCAACACCGGACAGGGGTGACGCAGGTTGGTCTCCCCACACTTTCAGAGTGTCGGGATTTATAAGAGAGGGGCCGTGTTTACCTGACTCCTGGCTTTGGAGAATGGCTTGCCCATAATGGCAGTCTTGGTGCCTGAAGAAAGAATATAATAGATTCCCGCACTTTCACATGCAAATCCAGGGAGGGGTAAAGTTCCCTTATTTAAATAAAGAGGCCCTAGTTTATACCACGCTCTGGTGTCTGAGTCTTTATTCCATGCTTCCTTCTCCACTCCCAAGGTCTTGACCAACCCAAGGTCTTCAAGGAGAGAATGTATAATTGGCATGAAGCCAAAGTATCTTGGGTAGAGGAACCCTATGGGAGCAAGGAGAGGATGAACTAAAGAAGCGCTACTGACATCCCCCACTGCTTCCCATGAGAGGGACAGCACTGCCACCACCGATGGAGAAACTGCTTCTACATTGGGCAATGAACACCAAGGTGTGTGTGTGTGTGTGTGTGTGTGTGTGTGTGTGTTTAAGCAAATATTTCAGGTCCTAAGGAACTCTCTGCTCCTATAACTCAAGAGTTCCGCAAGCGCAACCTTTTCCACTAACACCATTTTTTAAAAGAATACTTTAAAATCTCATAGTAGCTGGTACAAGAGTCATAGGCATGAGAAGGCCCCCAGTGCTAGAGACTAATGAACTGTTAAGCAAGTCATTTATTAAAGGGATATTTTACACCTGAGGAAATACTAATGCTTGCTGATGCTTCTTAAGGAATAAAGAGAGACTATTGCCTGTTAGGACACAATCCAATGCACATTTAGACAGAAAAAAATCCTACAACTCCCAGGATGGTGCATGCCCTGGAATTGTAGGACTTTCTTCTGTCTAAAGATGGATGGAATTGTGCCCTTAATGACTTCTTTAATCTCTGGCCAAGTTCCCTAAACTCCGCCTCAGCCAAATACATTCACAATCAGAACCAGTTCTTGGGTACAGTTTTCCTCTCACTCCCAAAGCTCCTCCTGATGTATTTCTGACAGCTTGGACAGGTTATCTGAGTTTGTACTGCTTGCTTGGGTAACCTTCTTCTGGAAAGAACTTAGGGCAGCCTCCTGGCATAACACAGCCTCCTGTTCCCTGCTCTTGATGGCCAGCCACATATGGTTAACCTACAGAGAAAGAATAGCTTAACATTTAGATCTTATTTTTTCATTTTCTCCCCAGCTTTCACTTTCTCCTGATCCTTCTATAACAACACCCACCCACCAGCAGACTTCCTCCCTCTCTGACTACCCACAGACTATTTCAATCCTGAATTGACAACTCCTTAATGCCAACTGTCATTTCCCAAGTGCTCTTTTCCACCTACCTAGAATCCCCAGCCAATCAAAATTGAATTTACCAGATTCAGGCCCTTACAGCGATCATTTCTCTCTCCCCATTCAGAACAGCACCGAGCAGCTATTATTAAAACAGGCCTTCAACACAGTAACAACACTAAGCCTCAGGCCTATGCAGATACATGGTAGCCTCTAAGAAGCTACACAGTGTATTTACAGAACAACAGTTATGTACATGACTACCACCACCATCAGAGCATTGATGTCAGAAGAGAAATTACTGCTTCTGATGGTGAATCTTGTCCAGTCGTGCACGTCTATCTCCACAGGCGGTGAGGGAGGTCCATAATATCCTATAGCTGCTATGATGCTCTCCCATGGACCGAAAGATTGTATCCAAAGAGCACCATCTTATTTGTGTCTACTCAGAAGTAAGTGCAGCAGGGCACAGCTGCATGGTTAGGCTGCCACTGCCAATGGGGAGGGGGAAGGAGATGGAAGTGGCCAATTGGAGTGCATGAGGGAGGGGGAGTGTCTACACCACATGTAAATTTTAGAAGGAAGATTCACTATGCATGAGCCACATTTTCATTATTCATGAGCCCCTCTGTGGTGAGGGGAATGAGGGGCAGAAAAGTGGGAAAAGAGCAGGACTATTAGTGCCCATGGTGACATGGGCTTTATATTGGATTCTAAGAATATTCAACTAACAATACGGAGGCTGCAGTCCCATGCTGTTATATCAGAACAAGTCCTACTGAATTTAGAAGCCACACCACAACCATAGCACAGCCAGTCTGAAAATGTTTGTGTAATCGACTTCTCCCATACAATCCGCCCTGCACACTCAGGTCCTCTGGGAAGAATTTACTCCAGTCAACAAAAACAAGGCTGGCAACCATTACCCAGAGGACCTTTTCTTCTGCAGCTCCCAGATTGTGGAATGGCCTGCCAGGAGAGATTCGTCAACTTAAGAGTCTTCCGGAATTTAAGAAAGACATAAAGATTGATCTCTTCCGGCAGTCCTACCCAGTTGAATTTTAAGACGCCTTTCAATAATGTGCTGCTTTTTAATAAATTAGTTTTATATGTTTTAATCAATTATATATATATTATGGTGTTTTGCATTTGTGTTGTACCCTGCCTTGATCCAGAGGGAAGAGGCGGGTAACAAATTATTATTATTATTATTATTATTATTATTATTATTATTATTATTATTATTATTATGAGAGACAGAGCTGTGAGTGAGGTGGGGAGAAAGGATGCTTGAGTTCTAATGTAATGATTCTGGTCCAATAAACCAGCTTTTTGTTTTGGATCAGGATCAGACATATTGGCTGTATGCTCCATCCTTCTCCCTACCATTTCCTCCTCCCCTCTCATTTGCACCTTTAATTCAATATTTCCTGTTTTATTACGGCACAGTTTCCTGTGACATCTGAACTGGAAAACAGTTTGTAAGGATCCTTACAAGCCACAGTACATCAAATCACAGTGCATGAAAGCTTGCATCAGAAAAGCCCTGTTGTGATTGCAAAACATCCCAAGTAGTGGGGAAACACTGTCTTTAAACCATCCTCATATATTACTGCCAGAAAATCTTCAAGCCCTCCAGTTTTCCTGTTTCCAGTCCCATGTTTCCAAAAACTGAACCTCATCCCTTCAAACATTGTAATTAGAAGTGTTATTGTCATTTTTGTTGGGAGCAGGATGTAACGTGCTGCACTTCAAAAAAAGAAAAAGAAAAAAAAGAGTTTTGAAAGAAGAGTGAACTGTTTCCATTCCACAACAATGTTCTGTCATTATTGTTTGATATATCTGTGAGGTATAGAATGTCTGTTGGAAGGAGATTACATTTTTCTGGATTGATCTTCCCTTTCTTTCCCAGGTTTGTATTGGGTATATAAGAAGTCTAATATTTCCAAAGCTGATTCTATTTTTATATGTATTTGTAGCATTTGTCTCAGGTTTTGCTAAAGAGCTAGAGGATAGTTATGTGTTCTTTTGTTTTTTCAAGGAGATATCTGGATCCCTTCACATAATCGACCACTTGGAGCTATTATGGTCTATGTGAGGTCAATAATATCCATTCTGGACACACTGAATAAATATTTATAAGATAAGCCCTCATTGCTCCTTGGAGTCTATCAATAATTCATATTTTAGACGGTCTTAAACACTTGATAAACCATAACAGCTCCAGTGGAATAGTCAACTAGGAGAAAGTGTATGCATGTGTGTGCTTAACTTCTTTGTGTTCTCCTTTAAACTCTACTACTTTTTAATAATAGTGGAAAGAAGTCCTGGGGGAAAAAACACAAAGTAAATGATAAAAATTCAGCTACTTTCTTCTTAGCAAGGTTTCAGTTGTACTTTGCAGGAAAACTGTCAGGGAATAGTTTCAGCACTGCAGTAGCTTGTAGTTTCTAGCTAAGATTTCATTAGACATAGTCTGGAAATGTTTGGGCTTATTCAGCCCATGGAATTTCAGAATCTGTGCAAGCTTAGTGCTGGCAGTGATCTCAGAGCAGAGCAGGGGGAGCCGCTCTACTCCACCACCACCCCGACCATATGAGAAGTAAAACTTGACAACCAGGGAGACTGGTAGCTTGCCATGAGAACCTGAAAGAGGAGGGGTGAGGGTTTGCAGAAGGATCACCAAAACTGAAGCATCATCCTGGAGGGCTGAGCAGTGACACCCTCTTTGACCGGGGGCCTTGCTGAAAGGCCAAAATCCCTTGTCTGTCAAGTGTTTCAGGGGAGGTGTCTTACCATCACATGTCCCCTTTTAAGCTGATGCAAAGGCAAGGAGCCTTTGCTAGGAACGTCTCATCTGCATTGCTCAACACCCCCTGTGTTTGGATCCATCACCGTCTGGGCCTTTGGGATGAACCAAACTTAAGCCTGGATAAACCATCAATGTTTGAAAAGCCCTCAATGTTTGGGAAGGTAATGAGAAAATCAGAGAAACCAAGATTGGCAAATTTGTCCATCAGTACCTCTCCACTTGTAGGGTTTTCAACATGGTGATTAGATGTTCCATCTCTGTGGAGGAAATCTATGAGTATAGAAGTGGCCTCCTAACTGATGCAGATTATGTACTGGCCATCAGACATAGCAGATATGGACAACACTTGCATGGTTGTCTGCAGTGAAGAAGCCTAAGTGCAAACAGCTGCTCACAGGTGGGCTTTAACATGAATGAGACATAAGTCTAATTGGGTGCACCGACCATGCATGGTGCTTGCATATAAGCTACATCATTGCTGGTGACCACACTAACAGGTGGATGTCTAGATGCAGGGCTAGGAACACTCCAGTAATTGTGTGATGACCCTTCACACAAGGAACACGTGAAGTGAGTTGCTCTTGATTTGTCATGCTCATTCCTTCTTTTCTTTCAAACCTTTCCTCAACATCAATATTAACACAATTGTTCCTGTGTCAAGTTGATTTCATCTTTCATTTCATTCCATTTATTATTTGTATACCCCCCCCCCAATAGCCAAAGCTCACTGGGCGGTTTACAAAAATTAAAAGCCATTAAAAACACATTATACAAAATACAAAAAACAAAGGCATTTACATGAAACCATAGGCAACATATACCTAAAAAAAAAATTTGTTTAACCAAGATGATCCAAGAACTAAGTTAAACTCATTGTATGCTGCCAAATGCCTGAGAAAAGAAGGCAGTTTAAGCTGGTGCTGAAAAGTTAATTATGTTGGTGCTAGGTGAGCCTCATCAGGGAGATTATTCCAAATTGGGAGGCCACCACAAAGAAGGCTCTTTCTCTTTGTTGGCCCACTACCAAGAAGGCCCTCTCTTTGCCTCCTCTCTCCATGAATCACCCCCAAGTTACTTCATTCCCACTGCTAATAGTTATTTAGCAATAGCAGTGTAATATGGGCACAACATAGACAGAACATGGCCATGCTTAGAAGGCTTACAATCGACACTGAGTGAGGAAGATGGAGTTGTGGGATATAGAATAAAGACATGGCATAGGTTGTTGGAGCTGACAATGTGGCCATAATGACACAGAGTTAAACATGCTTAAGCCACTTTGCTCTCACTGGGCTTACTCTATTAACTTGGCATTGGACTGTGGCCAATGGGTAAAGCAGCCACAGAATTAAAGATGCAGTGGGCCCATATGGTTGATTCTGCTCTTGACCTCAAACAGTTTCCCTGGCCTGCACCTGCACCTGCACATTATTTGGATGTCTCAGCCAGGGAAGCCTACATACATAGATCTCTTTGTGCAAAGGTTTCCAGAAGAGCTGTGGAAACCTAAGCCACTCATAGAGATCTTCTCTGCTGCAGTTGCCCATGTGCAATGCATAGGTGTTGGGGTGGGTGAAGAGAAACTATGTGACATTGAGGGTAGGGCCAGAAGTGCAGCCCCACTGCCCCTTTGATTGCATGGACCTCCTTCACACGAATCATCTGTGAGTTGAGTTAATTAGACTTAAGCACAGGCTATACTGCATACTGTGATAAATTAGATTTCAGTGTGGTATCCTATTTATCCATGGAACTCATTGGGGGCTTTTCTATACAAGGCTGTTAATGTGCTGTATCTACTTTCATTTTCATTGCAGAATTGAGATCCCAGCACTGCACAAAGAGCATTTCCTTTCCTGGTTTTCCACTATATATTCTCTTGGTGGCATTGTGGTATAGCAGAATAGTGCAAACACACAATTACAAAAATAGTTTTCACAAATATTACTGCATTTTCCCTGGTCTCTTGCTGGAAGTGCTCATTAGATACAGAAGCAATGGGGGGGGGGCGGACATGATGTCATTTAAGGAACCCATAAACAACCATGAGTAAACAATGAAGAGTGCACAATAAATAGAAAAGTTGTAGAAAAGTTCCAAGTGATTTGGGGGCAGTTGCTATCATTCTGCTTAATTTATTTCACAGGGTTATTTCACAGTGTTCTTGTGAAGATAAAATCAGTGAATTCCATGTACACTGTCATTCATTCTTTAGAGGAAGAGCAGATCATCAATTTCATAAATAATAAACATACTGAAAATTCAGTTTACGTAGGTCATCCAAAGGCAAAGCTGTTAATGAGAAATCTGTCATCTTTGGGACTTTAAAAATTCAGAGTGCTCAGCCCCAGTACCACTTGGGTCTCTCAGTTAGGGCTGCTTCACACTGTTAAATCTCCCTGTGCAGTAATGTGTGTGGGTTCACAACTGGGTGGAGAGACAGGTGGCGTGAAACAGCCCACACAGGTGGCTTTATAAAAGCAAAGCTGAATATTTAAATTTCTGCAGGTAAAGTGTTGATTATTATTATTTATTATTATTTATTTATATAGCACCATCAATGTAGTGATGGTTTGTGGTCTCAGACAATGACAATATCACACAATGATGTCATATCCTGTCAGAAAAAAGTACATTTCAAAGTAATTGAGTTTGTTTGTTTGTCAGATTTATAAGACACATGTTAGCGCAAACCCTCCTAAAGTAGTGTACAATATGTGAAACCATGAGACAATGAAACTATGCTAAAAATAATGCTAAAATCAAAATTAGCAATTAAAACCAAATGGCACCATATATAATCCAATAAAGCAACCAATGGATTCCCAGCTCAATTATAGGTCACAGTAAGCAGGTACGTCTGAAGGGCCCACTTGAAAGCCTGTCAAGATGCAGCTTAGCGAACAACCATTTGAGCTGAGTTTCATAAATGTGGAACTGAGAGCTTCAGTAACAATCTAATCCAGCCTTATTTTATCTGCCGTTGAAGCTCTATTTTGCAAAAGCATAGAGTAAGGATGGGCAGATCATTCAAGTCCGTTTCCATAGACTTCCTCCATTTCCCACCACCAAATCAGTTCCATGCCACTGTGCAGATTTCTTTTTTAAGGCAAAAGATCCATATTTTTTCATATATATATATATATATATATATATATATATATATATATATATTAAAAATTGCATTTTCCAGGTTGAACACATTGTCACACACATCCACCCACTGACTAAAGCATGTCCATACATTTTCAATCTACACATTTTTCTTTGCACACTTTTCAACTGCACATGTTTCAAATGTACAGAATTCTGCATGCAAAGTATGTCCAGTCCGCAACTGTTTCCAGGTGATGTGCATTGGAGAAACTCACACACAAACACAATAGAAAGGATCTATCACACATTCATAGAATAGAGCCCATACAGATGAACAATCTATCTCAAACTAAAGTCCTGCACCAGGACTACTGTATCATCCTGTAATAAACCAGTGTGGTGTAGTGGCTGAAGTGTTGGACTGAGGCCATAGCTAGACCTAAGGTTTATCCCTGGATCTTCCACGGGTCAAACCTGTTCATCTAGGTGACACACAGGGGATCCAGTGCTCAGGCAGGGGTGAACCCTGGATGATCCCAGGATAAACCTTAGGTCCAGCTATGGCCTGAGAGTCAGGAGTTCCGGGTTTTAGTCCCCACTTGGCCATGGAAACCCACTGGGTGACTTTGGGCCACTCACAGACTCTCAGCCCAACCTACCTCACAGGGTTGTTGTTGTGAGGATAAAATGGAGGAGGAGGATTATGTATACTGCCTTGGGTTCCTTGGGGGGTAAAGGTGGAATATAAATGCAATAAATAAATAAAATAAAATAAATATGTTAAGGAGGATTTCCCCACATTTCAGGTCAGATATGTGACAGAATGTGTAGTGAAATGCCCTGTATCTGTTCAGTGTCCATGTACAAGAACTGATGCCTTGTTTGGGAATCTCATGCTTCATCAAATATTGGGTCCTGGGGCATGACGTTTTTAAATTAATAATAACAATAATACTGCAGGAGTTGTTCGATGAAAATGCTAAACATTACTATTTGTTTGGACTGTTCCCCTCTCTGCAGAAGGCTGACTCCCTGATCTCACAGAGCATTGCACTTAATTTCACAGAAGAAAACCAGACCCTATGATTCTCTTGGGTGTGTGTGCGTGTGTGTTGGAATTACAATCATATCAGTGGCATATTTTTTACTACATTCACTTAGCAGCAGTGTGTGAATTAGAGGCACTGCCAGTTTTGAGCTCAAATAAGTCTGAATTTCCTAGCTGGATCTGTTAAAACGGAGTTAGTGAGGCATGATATTGCTGATTCTTCCTCCACTGCTCTCTGCAATGTCACTCAAGAATTGTTCAGCAAAAGAAACCATCTCATGAAGTCGAGCAGGGCATCAGTAGCACTGAATTGTAACCTGAGGGAAAAGTTACATTTTGCATTAATGGACACTAGCTAAAGCTCACAGCTTCCTATCTGCCTGCAAGGAAAAAAACAAGTTCTCTGAGGCGATGAACTAAAGAATACACACCAGAGGTCTGACTCAGGGCAGAAGTAGTACAGACAATGCCCATGTGGATTCTGTGAAATGCTTTGCAATGAGACCAGCAGTGATCTGTTAAATAGCCATTTTAACTAGCAATGTGCTTCACACCTTTATTTCCCCCCTCACAACAGCCATGTAAGGTTGGCCACTTTTGTTCCATTTTTTATAGACAGGTGACTGAGGGCTGATCTAGACATTTACATAATGTGCAAGATGCGGCTACGTCTCTTGCTTTTCCTTAAATAATTACAAGTGTGGGCAGGAGTTTTACTAGGAAGGCATCATGCAACCAGGGGAGCGGCTAGTTTCTTCATCCCCTAGCCCAGCTCTGATTGGAATGGAAATCTCCCCATGCCCTCCCTCCAAGATGGTTTGGAGCTTAAGAAAAAAGTTCTTATTGGCACCACTGGTGGGGCTATCCACTGATTTCCATTCCAGTTGCAGTAGAGGAATGAAAACATCAACCTGTTGTGCCTCACCTTGCGATAGAGCGGGAAGGAGGAACAGCTCCCCACACACTCCCAGGCTCAGCTGTTCCTCCTTCCTGCTCTATCGCAAGGTGAGGCACAACACAACCTCCTCTCCCGGTGTACTGCCTTCCCAGGAAAAATCACCCTCTGCACTTATAATTAGTTAAGGAAAAACAAGATACACAACTGCATGCTATGTACATGAACATCTACTTTGGCCTTGAGAAACAGAGACTTGCTAAAGGCCATACAGACATTTATACAATCTGCTCCATTTGTGCTTTGCAGATTGTCAGATATCATACTCTCCATTGCCGTTTCCTTGACAGATGTGGACCCGCCCCCGAGAAGTTCCCCAGAACTTCCTTCAAAATTCATGGAACTTCTGCTGGTACATAATGTTTTGCATACTTTTCTTAAGTCAGGATAAAATCAGTGAGCAGAGCACACATTAAAAAAAATTTGCTATACTGCAGAGGCTCAAGAGAGTAGGTATTTTTAAATGGCATATGCAGTACTGTATTTTTCCACACAGTATCTATAGTTTTGTATGACCCAAACTGTGTACAATTCCAAATAGTTTTCAAAATGGTCCACAAGTCCAGAGAATCCGTGCAATTCAGAAAAGCCAGTCCTCCGAGGATTCCGTGGGGCAGAATCATAGAAATCTGGTGCCATTTTGATCCACTGCAGATTTCTCTGGCATACCCACCTGTAGGTCTAAGTACAACCACCTTCGGTTTTTGACAAAGCTTGCTTTTTCTGTATATCTGAAATGATGTAAATAGCTGCATTTGCCAAACTTGTGCTCTCTCTCGAAAGCTGGAAATCATGGATTTTTCTCTTCTGCTTCTGGAATTCCAGGGTACAGATTCCAATACAAAGAGAAACAAGTCATAGAACAGGGTGTCCACACTTGACTAGGGATTCGTAGGAGTGAAAGAACTGCTCCCCAAGCCTAACAACCCCCACCCCCAGTGATTGATATTTTCTTAAGTACTCTTTTGCACTAATTTTCAAAACATGTGCGGCCTTCACTATGGAAAGGCACTGCCATCCTACAGAGAGCCATGGTGTGATGAGATCACCACACCTGTTGGCCAGCGGACATGTGTGAGCCCAGGTCTTTGTAGAGCTTCAGCTGTTCACCAAGTACTCCCAGGTCACCCTGGATCCAGGAGACTGGTGACCACGCGATTGGCTGATCCCAGCACATATGGCAGTGTTTAGGAATGAGAGCTGGCAGTGGTGATGAAGTCGGCAGCTGTCACAGAAGTGGTGGGAGTGGCAGCATTGCCAGCTGTGGAGGGTGAGCCAACGGTTGGCAACTCAGGATGTAAAATGGTGCCAAGCTTTTTTCCACCCACCCCCAGTGGAACTTGAGAATTTCAGGGGGGAATATAGGTGTGTAGCCTGCCAAAACCAACAACCCCCTCCCTCTGTAAAGGGGGAAATTTGCAATTCAACACAAAATACAAGCCAAATCAATTTTGCTGCAGCTCTAACCTTTCACATGAAATTTCTAGCATTAATTTGACAGTGCGCAGTCATCTCTTTCATCCAGTCATTTCATCTCCCTCCCTCCTGTTCTCTCTCTCTAAAGGTTTAAAGCTGAAAATCTATAGCCACTGCTGGCAAAATAGAAAACCTATATAATCAAACAGCTGTATGCCAGATATGCGAAACTGAAGTTGTGTCCTGCTGATTAATCTATATTATATTAAACTACATCCAAGTTTCTTTATTCACAGTATGCCCAGAAGATAGCAATTAGTGATGAACACCCACAGAAAAATAAGAGAAAACTTCATTTCTTCTTGCTGCTTCTTTATCTTCTCTCCCAAGTGCACATACCTACCTTTGCCTATTTTAAGAAAGTGAGAGGAATTTCCTGCCTCAGTGTTTCTCATTATTAATTTCTTAATTAGCTTGAATTTAGTTAGTCTGAACTGTTTAGAAACAGAGAATGCTTTTCTTTATATGATCTCCCTATGAGACCAAAAGGATTTCTATTATTTCACAGATAAGTTTATACCTGTGTGTTTTAGTGTGTATTATATGCATTATATGTGTGTGTGAATGCACACACTAGCACACATGCACACACACACACACACTTTTTCAGTAATATTTTCCAATAGTTTAGGAAAATACTAGCAATTCCAAAAGTAAGTTTAGGGAGATTGCAAATGAGATTTCCTTGAAGCACTTGATTGTTGTCAATTTTGATAGGAAGTGTCCTAATTTACCTCTCCTGAATTAACCTGCTACTTGGAATTCAAGTTACTGGCTCAAGAAACATATCCAAGTAGATTTTGGAATCTGTATTTTGAGAAAAATGCATTTAGAAATGTATAAATAAATATTTGACAAAATATGTTTAAAAATTAAATTATGGGGCAAGGTGCCTCAGCGTCTAGTGGAGACTCAAAGAATCCCTGGATGAAACGGATTATCTGTGTCCATTTTAGACTGTTTTCAGACCTGGGTTTGAGATGGAAATGACCGTGGTCATTCTAGAAGACAATCTTCTCTGGGAGGTAGCTAGTCAGGGAGGCTGCATCCCTAGGGATTGTGCTGGATCTGTCAATAGCTTTTGATACTAGCAACCATGGCGTCCTTGCTGAGATGGGACTGAGGGCGCTTCCTTGAAGGTAAGTTTCACAAGCTGGTGCTGGGGGACTCATGATAGACCTCTTGGTAACTGGCATTCACAAGTATACTGCTTCTTCATGAATTTTCTTATCCCCTTTAAAGCCACCTATATTAGTGGCTATCACTACATCTTTTGGTAGAGAATTCCATCACTGAACAATGTGCTATGTGAAGAAGTACTTTCCTTTTGTCTGTCCTGCAACTTCCACTTTTAAACTTTATCAATAACCCCGGGTATTATGAGGAGGTGGGGAGGGAATGGCTCACTATCTACTTTCTAAATACCGTGCATAATTTCATATCCTCCCTTATTCAACTTTTCCTCAAGGAAGTGAAAGCTGATTATACTTCCAAATATTATCCAGCCCTGTAAATGAAAATGAAGTACTTTTACTAATAGTTCAAGACATAAACCTGAATTTCTGGACTGCTTAAAAAAACACCACCATCCTAATAGGCATACCTAAACTCCCTCTGTGCTGTAATCTATCTCCATTTCAGAATTTGCTTAAAACACCTGTAGGGATTGTTACCTTAGCTCTGAATGCCTTAGCCCTAAACATTGATACCAGTCTTCCTTAATTTGATGCCCAATAGACATTTTGGACTACAACTCCCACTATACCTGACAATTGACCAATTGAGAGACTTGGTCCAATGCATCTGGTGGGAACCTTATTGGGGAAGGTTGATTTATGCTAAAATCTAACCCCTTATGAAAAATTTGGGCCTGATACAATAAAAAGCTCAGGCCCTTCCTGTCTATTGTACTAGGTGTTCCCTAGATCAGATATGCTCAAGTCTCCTGCATGAAGCTCCAAAAGTGAAAAGAGAAAGCCTCTGGAATCTCTGCTGTTTTTCCTGCACACAGCAGGAAATGGTAGCGAAATGGTTTCGCTACAGCTGAAAAAGTCAGATTTTCCAGGTCTTTTGGGGGGATGGGAAAATGAGCAGAAGGGGTAGGAGATGCATGGGAAGCAGATGGTATCATCAAAAGGTCCCGCGAAAAACCATGAGTGCCCAGTAACGAATGTATGATAAAACATTCGTATGATGACACGCTAAGTTTCAGTTCAAATATTAGTTCAAAATTGTGAAAATAGGTAAATTTATTTATTTATTACATTTATATACCACCCCATAGCCAAAGCTTTCTGGGCAGTTTACAAAAGTTAAAAGTGAATATTAAAAACAAATATGCAAAAATTTAAAAGCACAGAAACAGCAATATCATTTAAAACAACTATTCTGGGGTCAGTTAAAAAACTCAGCATATGTTGTTAACTGCCTGGGAGAAGAGAAAAGTCTTAACCTGGTGCCAAAAAGATAACAATGTTGGTGCCAGGCAAACTGAACAATTTCTTCCCCAACCGTACTCAGAAATACCGGGGGGGGGGGGGCTCCCACTTGCTACATATATATACACACACGCATTCTGCCATCTAATGGCTCTGGCATTTGTCTGTACTCTCAGCTTAATGGTCTGACAATAAACAGTGTGACTTTTTAGTCTGCAATGATCCCAGAAGATCACCATGTACTGTAATCTATACATGTCTACTCAAAAGTAAGTCCCATAAAATTCAATGGAGAATTCCAAGGTAAATAAGTGTAGGATTGCAGCCTTAGTATTGGTTGTATTTTGGATTGATTAAAGATTGGTAAATCTTTATGTTGTTTAATCTATATTGTTCTCTTTTGAATTAATAACAGCAACTATAGAAAGAAATGACCTTCCTTTCCTTATAAGAAAGAAATAATTAAGAGTGGAACATTGGAAAACATATTCCACTTAAATAATTAAGGGTATTATCCTGTGCTTGTTTAGACAGAGAAAAGTCCTACAACTCTCAGCATGTTTGGAGTTGTAGAACTTTTATCTGTCTAAACATGCATGGGATTGCATCCCCAGTGCTATTTTGTTAAAGTGGGAATTAAGTGTTGCTACTCCAAATATTGTTTTAAATCAAGCCGACAGGTCTTATTCGCATAATTGACAATATTCAGACAAAAATTGTAATTTATTTCTAAAATAATAATATTTCACTTATGCACTGTGCCTTATTTATGAGTGTTCTGAGCATGTGTTCTGAGCAATTACTTCCAACTTCATAAAGCATTATTACGGATAATGCTTTTCTTTGTCAAATTACTATGTTTTGATGACTCACTGAACCTTTTCCATGCCTGGTATAAATGGACCTCCTCCTTTGTATATGACTCCAGGGGGTGCAGTTGCCTCTTACAAGGAGAACAAGAGAAGAAATAAATGCTATGATTGTGAACGCAAACATATATTTATGATAAAACTACAGGAGCTCTTGGGGTCATAATGATAATTTGCATGCATTTAGCCTTAGCCAGATGATGCATATGTTACTACCCAGGAATCAATCAATCAGTCATGCCTAAATGCCTACCAAAGCCTTTCTTATTATGGCATATGCATGTGAACATCTGGGAATGGAGAACCACTGATTTTATTCATCATGAGTAAAAATAAGTAAAATAGGCAGGAGGATCTGTTGGAAACATGCAATCATGTTCAGGAATGCAGAACATGTAATACATTGATTGATTAATTGATAGCATTACTTGGGTTGCCTTTCTGGACAAGGAAAGGCAGCATACAACCACATAAATCACAAAACATAAATAAGTTTTTGCTGTTCTTGGCATGATTTGCCTGCAACAGCAGAATTGCAATACTTGCAATTGCAACATTTGTTAGAATTTAGGTTTGGCCTCCTGCTTTTACAGCTTCAGAATCTCCTTCACTATTGGAAGCCCCTATTGAGGCTTCCACAAGGGCACCCACTGTCCTTGTTTATAAATACTTATTAACAGTGAATAAATATGGTACAGAGGGTTTTAAGCAGGAATGGAACAGGGAACTGGATTGTCCCATTTTGCCTAATCAATAGATCGCTACTTTAGTACTTGTTTATCAAGCATCTAAGGATCTCAAGCTATGTCTTATTCAGCAAAAAGTTTTGTTCCAGGTGTATTAGACACCATAATGCCTCTTTAATAAGGGTCTGTCTAAGTCAGCTGATTGCTGATGGGATAACTCAAGTAATGCTTCTTGTAACCTTATGTTTTGGCAATGCCCAATAGTTGCCCCTTTTGGCAAGATAAACTTCATATTGGAACAACCTTTAAAATTTACTGATGTATATGTCCTCTTAAATTATCTACGTGCTTCCTGGAAGTTAACACATAATCAGCACAAATGGATTCTCTACACCCATTTGACAGCTAAAAGACTGATATTACAACACTGGAAGGATAAACACCTCCTATAATACAATAGATTGAAGATTTAACAACGCTTTCAACATTTGAACGCATGATATATTCACTTGTGAATTGATACATATATGGTTATTTGGTCTGCCATTGTTGAAATTTATGTATATTTTTTAGAAAGTAGTGTAGTGAAATTGATATGTAGCAATGCATGCAGTGAAACTGATATATTTAGATTTTTGTAGCTACATTTTTCTCTTTTCCTCTAGATGGTTTTGTTTTGTTGAAATTTACAATAAAATAATAATTAAAAACACAACATAAATCACAAAACTGAAACAATATAACATTATTAAAACTTTTGAAATTACAATAATTCAAAGATAAGCAATAACATTTTAAATATAAAACAGCCAGCATAATATAATAACCAACTAGAGCAATAAAAAAACCCAGTAGATTTGCAGCATATCCAGTAAAATCACATCAGTTATAAGCCTCTTCAAATAGATATTAGGTCTTCAAAGGCTTTTGCAACACTAAGGGCATGTCTAGATGGGGCGATATCCCGGGGATCGTCCCGGGATTGTCCCTGTGCATCCACATGACACACAGGGGATCCCAGGAGCAGGGAGGGATGATCCCTCCCTTTCCCCGGGATATTGCCATACCCTTTAATCTCAGTTTTTCCCACGGTCTCAGGATGATCCCAAGACCGTGGGATGTGTGGCCACCCATCCCAGTTTGTCCCGGCTCTTCGCGAGTAACTATGAGGAGCTGGGACCAGGCCCTGGGTACTGAGCTCCTCAGGAGCTCTGCGCCCATTGGGGGTGGGATGGGGAAATATATATATATATATATATATATATATATATATATATATATATATATATATATAGTACCTTTGTGCAGGAGCACTCCTGCACTTATTTGCAATTAAAAAAACACAAAATGGTGGGTGTGACACCCTCCATCCTCCCGGGACATTGCGTACCGCGTGTAGACAGAGGGGGAGGATCCCGCGATCACCACATTGTGAGATCCTCCCCCTCCCTCCCAGAAAGCCGAGTGGTCTAGACAAGCCCTAAGACTGAAGAGGCTAACCATACATCTCTCAAGGGAAGTTTTATAGTGTTGGGGCCACTACTGAGAAGGTCTTTTATTTTGTCTCTGGATTTTGTTCTCTTGTATATTTTGAATCATGTTGCAAGAAAAATACACCCTTCCCCCTACCCCTTTTGGCAGCTAATCATGTTGTGCCTTTTTCATTTTCCATCATTCTCGTCTTCCGGTCATTGTTCATGGAAATGCATCCATGGCAAAGGGACAGCATGCACAATATGAAATTTTATTAGGGGGTGCTTTTGAATTGTCATACCCCAGATAATGTGATGATTCAATATATCTTTAAATGATCACATCATTTGGGCTGTCTTTTGCAGGCGTCCATGTTTAGGGATACCTGCAACAGACCAAGCCCAATTCTGTTTAGATTGTTTCAGAGGCTATCCACTTCAACTCAGGAACCAAACCCAAGTTAATATTCAGAAATCTGAATATCATGCCTGCCATTGGCTACCATGGGAAATCATCAAATGGATAGAACTTTTCCCCCCTGTTTCTCAGAAGTGGATGGAATTTTCAGGCACAGTAGCTTTCTAGAAGGAAATTTTGTCTGTTTTTGTGCTACATATCTTTATATTATGATTTATTTGTTTTTTTAAAAAAGGGATAACTTTTCTTTTTCTTGGCAGATTTGGATTGAAGTTGCAGAGATCGGTAACCCTTCTGAGGAGATCAAGACTTCTAAACTTGATATGAATAGCTGTAGGACTTGTGTGCAAGAGGAGTTTTTACATCATCTTTTAGAGAAAAGAATTCAAAAGATGCTATTTCTGGAGACACGCTGTCTGCTTTTTGGAAGCCAAATTATCAGTGAAGCATCATGCAGGGCCCACCTTTATGTATTTATTTAAAATGTTTCTTGGCTGCCTTTCAGGACAGAAGCTCTCACAAGGCGGCTTACAAAAGTAAAATACATAAAAACAGTTAAAATATTAAAAGCAATAAAAACACAATCACAATAAAATAGCTATTAAAACAATAAAACCAACAGCTGCAGCAATAAGCATGAGAAGGCCATGGTTCTGGTCACTTCAAAGGGAAGCATGCTCTGCCTGGGAAAGCACCAGAAATCATCCTGAGGGGCTTGATGGATGGATATCCCTAGTACTAAACACTGGTGACTCCTGAACAAGAAGTGACAAGGAGAAAGGGATTCTTTTACTCACAGGTATTGGTTGACAGCAGTCATTCACCAGAAGTGCAGCTTCACAGTGCTGATTGTCTCCTCTACCTCTGTCACCACCAAGCAATACCCACCAGTAGGAACATAGCAGTGCACCATCCTCCTCAGCCACCATTCAGCAGCAACAGCATCTTAATCCACTTTACTTAGCTAATCACTGCACCTGTGTTGCCTTGCTTTCTGAGATTGATTTATTTTGAAGTTAAATACCCCACCTGTCAATCAAAATCTTTCCAAGTTTACATATAGGCAATAGGTAATAATAGACACACACCCATACAGGCATGCAGCCCATAAGCCTTTGGTCCACTGGTTGGTAGAAGAAGCCAGAGAGCATCTTTAATCTAGTGATGTATATAGGGTGACCATATGAAAAGGAAGACTGGGCTCCTGTATCTTTAACAGTTGTATTGAAAAGGGAATTTCAGCAGGTGTCATTTGTTTATACAGAGAACCTGGTGAAATTCCCTCTTCATCACACCAGTTAAAGCTGCAGGTGCTCTGCTCTCTTTTAAATCTGGTCACTCTAGTATAGCTCCTGCACTTTAACTCTTGTGATGAAGAGGGAATTTCACCAGGTTCTCCATATATACAAATAACACCTGCTGAAATTCCCTTTTCTATGCAACTGTTAAAGATACAGGAGCCCTGTCCTGCTTTTCAAATGGTCACCCTAGATTTATAGCACACTCATTACTGGCTACTCATAGATGTTTGTGGGTCCATTTGACGACACAGTCAACCTCCTGCACATCTCCCACTCCTTTTCTCATTTTTAGTGTCACAAAATAAACCTCAAGAAAAACTGACTTTTCTGAGGTTGCACCACAAAATGCCCCGTAGTGGGCACTGTCCCATTGAAATGTAGAGGCTACATGGTCGCTGCTCTCCTCTCCATGTAATTGTGCTCATTTGAAACATGGAAGAGAACCAGGAAGAGAGCAATGGTAAAGAAACACAATTTTCCCCCATCTGAAAGTCCTCAGAGTGTGTTTCCATTCTGCTCTGCAGTCTCAGGGCACCTGACAGTTAGATATTAGACTTCTTTCTGGCAGGGTGAGGATGGGTGGGGTGGGGTGGAGAAGCAAACTCCCTGCAGCTGCTCCTTCTTTGGCCAATCAATAAGGTCAATTTGGTCTCCTCTTTGCTATGTAGCCAAGGACTATTCTGATGCCCTACATGCTTCTGGGTTAAAAGGATACTATTTTCTGGGTTGGGTTTCTTTGTTTGCTAGTGGCTACCCAGCTAGTGTTTACAGGCATGAAGAGGTGGTTTTGCAAAATATAGACGAGCAAGTTGTGAGGAAGTGGGATGCAAAATCCCTCATTCTTGCCAGACATAAACTGTTACTAACTTCATCATCAAGCTCCTACTGCAAGTAGTCACAGCATTTGTCATGGTTTATTGCCCGGTTTACTGCTGCTGTATAAAGTATGGTTGTTACTCTTCAGGGGACTCAGAGATTTTCACAGCAAAATTGAGACTTCCAAAAGAATACCAGTGACATGGACATTCTTCTGAGATGGGAAGAACTTCGTGGTCAGGATCCTATGTGAAACTCTTTTACTTGGAGACACTTAGAAATTCCTGCCAAAATTATATGCAGTGGATCATTCAGTTTTCAGGTCACCATCACTTCATGTAACTGATGTGTTTTCAGCAGGGTGCCAAGTGTTGCTTTTTGAGTGAAATAACGTTTGGGTTGTTCCATCAGATGTGCAATATTGCCAGGTGACACCTTGTAGCAGGTGTCCACTGGGTCCATAGGGTGCATCAAACATTTATTTGCACAATCATAGTTGAAGCATATTGGATTTGTGCAGTGCACCTAAGGTGTCAGGAGAGATGGTCAATTTTCTTCTAAGAGCGTGCCATCATCTTGCCATGGCAAGTGTCCATTTGACACTGAATGGGGACATTTTTAGAGTGACAAGGAACAGGCCATGCTGCAGTGTTCATAGGAATTCTGCTGCTTTATCTTTTCTTTTAAAAATGGTTACTGTATCAAACTTGCAAATTGCTTTTACCTTGTTGCCTTTAAGTAGGAAATAACTCCTGCCCTAAATTCATTTGATGGGGGGGGGGGGAGGAAGAGGCAGAGAATATTAATATACCAAATTTGCTTGCAATTTCATATGAGACAGGAAAATCATAGATGAAATGTTCTCAGTCACAAAACTGATCTTCACTTTCAACACTTTCCTTTAAGGATGTGCTCCGCTTCTAATCGGACCGGCGAATTAGAAGCAGAGCGGGGGACTTCGCCTGCCCTTAAGGCAGAGGCGAAGAGGATTGGGGGGCCGGCAGAGCGTGGCGAAGAGGATCGAGGTGAAGGCGGATCCTTCACCACGATCAGGAGCTCCACCGGAAAGGTAAGTGGAGTTTACAGGGCCCTGCTGCTGTCGCTGTCGCCCATGCGGTGACGGTGGCAGGGCCTGGTAACCCCGCTGCCCTCCTCTCCCTTACCTGCCTCCGTCCGCGGTCCGTCGGCGTCTTCAATTGAGCCCGTGGTTCAACCAGGAAGTCTGGGCCGCTTGCGGCCCCGACTTCCTGGTTGAACCGCGGGCTCAATTGAAGACGCCGACGGACCACGGACGGAGGCAGGTAAGGCCCCCCTCTCCCTTGGTCCCTTACCGGGCTCTGCCGCCGTCGCCGCACGGGCGGCAATGGCGGCAGGGCCCGGTAAACCTCCCGCCCTCCTCTCCCGGCCTTACCTGGCGCCACTCCCCTCCACTGCGGAGCTCCGCGGCGAAGAGGAGCGGAGTATGGGCGGAGCGGAGCGGGCTGACCCGAAATTTTCGGATTGGCCCGTGGGGTGGAGCGGGGGGTCCGTGCACACCCCTATTTTCCTTCACCCTCAATACAAAGTGTGTGTAAGTTGCACACGGGGAAAATATGGCTCCTGTTGTGAGAGATCTGAAGTGGAATTCCATATCTACTGTCATGGCCCATTATAACCATGGACAATGATGCTACCTGACACAAGCCAAAGGTTGGGTTCTGGAACAGACAGACAAGAATTCAAAGGGCCAGAGGCAGGTAGTGTGGTCTAGACAGGTGGTCAGGTTCTGGATGAGGCTGGTGAAGGGAGCCAAGACAGTGTTGCTACTCTGTGAAACAAGTTGCTCAGAATGGAGGCTCTGGATGAAGGCGGATGGCTGCCGGGCGCTTGTTGGATCAAACAGGCATTGGAAGCACAGGCCTGCAAACATGCCTGAGGTGCCCAACTGGATCCAGGTGATAAGCCTGCATGGAGGCAGTCATGTCTCTATTGGTTTCTCTGGACCAGCCAGGCTGAAGAGCAGCAGTACTGTTGCTGGCAGTTTCATGGAACAAAGGTTAGGTCTGAGAGTTGCTCCGGTGCTACATGGAGTGAGGTGCCCACTGCCCAATTTCCTGGTTTGACACTGCCCTGTGAAGCAGTAGCACACAGGGTCAGGCCATAAGGCTGGGAAGTGGCAATAGCAGAAGTGCTGCTTTTTATAGCCCCTGTTTTGTAACTGCTTGGGCCCATCTCTTTACAAGTTCGAGTGTAGCAGGTTAGAAAGAGGCATTTTTATTTTGCATTCCTCCTAACACCTATGGATTTGTCTGAGCCTAATGAGAATTGATGAGCTGGTTAAAAGAAAATTGAGATGATGACAGGGACCTCATGCAAGACAAACAACTGGATAAACTGCTTGAGGAAAACAACCCCAAACACATATTCATAACCACTCATAAAACTTGCTTGCTATCACTAGTCATGTCTGTGCAGAGTCCGTGTTGGAAATAATGTGAATGAATAGAAAACACAAGAAAGCCTAGTTGGTGCCTATTTGGATCCCACTGACAATGACCATGGTGATAATAGATTACAGATCTTGTGTGCAGTTACGCTTTCTGTGAAAATTACTTTGTCATGAGAACATTAAGGCCAAGAAAGAGCTAACCTTTGATTTTCCCCCTCCGTAAAATGTGTGATGTGCAGGCTGTGGATTTTGCATTGTGAATCATAACTAGTAGAGGTTGCTATTGAAAACAATAATGAGTTGGCTCCAGTCAAAACAGAACATTACCAGGAAAAAACGTGTTGCTTTGAAAGGGTGTTGAAGCTGCGACACACAGTGGGACTTTCCCCCATGAAACAGCAGAACAATTTGGGCATAACACAAACTATTTCTGAAACTTTCCTGACTTTAGACCCAAACACACATCACTTTAAAGATGTAGCTAGCAGCTCTCTCTCTTTCCTCTAGAGTAAGCACAAGCTCTCTGATCTGGACTGAGGCCATAGTGTGGGGAGTAGGAGGCTTTAACCATTTCCCACTACTGTGCTCCAAATTTGGATCAGTCTTCCAAGAATATAATTTGTATTCTGAAATAGTGATCCAATAAAGCAAATGGATCATTATCTGGCAATAAATATTGCAGCTCCAGATTGGAACCATAAAAAGGAGGAAGGGTTAAAGCTGCCTACTTATGCTACAGTCCCCATCCAGATTGAGGGTCTTGACCTTACCCCAGAAGAAAGAAACACAAAGGTCCTAGCTACATATTTTAAGGAATGTGAGCTTTGACCCTTTAAAAAGTAGTTTGGGAGTGTTTGTGTATGTGTGTGTGTGGGGGGCTGCTGCTGTAGAGACACACAGAGAAACTTTGCACTGAAACAGCATCTGAGCATCAGGTGAATTCCATGGATGAGTGGCTTAAAAAATCAGAAATGTATGTAAACACATCAATACACAAAACTACAAATTAGATGAAGAACATCCCTCAATTCACAAACATACATTCTGTAAACTATTACATGAAGACTTCTGTAACATGCTGCAAATTTATTTATGTAATTTTCTGAGTGGGAAAAAATATTCAAATCCATGAATTTGCGAACAACAGACCTCAAAACTCCATCCAGTCCATGGAACAGATTAAATAAAATTTGAACATCCCTTGCTGTGTGGTCCTTGGTTCTGCAGACACAGCAAGTGATCATTATTTTTATTGCAATGCAACATGCCTTCTTATTGGTGGGGTGGGGGCACAATGTTAGGTTGGCAGAAAGCCTGGAAAACAGCATGGGTGGGAATGCTTAACTCCCTTCCTCCAGTGCCCCTGTATGAATAAGCAGAGACAATTACTCTTCGATCAAATAAAGGTTTACCCTTGTCCATCAAAGGAATGGGAGTTCTCCTTTTGGTGCTTTATCTTGTATTAGAAAGAAACAAGGTTCTCATGCACCTTGCTTCTATTTTATAGTCCCTGCTGTGACTACAGGGAAGTGTGATATTCCTACAGTATTGCCAATATTCACATTCACTTCTCCACATGGCAGATCAATCTGAGGTAATCTCTCTGTAAATACTAGGGGTGTGCACAGACCCCCCGATCCGCCCCGCGGGCCGATCTGAAAATTTTGGATCGGCCCGCTCCGCCCATACTCCGCTCCTCTTCACCGCGGAGCTCCAGCTCCGAATCGGAGCTCTGCAGTGGGGTGGAGTGCTGCCAGGTAAGGCCCCCTCCCTCCTCTCCCTTACCTGCAGAGACCAAGGGGGAGGTGGGCCTTACCTGCGTCCATCCACGGTCCCTCGGCTTCTTCAATTGAGCCCATGGCTCAACCAGGAAGTCTGGGCCGCAAGTGCGGCCTAGACTTCCTGGTAGAGCCACGGACTCAATTGAAGAAGCCGAGGGACCGCGGACGGACGCAGGTAAGGGAGAGCGGTTTACCTGGCCTTCCCGCTGCCACCGCTCATGCGGCGACTGTATCAATAGGTAGAACTAAGTGAGACACACAGGAAGTTAGATGGAAGAGGAAGTCAGGGACACAGACTTTGATTGAAGGAATACTCGCCCAATCAGGAGGTGACACAGCAGTCAGTGACTCAGCACTCTCAGGAGTCAGTCAGGGTTGGAGAGAAGTTAGTTAGAAGCTATGTTTGTTTTTGTAAAAGGGCCTCTCTAAGCCCCTTTTAAGAACATCCTGAGTGCTGTACAAGCCAGTGAGCAGAACCAGTCCAGGATTTGGACTATGGAGAAAATACTGAAAGATTTTGGGGATGTTTTTGAAGGGGAAGGACATTTGGCAGGGAAACTGAAACTTCAGTAGATCCTTCAGTAGAACCAGTAAAGATCCCTAAAAGGAGAGTTCCTATGGCACTGGCAGAACCACTGAAGAAGGAACTAGCAAGCCTTCAAAGCAAAGGCATAATTGCTCCAGTAGAGACTAGCACAGAATGGATCAGCAGCTTGGTCATTGTACAGAAACCCTCTGGAAAACTCCGTATTTGTATTGACCCTAAACCTTTAAATAAGGCATTAAAACGCAGTCATTATCCCCTGCCAACCATTGACGATGTTCTATGTGACCTATCACAAGCCAAGGTTTTTTCAGTGTTTGATGTGAAAAATGGATTTCACTGGGCCTAATCTGGCTCAAGCTTGGCAGAACTGGAAAGAGGAGTTTGAATTGTACCTGGATCTTGCCTTCACAAAAGAGGAAGAAAAGCAAAAGGTAAAGTTATTATATTATCTGATTGGAGAAAAGGGGCGAGAGATATGCAAAACTCTTGGGTTTAGTACAACTTCTACTCTGCAACAGCTAGTAAAAGGGCTGGATGATTACTGCATACCTAAACAAAATGAAACAATGGAACGATATCAATTCTTTATGAGGCAGCAAGGGTCTGAAGAGAGACTGGATGCTTATGTTACTGCACTAAGGACTTTGGCAACAACCTGTAATTTTGGGGCTATCACAGACTCCCTCATCAGAGACAGAATTGTCTGTGGGACCACAGACCAACATCTCTGTGAGAGGCTGTTGCGGGAGCCAG